>NC_135861.1:10424886-10779886 GCF_031162955.1 Sander vitreus | reverse complement strand
ACACAGACAACATTTAAACAATACTGCACTTCACATTTTCTTCTAAAATTATTGGTTGTTTATTAAATGTATGTTCCATTTGATCTGCTGTATAATAATATTTGCTGCTACAGTGACTGTATTTCCTCACAGTTATCATTCTAGTCCACAAAGACGGTTACCTTCCCATCCACAGCTATAGGAGGCTGGTACTCTTCAGTCTGCCATTTTCCAAACAGAGCCAGGTCATTCGCATCCTTCTGCTCAGTAGCCATCCTGGCTTTACGGGAACGATTAGAGAAACCCTTCACCATCTGAAAGAGAGGGAGACAGTGGTGTGGTTATACACATTGTCTCTTTATCAACTCAGTTCAATCCTACAGCAACCAAACACAGCGATTTGAGTCCTACCACAGTTTCAATCACAGTTAAGGCTGAACAACTAATATGACCTACTGTGTCACCACAGACAGGTTATTATTCTACTTAAATTCAACTACAAGCACAAAACCATGTCTGTGTCAGTGTACTGTCTATACAAATTTAAATAATAAGATGCTTGGCTGTGTTTTTGTTTTCCTGCAAAGCACTGTACATGTTAACATTAGCACTGTGTTTAATCTGCGCTCACTGGCTGAAATACTAAAATGTAGACTCACTCAGTTCTGGCTCTTGCTGCCTGCAAACTTGTCCCTACCATCAGTTCATTGATCCAATTAAGACAAAATGAGACGTAATAGCATCAATGCTCCCCAAAGTCACTGACAAGAACTTAGCTTTGCAAAGTCATAACTTTGCATGCTTTAAAAAAAAAAAAAACATTTTAAAATCTCAGTAAAATTAGTCTAAAACTACAGTGACTTTGGTCTACACTGTAGAAATCAAGTATGTTTTCTCTTGAAACTGAATAATATGCTACGCAGTAAGGTACAAACTTGCTCTTTGGAGCATTCAATTGTTTGGCTACAAATGTCACTTTCACAGCTCAAATCAACCAGACCTCATCCACTTCAGTATGAGGAGGGAATCTGTATTGGAAGAAAGGTGGTTAACTATGTTAAAACTGTGTGTTAAGTGGTTGTATGAACATCAGTGGAGTGTTAAATTATATTAAAATGAATAGATTGTGACCAAGTTTTCATTTTGAGGTTAACTGTTGTTCCTCTTATTTGGTAACATTGGTCAAGAATCATGCAAATAAAGAGTGCTGGACTGATTTGACAAGAATGGGATTAAGTTAGAGAGGAACAGAATTAAGGGAATTGATGAACGGAAGAGAAAAAAGAAGAGAAACAAAAAAGAAGAACAAATTTGAGAAGAATAATCTCTCTCACCTTATATGGCTCCTCTCCTAGCCTGACAGTCCGCGCCTCTTTGAGCCAAGTGTCTCTGGAGTGGAGCGTGTGCACACAATCCCTAAAGAGAAAGACGATTTAAACATGATAAGAATAATAAGAAATCATTTATTTTTATTTGCCTCGAGAATTTTATTCATGGATTGAGCCCAATGCAATTGTATATGTAAGTAAGTATGAACAGTGCCTAACAAACACCAACAGTCAACAGCAGATGTAATTTACTGCTAGCAGATCACTATTACCATGTGAAAACCACAGTTTCAAGCACATTTTAAAGCACACAGTTTAACTAATCAAACAGCACCACCAGGTGGACACTGACGCTCGCAGCCACAATTAATTCAGACACGCAGGTCATCATTAGCTGTGTCCCAATTCAGCTGATCTTTCAACGCACCTGGCCAAAGAAAATGTGTCCTTCAGACTGAAACTGTGATCCTTAAACAATGAGATGGTCTTACCTCTTGCACACCAAAACTCATGCAGCATTCAGGTGCTTCTTCTCAACTCTTAAAGTAAAATATTTTCACGTTCATGACCAGGACCAAAGTGTAAATACCAGTGCTAAACTGGGTCAACTTCCATGATGCCCTAATTTACAGTGCGAGCGGTCACGTTTGAGCTCAACACATTATGTACTACAGTCTTCCAGAGTAACGGCCAGTGTCCATAACAACCCTGTGATTTACAACATGTCCAGTTTGCTTACCCAAAACAAACAGCGTAGTGTATTCCTGGTTTTTATAGAGTATCCCTGCTACTACTACTATTACTAGTCATAGTTATATTATCTTTTTTGTAACTATAATTGCCACTGTTCATCATGGCCACTGCTAGAATTATTATGATCTCTCTCTCTCTCTCTCTCTCTCTAACTGATGACCAAGTGTGCAAATACCTAGTATATAAGAAGCGGCCACATGAAATTTCCAGACGGTACGAGGCTTGTGTGAATACCCTGTAACCAACTGATATTGTACAAATGTCCTATCGGATCCTGAGAGCTGAAGAGTATAAATCTGTAGTGTTCTTCAAATTCAACAACATAAGGTCGCACTGCTGACTGTTTTACTACTGACCTGGAGTACACCAGCTCTCCCCTGCAGTATCCCAGTACAGTGGCTGTTGAAGGGTAGATAGCTTCATATTTCAGAAGGTGTCTCTTTAAGGCGTACAGCAGGTGGTTCTTATACTCCACTATTGAGATCGGCAGGGGTTTGTTCAGCAGCTTGTTCTGGAGCTGGGTGGCCAACATGGGGAAAACACAGCAAGAAGATGGGTGGTATCAGCAAAGAGAGTTAAAACAGTTATAAATGAGAAAAAGATGGAAGAAGGTTGTATGTGTATAAAATAAATCATTGGTATATCTGGTCTGTCTGAATGTCTACATGTCTGTCTGTCTCACCTCCTTGTCCTCTTTTCTGTCCCTCTCGTCCTCAGGTCCCAGAAACGGCTCGAGCGTTTCCTCCCACCAATCTTCATCCACTCGTCTCTTCCTGGACGATGTCAACCAGGTGGGGTCGTACTTCCTCCCCAGGTCCTTCACAAAGCCGTCCCCGTCCACCGACACCACGTACGTCACCGGTGCTGTTGCATTCTGGGAGCAGAGGTGAGGCATCTCGACACCATGTTCCACATGTACGCAAACCCAGGAGGAAGTTTTCTCCAGATACACCTCCAACCACTCGTCCGCTCCAGGCCCGTCCTTCTTTTTTCCACTCCTTCGCTTTGTTCTGTTGCCTGTCGTTCCTTCTCCTTCTTCTTCATCATCTTCCTCCTCTTCCTCCCACTCTTTGCCCTCCTCGTCTTTTACCTGTTTTTTCCCTCCACCACTCCTTCTCTTCGGAGCTGCAGTGTTCTTGCCGTTGGTCACTTTGGCTTTGCTCTTCTTCTTTTTCCCCTTGGTGGATTTAGCCCCTCTCTCTGGATCCTCACTGTCTTCCTCACTGGTCGCCTGAAAATCCTCCTCATCACTAAGCCCCTCCTCCTCTTTTTCTGCTTCACTGTCACTTTCTTCCTTGTAGCTGACTTTTGAGGCGACGCTGCGGCGTTTAGAGTTCTTTGGCCTTTGCCCTCCTGATGTTATAACCTTCCCCTTTTCCTTTTCCTTCGCAGTCTCCTCTTTTATGTCTTTTGTCTTTGCTTTCTTTCCTCCTCTGTCTCCATTTATCTTCCCCTCTCCAGCTGGTCTCTTGGTGCCAGTAGAGACCTTTGGCTCAGGGGAGGTAGTCTTGGAGGTTTGCTGGCTTGTGTTGCTTTTTCCTGGGGCACCGGTAGATGTTCTAGTCCCTTTGCCCTGGAAAAAGGACAGAGATATTTAGACTATGTGTATAAGAGTTGGAGACAAAATACTAGCTAATATTTTGTAATCTATAAGTCTGTAATGAACAGACATAGTAGAGGCAATAGTATGTGACTTTTTAAGAATAACAGAGAGGGTGTTTTTGTCCTTCCACTGCTTTACTAATTGAGTCTCAGAAACAAAACTATGCAAGGAGTAAACAGACATAACTTCTGAAAAGTATAGACCATTGATTCCCAGGCCAGGGGTACCAGGAGGTATGTGGAAAGATTGTGGAGTAGCTCAATTATTTTAAAAGAATATACATAGAAATCAACAAACATCAAGAAAGAATAAAAGTTAATGAATAAATGGTTGAAACATTAAGCTTCTGCTAACTTACACCAAGTGGTAG
Organism: Sander vitreus; assembly: GCF_031162955.1. Lineage (NCBI taxonomy): Eukaryota > Metazoa > Chordata > Actinopteri > Perciformes > Percidae > Sander > Sander vitreus. Next base: position 10,775,853 of record NC_135861.1, on the reverse strand, counting down.
GACCTAAACATTGACAGTTCCAACTGTATGAACAAAATTAACAGTGTCAAATAACATGAATTTAAATCAATGAAATGATTAACCAATGAGCTTGAGTTCATCTTTAAGGGGCTGCGGGGTACATCAGACTGAAAGGTTGGGAATGGCATGGACTAAGAACATAACTGATTGAGTCAGAAAAGCAGATTTTCTGATATATCCCAAATTTAAATGATATAGTTAACACACACAGACGTTTCCTACATTTTCAACTGCAAAAGGGATTACCCGACTAACATATCAAATTATAAAACCATTTGTAAATCATCTTTTTTTGTATTTAATGATTGCATAGATTTTGTACTAAAATGTACACAATAAATTTGAATAGATCAATTTGGCAAGTTCATTTATTCACTACACTTAAATGATCTTTTTCAGGTTAACCTATTCAAATGAGCCTTAGAGATCCTCTATTTCATGGATAAATAATGCTGTATGAGTCAGATGTGTACAGATTTCAAAATGGAAATATGTATTCTATGCCAGAGCAATACAACAGTCATGTTAATCTGGTGTGGCTGCTGTAGTGTAATTCTATCAGTATCCTCTAAAGGGCTCAATAACAGATTGACGTACCTTGGCAGATGGGGGTTTGAGAGGAATCGGCTGCAAAGAAAGAACCAATCGGCAGAAGAGCTGCAGAGACCTCAGGACCAACAGGAACAGCTGCAGGAAACACAAAACACACAGGAGCTTTATTTATCGTTTATTCTACCTTTGTATGTTCACTCAAGGGCTGAATTTGATTTCATCAATTGGACTAGTCTCGTGCCAAAATACCAACATGAGTCATCTCCTGGTGGTTTCTGAGCGACAAGCTGGCCAGCCTCCTCTCCAGCAGAGCCCGGGGGTCCGGACGCTCCTCACAGGGAAGACTGGGGTTGAGGGTGAACGTTGCTCTAAACCTGAAAAGGAAGAGAGAGGGAGAGAAGAAAATGGAAATAGGTGATACAGTAGTGATTACACCTGTATCACGGTTTTACACATTCTGACATTAAAAGTAACTTTAGCCACCGCTACACATGTCATATTTCACAAGCACACACCATTTAAGCAGTCCAGAGAGGTAGTTTTGGTCGATGCGTTGCTTGGCGACCATGCTGAAGTGGGGGGGCAGCAGCGACAGAGTGATGGCCAGCAGGTCTGGTTCACTGCACAGGCGGCTGCGGAACATCCCACTGGCTATCAGACACATCAGGTGGACCTAAGAGACCAATCAGAGGTTTGCAATGACCAAAATCCCACTGTGCCAACTTCATATTAGACACAGGATTCGGAGATAGCGATAAGAAGAACTCGTGGGTTCAATCTGTGCGTTTTCACCTTGTGTGTGTCTATCAGCACGTCCTTCTTGTATCGGTTCATCATCCGCCTCAGATACATTTCAAACTCTGCCTGCCTCTTTTGCCTGGCCAATGAGAAATTATGATTATTAGAGTAAAACAGAAGTTTCTCCATAGTGTATACTCACACACTAATCTAAAATAAATATATACAAACTTGCACCTGTTAGCTGTTGGAAATGCATACACTGTATGTTTGTAATCAGACTTAAAAATGCAATGGCTTTACTAAATATCCCACGAAAATGCAATGTGCCCACATGTTTGAAATAGTCTAATTCAAGACTCAAAAAGTACGAAGAGAATCGGTTTCACATGAAGTAAGTCCACATTAAAGGAGATATATTATGCAAATGTTCAGCTTCATACTTGTATTTGGGGGTTTTGGTCAACCAGAAGATGTTAACATGCTTTAATGTTCAAAATCACTTTATTTTCCTCATACTGTCTGTCTGAATATACCTGTATTCAGCCTCTGTCTGAAACGCTCCTTTTTAGCGCCTGCCTCTTTAAGCCCCACTCCCGAAAAGCCCAGTCTGCTCTGATTGGCTTTTTGAAAAATATACGGTGCACCTTTGCAAAGGTAGTTCTAAAAAAAAAAAAAGTAGCTGTGGGTGGAGATACTATAGGTGCATCTCATAACCCTTATTTGATAGCTCCTCGACTCCTCGGTGGAACCGGAGGTTGTTCTGTCCCTTCTCGGTGAAGGCCATCTCAAAGCTCTTATTTCTGCCCCGAGGAGCGAGCATCGAGGAGGGATCACTGATGAGCCATGAGCGAGGAAACACGGGAGCAGCCTTCCCAGAAGCCGTACAGCTGACGAATTCATGTGACGCTTCAGAGGAAAGGATGTCTCATACCACTAAAACACATTTGCTCGGTTCCTCTCCCTTCCCATGATTTCCTCGCGTCTCTCGCGTCTCTCCTCGGCGGAGGGACTAAGACGCGAGGAAGGAACTCAAGTGGAAGGGTCGAGGAGGCAATTCTGAATGGCTTGTTGAATCCCATTTTTTCTGATCTAGGCAGCCCACAAAAAGTTCACACTTTGTGGGTTGGTAGGTACTCCAGATGTATGTGCACAAGCACTGAAAAAGTGAGTTTTTCATGATATAGCCCCTCATGGGCGCTCTCGAAAGTGCAATAACTGGTCAAAAGAAAACGTTGTTCTGGTACTCTATGGCAGAACATGGGGAAAAAAATGTATCTTAGAAGCCTGACTAAATAAAAGCTTATAAAAGACTTGCTCTAACTGAAGGAAGGTTGAAGATGTTTGCTAACGCTACATGGAACTGTATTCAAGATGAGAGGGATTTTACTGAAACTAAAACAGATCACAGTTTAAAAACAAAACTGTACTTCAACTGTTTTTACACCACACAAAATGTCCACTTACTTTTTCCTGATTTCTGGAGTCTCGATCTCTATCTCAAGCGGCTGAGAGGGCAGGACAGGTTCTGGTGGTTCAACTGGACCCAGCGGCCCAGAAAGCTCTGATCAACACAGACACACTCAATTATTTTGTCACTTCCGTTCCCCACTTTCTTTCCAACATTCTATGACCCTTTCTCACCTTTGTATATATAAGTGTTGGAAATGTTTTATCACACACAACAAGCTAACACTGTTTTCTGCTGATCCCTCACTTACCTTCCACTTCCTCCCAATCATCCTCGTCTTCCTCACTGTCCTCCTCCTCCTCCTCTTCTTCTTCTCTCTCTGTTCTCTTGGCGTTCACCGTAACCGCAGGTGCTGCTGAGTTCACCATGTCAAAGTCATCTTCACTCTCAGTCTCCTCCTCCTTCACTGGCGACTGGAAGTATTTACTGGTTTTGACGGCTGGGGCAGTTGTGGATGTGGTGGATGAGGTGTTCCCTGATGCTCGTTTTGTGGCGCCCCGTGGTTTGGGTTTGACCTTCCTCTCGAGCTTCTCCTGTTCCTCTGTGTGGCCATTAGCTGGAAGGACAGACAGAAATAAGTAGTTTTAAGCTACGGGGTTTGAGTAATGATTAAGACGGAGTAGATTAAAGGGATACAGTATGATTTTCGGTTTTCTACTTCTCACTTTTTCCTTTCTTTATATAGTTAAGATCTTTGTGATTTAAAAGCTGTTATACAGTATTTAGCATCAATGAATCTCAACCACAATAATGCAAAACAGAAGTATGATCACCCTTAACAAACAAGATCACCATGATAGACTGTCATGCTACTATTAGCCCCTGCACTGCATTCTATTTTTTTTTTTTTTAAATGCATTTTTTATTAGGCCTCTGAATATATGCTTTTGTCCCAATTCAATTCTTCCACGATACATGGGTGCTGATTCGATTTATACTGCGATTTTCATTTATTGCGATTCTAGAAGTATTGTGTTTCGATAGTAGTATTGCAATTTCTTTTCCTTCTTTAACAAAAACTAAAGCTGAATAATACACTTTTAAAGACAATAAATTGAGACATTTCACAGGAAGAATGCACATCACATGTCAGTCAGTCAGTTTGATATTTATAATTTGTTAAGAAGTACATAACATGAATTTTCTGCATTTTCTGCTTTCGGTCTGTGTTTTGTTGGAAACAGATATGATGTAGTCGCCGTCAGCGGTCCCGTGTAAACAGAAAATATTTAGGTGAATCATTGGTAAAAAAAATTAAATAAGATATAGATTTTTGGGAAGAGAATCGATTTTAAAAATCATCGCAAAAAATCCTACAGGAATCGATTTCCCCCCCCACACCCGTATTTGTTATTGTAAACCATAGGGTAACATTTAAAAGTGTGTTTTGCCCATAGAAAATAGATCTGAAGCTCAGTTTCTGGTAAGAGGCCACAGGAAAAGTTCTTTTTCTACAAGATTAAAGCTTAAAGGTTCCGTAGGTAGGACTGTGAAGATCCAGGACTTAGCCAAAACAATTTAACATCGACAACTTCTCAGTCCCTCCCCCCTTTCAGGTAAAGCCCAAAACGGTCTCTTAAGCCCCTCCCCCCACAAGGGAGAATGAATGTGTGTGCATGAACAGTGACTGACACACAGTTAGACACCCCCCCCTGGCCATGATTGGTGTATCTGAACAGGGAGCGGTGGATTTTTGCAAATCGCACAACAGGCTGTAGGTGGTGCCAGAGGAGCCGGATGTTTTTTTAAATGACCTGCTTCATGTAGTTCTACTGGAACATAGGGTCAGTTTCAACAAATATAACAAAAAGTTAGTTTTGGAAGTCTTACCTACTGCACCTTTAATACGAGTAAACACTAATCAAAAGAAATCATCAACAGTACAATAGTGGTGGTTGTGGTTGGAGTCCTCCTCGCAGCAGCAAACAGAAAGGCTCATGGTAATTATAGTCAGAGTTTATGAATTACTTGTCATAAAACATGAAAGGCATAAAAAGGGATGAAACACAAGGTACCAAACATCTAACCATAATGTTTCTGTAGTAAATACAGCCTGGTATCCATAATGCTTCTGTTTAAAAACTCTACAAAGAGAACATTTAAAATAACGCTGCCGCTGCACTAACTGTCTATTTTCTGAATAAAGTACAACATTGCCTAATGCATTTAAAACTGTAACAGAGAAACAAATAATACATGGCTTAAGAGGCAAATCATCAAAATGAGAGAGGCAAACACCTGCTGGCATATTAAAAAAAAGGTATTTATGCACATGCATGCAAAAGGTATGCATATGTATGGTGCATATGGTGCATGCTTTACACGTACACACACTGATCCCCCACTTACAAAAACATGTTTTGATAAAGTGGAGCACAGATGTGTATCTGGGCCAGCAGATCCACTCCAGTAACCATTCATATCACCCGTACATGCACCTGCACTCCGGTTGCTCGAAAAGTGTGTTTTTGGTAGCAACAATAATAAAACAGCCACATGTGTGAACACAAATCAAACAACACTGAAAATGTGTTTTTAACCATTAAAGATCCTTGACGATTTCGGATTTATCTACAGATTCAGTGAATCATCGCTCTCTAGGGTTGGGCAGGAATTCAATATCGTCAATCAACTTTCAGTGGAATTACATTGTGATGATATATGCATGTCATGTTATCATTTCACAAAATGTTGTTGTCCAAATGAATGATTCCAAACCAACTGTTGTTAAAAACAAACAAAATAGGAAGAATTATGACCAAAAAAGTCATAAAAAAATCAAGTCCAGGCACTCAATGTTGGTTGATTTGTTATGACTTTTTTGGTCATAATTCTTCCTTTTTGTGAATTGCATTCCTTTCCATGAGCACAGGTGGTTAAAGGGATACCAGAAGCGCTCCTGCCACTTCTGTCTTTAATATCCATTAAAATAGTTATTGAAGTTTTTCTTTTACATTTGTGAAGGGTCTGTTATCATTTTTACATGCAACTTTTTTTTATATGTATTTCCCATATCACACTATATAATGATATTGGGAAAGTAGCATAGTTTATTATAGCTGATGTTACAGTCATTGATCTGCATCACTGAACCTACATCACCAACAACAATTTCATGCATGATAGTCTGCACTGACAATCAGCTATAATTCATAACTTTCCAACCATATAAAACAGGATGCATTTAGCAGGATAAATATGTATTCTTCTCAACAAAAAACTTTATTTTATGCATATGCTGAGCGTTACATAGACCCCTTTACTGTTGGAACAAGCTAAGTTGCCCTCCTTACTTTACAATCTGAGTTATTCACACACAGATAAACACTAGTTAGCAAACTAAACGTGGTTTTCCCATTCTTTTTTGGATGCAAACTTCACACACATCATTTGCGGCAATCGGGGAGGATGTAAACGTATGTGTGTGTATATAGCGGGACAGATGGGAGTGATGCATCAGCCCTAACATTTCATACCTGCATCTTTCTTCTTCGTTCTCGCTTTTGCTCCGCTGCTCTTTGCCTTCAGCACCTGCTTCAGTTTCTTTGTATAGGCCTCTGTCTCTGCACACCCTCCCCGCTTTGCCATGCTGTCTTTTCTCAAACGTTTCTAAATAAAAATCTATTTTCTTTACATTTAAATGTCTTTTGGTAAAACTAGACAGGCGGAAACCCGTCAGCTGTCCACCTGGTGTTGTGTAAGGGTTTGGAAACAGAAGTTATCCAACATTTCACTCTGCAGCTTTCATAACACTCCGGTTGTTTTGGAGGCCGGACTCAACGTCACGTCCGCTCCTTCTTCTTCGCCGCTAATGTTGCACCGGCCGAACCAAGCTATGGAACCCATATGTCTATGATGGAACCCATATACTGTATATAGAATGGACCAACAGATCCCGTTGCTCTCATGGATGTATTAAGAGAACTGGACGGAGACCAGTGAAGGCTATCAGAAGCACTTTTCCGGTGAGCGCCGAGCGTTACTGCGCAGCCTCCAACTGAGAGAGACGACGTAAGTGTGACGTGAGCAACCTGTCTGAAAGTTGTAAGTCTTCTGGTAGATTCAAGATTCAAGATTCAATACTTTATTGCCATACAACTCGGTGCAAGTTGCTAGGAATTTGCTTCCGTGAGTGTGCTCATGACAGGACATCAACACAACAACAAAAACATATAACTAATATATACACATATGGTATCTCACATGGGATCACACTTAACACAGGCAGATACAAAAATCTGATCGCTACATACCTGGATGATAGTCCAGGAGGCTAAAATAACCAATATCAAATTAAAGTGACATGTTGCATAGGAATGCATAGCGCAAGTCCACAACTTTGCAATGAATAAATAAAATACTGCTAATATGGGTGGCATAAAAAGTAATATTAGAAAACCAGTGTGAGGAGATGGACAGTTTATACAGGCACCTTAGGGGAACCTTTTTCCATAAGGTGCTGGTACAAAGATGGAGAGCTGTTTAGAGATTTAATGGCTCTGCAGTATGTGCTGTTGAGAAAGCGGGAGGTTCTTGTCTTAATAGCTCTCAACCTTCTCCCTGATGGGAGAATGGTGAAAAAGGAGTTTACAGGGTGAGTGTCATCTTGTAGGATCTTTAGGTCTTTCCGGTGGATATGTAGAACTCACAAATGGGGGAGAGTTTGCAGCCAATGATTTCTGAGGCTGTGTTGACTATCCTATCCAGCTGCAGCCGGTAGCTGTGCCAAGAGAAATCTCAATCATTCCCAATCTTGCAGAGACGGAGAGCGTAGGTATATGTAAGGAGATAACATGGACACAGGCTAATTATTGCTAACTAAAATGCTAGTTAACATTAGTAATTCAACTTAAACAGCTAATGTAAGACGAAACTGCCTGCAAGCTTCTCCTGTACTATACGGTAATTCCTCTACTATGCGACAGTAAGTCGCATGGTTATGACACAATCGTTAGCCTATTTTTACAAAAACGTCTGCTACGGAGCCATAACGTGAGGTACAAGGTAATGGAGCCTTTTATACATTGTCGTGTTTCTTTAGAAATAAACAATGGACAAATAGAGTCTTTAAACGCTTCAGATGTAAAGTTATTCACTGTCAAAGTGACGTCAAAACAAATGGCAGTCAATGGGATGCTAACGGGGGGTGAGTGCTTGTTAGCATCAAAATGGCGCCATAGGAGGTACGCGTTGTGAGGAGAAGCTTACCCCCTTGATGGAACCAAGCCAGCTTCTTCTTCTTCTTCTTTTGAAAATCTTTTCTTTTGCCAAAGATCATCTATAGGTCTACTTGGTTCTAAACTGTATCTGCTTATGCCTACCTTTTCAGGCTAACTGAACTGAAGGGCAGCTTTACATATAAATTATGTTTTTATTTAAGCAATGTAATACCACATTATGGACACTGAGGGGCGATTTTGTCCTATATATAAAGCTCAACAGCAAACAAGCCACAGCTGATGTGTTTCTGTTGCAGCTCCTCACCAAAGTGTAATCTTGAGCTTTGACAGTGTTTGACACATTTCTAACTACATTCATGGGGTTTCGTAAAAGAGACACTCAAGCCGGGTGGCTACACAACCGTCTGGCAACAATAGGGTCCGTTTTTTTATTTATTTATTTTTTTTAGATTTGAATCATATAGCCAGAGGCAAGCTACATGATGAGTTCCAAAGTAGAAGAGAACAATCCAGTCTCTAGATTCACAATATTAAAGACAGCTGGCCTTAAAGAGCCATACCAGATTTTTAAAAACGGTGTAATGTACTGTGTAATATATAGGATTGGGCATCGAGAACCGATTCCTACTTGGAATCGTTTAAAAAATGACGATTCCAGTAGAATCGTTTCTTTATTGGAATCGTTTGGAATCGTTTGGAGGATTTGGTTTCAAATTCGATCATCGCTTCCCAATTTAATATGTGCAACTTTTGGTTTCCGTACGGCCAGGCTCTTGTTGTGTTGCAGCCTTGGAGCACAGTAAGCAGCTTTATTTTACATTGAAAAAGCTCAGTAAAACTGCAACCCACCACTGACTCAAAATAAAACGTTCCTCTTATTTGTGAAAATAAGCATGTGACCCGTTTCAACTCCACCCCTCAAAGAATCGGAATCAAGAATCGATTAGAACCGGAATCAAAAGAAAGAATCTGAATTAGAATCAGAATTGTTAAAATCCAAACGATGCCCAACCCTAGGAATATATAAACTTTGCATAAAACAATGCCACCAGTAATAGGTTTACTGTACTCTAATAAAAGTGACAGAATATAATTTATGAGGACTTTAATACTGATGAACTTATCTAATTTCTTATAAATCCGTGATTTGTGTCACTTTCTCTTGTTATATGAATGTTCTCGTTTTTTACTGCAGTCAGTGTGCCTAGGAGATTGTGTTGAAATAAAGCAATTCTCAGAAAATCATGATTTATGGATCTGTGTGCACATTTAATTTTAGTATGATGGTTTATGGATTTTAGGGTGTGCACAGAAACATGAGACCATTAGCCAACTCTGTACAACTATTAGGGAAAATCACAAGTAGAAGTAGAGTAGTAAGTTTCCACCTTTTTCAGGTCATCTGTGACAGATTAATGTCTTGTTTCTATTTTACTTATAAGTAAATCTGTAGGTAAAAGTGCAATGTTTCACTTGCTTCCATGTTTCCCATTGAAAATGTGTCCTCTGATACTGTGACAAACCTGTTCACTGAGGTGATTCTGTTCTATTAATAAAGTATTATGGATATATTTTTTTATGGAACTGTTTGATTCACATTTCATCAAATATGTCAGGAAGACCTCAGACTCTCTCTCATTCACTGGCTCCAGGCATAAGAATGTGGCTTTTGTCGTCTATCTGTGTGTCAGCCATGTCCTGGGAGTTTTGCTGTCTTCCACCCAGTGCATGCTGGATACTCTCTTCATCCCACTGGGACCCTGAATAAGAATGAAGTGGGTAAAAGACCATGACTGAATGAATTCTATATCTTGTTATTTTGCAAAGAGTCTGTCTGATTCCACTGCTACAAGTTCTGCCTCTTCAATCAATTTAGTTCATTTCACTTCAATTTTATTTTCATTCTGCTCTGTTGTGATCCGTATCGATCATGTTGGGACTCTGTAGCAGATGTGTGTGTTTCACTTCAGAGAGCCGTCTGTCAGCTGATACAGTCTGACAGCTTCAGACTGACTCGCTGCAGTAGGGGCCTGATGGGACCATTTCTGTCCCGAGTGTGTGCATGTGTAAAGTATGCACCATACATATGCATACCTACTGCATGCATACTCATAAATGCAAGTTTATGTGTGCAGCGCGTGTGCCTCCATATTTCTGTGTGACAGATTTTCGCTTCACGGTCTCCTGGATGTGTGCATGCATTTATTGCCTTCTGTGAGCATGTGGGCTCTTGAGAGTGTGCTTATACATATAGTGTGTGTGTGTGTGTGTGTGTGTGTGTGTGTGTGTGTGTGTGTGTGTTTATGTGAGGTGACAAGGCATGAGTCCATGGTCCAGTGCGCTGTGCTCCCAGCGCGGTGCATGGCTTCCATCCCTATATGAACCATCAGTACAGTCAGATAGGAATAAAAAGCCATACAGCGCACTGGGCATTGGGAAGGCTGGATTTTAAGAGCAACAACACACACACACACACACACACACACACACACACACACACACACACACGCGGTCAGATGATAGATGGAAAGACATTGAAAAAAAAAACAGCAGGCAAAGGTCATCAACACACAGAGAGGAAGACAGAGAGCTGGGGTCTGTATACTGGGAATACAGCATCATACTGGGCCAAGGACTGGTCTACGGAGTGACCAGAAGACCGACAGAGTGTGAGTCAGAGGGAGGGCATGTGAAGCCTCATCAAGGATGAGGGATGGCGCCCGTTGTTGAGGTGTGGCAACAGGTGTGACATCCACTTTTTTTTTTTTATCCCCACAGTGTTGTCTACAAGGCAGCTGGATTTCCAACTGTGCAGCTCTTAGCTCATGAGGATCAGACAGAACCACTCTGATATATAATGTACAAGAATCTTGACTTGTTAACTTTCACACACCACTATGTTTTAGATGGAGCGGCCGCAAAAAGTCCCTTTTTAGATATTGGGTTACAGCACAGGTCTTTCCTTTTTTGACTCCTACTTTTTCATAACACATAATATCCCCTAACTTCATTTCAACCATATGTACATCACTTATCCTGCCCTTAGCACAAATAACACACTTTGTTAGCACAGTATACAAGTGTTGCAATCTATAATCCACATACCTCTTCCCCTCATGGATGTCTAAACTTTGAAAAGAAAGAAAAAAAGATGCATATGCTAACAAAAGAAACATCCCCAGAGTGTCCAAAATGCTTTTACATATGTTCATTTGAAATATATTTTGATTTAGGCTATAGTTTCCTTCTTGGCAACAAGTATTGGAAATATAGTTCAAATCTACGTATACATCTACAAATTGGTTTTGGTCCAATTTTGTTTTGTTTTGAAATATATACTCTCCAGATACCTTTGACACATATTTTAATCTTTGTGTGATGTGGAAATTTAATAAATTAGATTCAAACAGGATTTTGAATGAAAGTGTTTGAATGTCTTAACGCAACCTTAACTTTCTTTTCCTGTGATAAGATCACACCTGTGCCGCAAAGATTTAAAAATTAAATTGGGGTTTTCATATCAGTGTAAATCCAACTGTTAGGATTTAATAAAAAAAAAAAAAAAACTCCATTTAAATAATTTGCTCTTTAAAAGGATGGGTCAACTCTTCCACCAATGAGCTCTGTGGCACCTGTTGTCCTCTTGAATAGGAACCACATGCTGCAAACTCAACCAGATTAACACATTTTTGTAAAAAACAATTTTAAAAAACCTTTCAGAGAGAGCGATCATTTTATGTTTCACAGAACAACCAACATGTTTTCCTTTAATCAAGAGTCAGTCACATCTTTGCAATTGACAACCTCCTCATTAAGCCCCATATGGGCAGTTGTTTCTGGAATAGGCTATTCCTTAATCATGAACATAATAAGTAGATGTTAAGACTGATTAGAGACTCAGTAAAAGGGACCGCAGGGAAGGTTATGTTTTGTGCAATAAATTTGTAAAATATAAAATAATCTCTCTCTGAAGTACATATCCTGTTCTTTCATTCTTGGGCCTCATAGCTCCAGGAATGACTTGGAAAAGGATTGAGTATTTGGCAAGTGACTGCTTAAAACAAGAATAACCCCCCCCCAAAAAAAAAAAACCCTAGAAGTCTAGAGTAGCCTAGGTATTCACTTCAAGGAGCGGATATGAAATAAATCCAATTACGGAGCTGTCAATCAAGACGCTAATTAGTACGACCCCGGCAGACTAAGTGGCATTAAAGCTGGAAATTCAAAATAAAGGGGACGAGAGAGACAACAAAAAATCACACAAAACCGGAAAATTCTTTGCTGAAAACATGACAACTACCGCAAATAAACCTCATCAGACGCTTCCCCACAACCTCTAGACAGGCTGTTGCTATTTCTGGATCGCCACAGACAAGCAACCGCAGCTCGTGAAAAAAAATGAAGAAGACGCGAGCATCCATCATTCGAGCCGGGACACCTAGCCGGGTCCTCCTACGCCTCTGTCTGTACCCCTCTGCTTCATGCGTCCTCCGGGCTGCTGGAGCTCCTGAGGTGAACCGAGCAAACAGGGTCCGGTGTCACCGGCTTCAAACAGGTGGGCTCCGCTCCAGACTTGTGCTTCTGATCGCTTCTGCATGAGGCTTGAACAATAGTCCAGACTAGTAGTTTGTCTCCTGCTCGGTCCTCTTGTCTAAAGAGAAGGGGGTCGGTGATGCTGCCGCTGCCACCGGTGGATATGTGGAGTTTGATCGCCCCTTTACGCATCTGTGCGTATGTCCATTCAGCGGCAAACAGACAGAGGGAGAGAGAGGGAGTGAGGGGAGGGAGGGACATGTGGTAGAAAATGAGTGGAGGAGGAATGGGTGGGTGAGGTAACAAAAACCCCTGAGTGAGGAGGAGCCAACGAAAAAAAGGGATGAGAGAAAAGGGAGAGAGAAAAAAATCAAGGAGGGGGCATCATCATACCTGAACATGCAGGAGACCCCTCTCTGCTTGTGTGTGTGTGTGTGTGTGTGTGTGTGTGTGTGTGTGTGTGTGTGTGTGGAGATGGACAGAGGGTGTGAGGAAGGGAAGGCTTATGTCGCCTCAGTGATGCGCAGTGTTAATAAAAGCCGGGCAGAGGGCTGATTAAGGCTCTTTTCTGTCTCATTCAAATACCGCCAAAAAGCACTTTCATTCTGCTGATAAAATAGAGAGAGAGAGAGAGAGAGAGAGAGAGAGAGAGAGAGAGAGAGAGAGAGAGAGAGTGTACGGTGACACAGTGGAGCGAGGGAATGTGTGACTGTGTGTGTGTGTGTGTGTGTGTGCGTGTTTCAGTGTGTGTCCATCTGCATCTCCATGTGTTTGCCCTCTCTCTCCCTCTGTCTCTTTCACTGGCATTTACACTGCGAGCAGCCAGACAAACAGACGGCTGGGTGTACAACCTGACCGACAGTCAATAAACAGAAGCCCCAAAGTCAGACAAGAAAGTAGAGATAGTAAAGAAAAGAAGAGAAGCCTAAAATGTCCACAGAGAATACAGAGACACACACACAAAGACCAGAGAAGAAGAAGAAAACAAAAAGAGGTGAATCAGACTAGAAACAGAGAGAATAAGAGAGAGAATTTGGAGAAACACTTCACAGGGATAAAGTGGAAATACTTGCTCTCGGTCTCCCCTTCCTCCTCCTCTTCTTCTTCCTCCTCCTGTTCTCAGGGGCTCGGCTGGAGTTGCATTCCAATGCGTCGTTCTCAATCCCCGTTACTCCCAGCAACACAGTTCCTTGATCTGGTCCCACGTCATGCAGGGCAGAGGAGGAGGAGGAGGAGGAGGAGGAGGAGGTGGGAGCCTCAAGGGGGGAGGAGTGGAAGACAGGATTGATGGTCAAATGGTTAAGAAGGAGAGGGAGGTAAGAGGTGGACAGAGGGGAGATGGTGAAGGAGGGAGGGAGAGAGGAAGCGGGGGGGTGCAATGAGGAGGTTAAGATGAAGGGAAGGTTAGAAGATAGTATAAGAAGAGAGAGGAAATGCAAGGGGAGCAGTGAGAGGAGGCGAAGAAGAAGGTAAGAGAAAAGAGGGAGGGGGAGGATGGGGGGCGAAGAGAAGGAGAGAATGAGAGAAAAGGCCAAGATATGAAAGAAAACAGGAGCTGGTGAGACGGAGGGAAGGATGCAGGGGTGAGAAAAATAAATTTATTCAACCTTTATTTATACTCGAGAAATCATTGAGGGGCGGCCCTCATTTACAATGACATTGAGACAAATTACATAGAAAAAAACAAAACAACACAGAAAAGAAGCAACACCATCATAAGAAATAAATCTGAATTGTAAATATGATTTGATAAATAAATTAGGATAATAAGGAAGCAAAATGAAGTACAATTATGTAATGCAATTAAGTAGAAGTTTGCAGGTTTAAAACCAGATTTTTAAATTGTCCAAAAGGCACAAGTGAGTGGATTTTAAGGAAGTGGTGTAATTTATTCCAGGAGTCAGGTGCACAAAAGTTAAAAGCAAAGTTTTTCCAAGTTCGAACTCGTGGAACATGAAGCAAATGCCAGTCAGCAGAGCGAGTCTGATAGCGTCCCTCTGTGTAACAGTCAGAGAAGTTCTGTAAGGTAGTGTGGTAGTTTTCCAACAAGAGCCTTATAGATAAAGAGATACCAGTGAGTATCATGTCTCTCTTGGAAAGAAGACCACCTAACACTTTTAGATAAAATACAATGATGTGTACCATAGACATGATCGATTATGAATCTCAAAGCAGAGTGATAGACTGAGTCCAGAGATTTAAGAGTTGAAGATGTCTATAAATCACATCACCATAGTCCAAGACCAACATGAAACTGCCTCAACAACCCTTTTCCTACAAAACATGGGAAATATGCTTTTATTTCTGTAGAAATAGCCAACTTTTTGCCTGAGTCGGCGCACAAGATTATCAATGTGAAATTTGAAAGATAGGTTTTCGTCAATTCAGATGCTGAGATATTCATATTCTGTGACTATCTCAATTGTAAGTCCATTAATAGTGGAAATATTAAGGTTAGTATAATCTATAGCGCTGGCTCTGGAAAATAGCATGAACTTTGTTTTATCTGTGTTTAGTACAAGACTATAGGTATTTAAAAGCCTCTTGCAGAATATTAAAAGAACAGTATAAGTTTTCAATTGCCAGATGAACAGAATCAGCAACATAATACAACACTGTGTCATCCATGTACAGATGGGCATGACATTTTATCAAAGATGAGATTATATTATCGATATAGATGGTGAAAAGAACTGGACCTAAAATTGAGCTCTGTGGAACACCTTTTGTTACTGTTAAAAACTCAGAATTGTAGCTTCCCAGTTTAACAAGAAGGTGGACAAGTATGTGTGGGAGGAAGAAATAGGGGAAGGAGATGCAAAAGAAAGACAGGAAATATAGTATCCAGGGAGTGTTGAAGTCGTAGCACCCCCAACCCTTCCCCTAGACCTCATTCGAGATTATAATAAAATTACAAAGTAAAATCACTGTTAAGGATAATTTGCTTCTCTCAAGGCCATTAAAGTCAGATGGGTATTTTCTCAGCTGCCTGCTTCAATAAAATTCAATAAACTAGAGTTAAATAGAGTAAAAGAGAATGATGGATATAATAAAGATTGAGAGGGGACAGCACACATTGTTAAAGTCGCATTCGGAAAAGTGTGGCGATTGTTTTAAAATGCTTGCAATCTGGTATTGCAAGACAAAATACTGTATACAAAAATACAGACACTCACCTTAATGACTAATTAAGGGTGGACTAGATTCAGCATTCATAGATGCTGTGTGCCTCTGGTGAGGATGGAAATGTGATAAACCATTTATCTGGTACTCCAAGTAAGGTGCAGCAAACAGGATTGTTGCAAATGATATTTATTGATCCATGTGTGAGAAGAGTGGGGGAGATGAAAAGGGATTATATGAGAGGTTAGGGGTCAACTCCTCTGGGTTTACCTATATTTTTCACTGACTTGAAAGCAATGAAAAGTATTCAGGTATTGTTATAATTTCTTTTTTTTCAGAGCTGGCAAGCCTTTAAAACAGCATCCAGATCACAACATGACCAAAAACCAGACTAATAAAATAATAATAGTGTTAATAGGTACAGTAGCTGACATGTGATGACGTTTAACAACAATATGGTCCAGTATGGTATAATTGTCACATCGCTCTAATAGTAAAAGAAACGGGAAGATGGGCAATAGGAGGCAAGGAGGTTAGAGAAAGAAAAAATACAGGAGAGTAAATCCTTGGATAAAGACGAGGAGAGTTTAAAAAAGGGGAAGCAGGTGTATGAAGACAGGATCAGATGAGAGTTTCCTCATGTTGACGAAAGCCACTTAGATCCAAATGTCAAATGATGTTACTACCCAGATCTTATTCCATACCTCAAACACACCCACAGGTTTGTAGGCTTCAGGACCCAGTGAGGACATAATGCATCACTTTGCCCCTAACCATAACTTAAACCCCCAGATCTACAGTACTGATGTTGTGTTAGACCACCAAATACCAAGGCTATTCCCAAATAAAATATACAATGACTTCTGACATGTTCAGCACTGAATTGGTGAAGAAACTGCAACAGATTTGATTTAAAATTTTGGAGATGCCCTGCAGTTTCTCAGTTGCTGTTATAAGCATAAATATGTAGGCTATGCATACAACAACAATATACACCAATTTCTTTCACATCTTAAACGGCACTTTAAAACAGTAATGGACCCATTGGAGTGCCCTTTGCATCGCTCATCACAACAAATAACTAAGTTGCCCTTCACACATCCTGATTATTGCTCTTATAACCAGCTGATCACAGTAATACTGATTTAAAGGCCTGGGGTCAGGTAGGTGTTTCTGGATGGTGCCATGCCATTGGTCCCACAGTCCATTATTCTAAAACCCCAATAGTTCATGAACATGTTGATGATTGTTTACCATTTTCCTCTTAGTTTAGCATGTTAGCAAGCTTACATTTGCTAATAGCACTTAACACAAAGTATATCTAACAAATAGTATAGGCTGATGGAAATTAGTTTAGCAGAGATTCCTGTCAAAAATCAAACCAACCTTAACTAAGCACTTATTTTAACCAAGCGGCAACCTCCTGTGCTGAAAAATAAAGCCAACATGGAAGTGGTACTTGAATGATTACTTGAGGCTGGCTCCGGTCAATCCCCATGGACCCCTAAGTTAACTTGTCCAAACTTACAGCAGAATTAAACATGTTTACAGCCTTGTACAAAAAACTATTTTGGTTTCTATAGCTAATTTCCTTCTTCATGACAACTGTTTGAGGGGGTGAATGTTTTTTACAACTCAGCCGTTTAAATTATGGCTTAAAGGAGATGCATAATTAAGGGCGTGCCACTTTGAGTGACAGATGGCTGACCTCACAGGAGACTGTAGACTTCATTCGGCCCGCCTCAGCTCCATTCACACTCACCATTTTTGGATTAGCTGGGAGTTAGCTTCTGTGCTACTTTGAGCTTCATTTTGGCTCTTCAGAAACCTATGGGTGCCTAACAAAACCAAACCGTCACAAGATTTATTTCCCAACGGTGATTTGTAATGGTTTAGGAGGGCACAGACAAATGATGTTGTGCTGCCGATGTGGCATCAGATCAGAAAACACAAATGTGTGTCATTCTAGAGGACTTGTTTTCTAGAAACCATTAATGTCTATCCAAACATTGTGGCAATCCATCAAGCAGATGTTGAGATATATTTTACAGCTTAAGTAAAAACCTTGACTTTCTGGTGGCGCGAGAGGAAAAGTTATGGGTCTCACCAAAGTTATTACTCTTTATCCTCTGGGGACCATAAAAGTTTGTACCGAATTTCATGGCATTCCATCACATAGTTGTTAAGATATTTCAGTCCAGACTAAAGTTGTGGACTGACATTTCCATCCCCAGGAGCCATGCCAATAGGGTGGCAAAAAAAAGAAGCCAAGCAATCTGAGGGATCAAATATGTAAAGTATAAAGCATTGCTAGTTATTTTTCACAATTTCTTCCAATTTTTGTTTTGAGTTTATAAACACATTTTACTCTGACTTATTAGTTTGTATACATGCATTAAAAACTGTTGTAAAAAAAGGCCATAATGTGTAGAAGGCTTGTCTGTACTGTGAATATGGATTTGATGCGTCAAGTGGCGGTGAAGCATAACCAAAATGTTACAGCTGTAATCAAACATGTAGCAAGTCTGGAAATGATGGGACTTTTAATTTCTCAGCATCTGCAAAGAAAACTACTCCCACATCTTAGCAGAGTTATATGAAACACGATATACCGTAAGATATATAGATTTCACTTATTTTTTGTAAGTAATCTTACAAAGTGATCATCAGAGAAGGAGATGCAGGTCAGTTCACCCCATTAGAAAGATTTATTTGATAAAAGTGTCTGATATCACACAGATGTGGTTCTACTAAGGCTGTATGTTTTCATATATTACATCTATTGTTACAAATGATAATTTGTGGAAGACCAGAATGATAATGCAAAGAAGAAACACACAGAAGGTAAAGAAGAAAGGCTGTGTCTTTTGATAATTGCTTTAGGTGTTTAATCCTTTGAAAAAAGTTTCCTACAAACTCTGGCTGCCTTCGCCCTACTGTGGCACGCTCTGTGATTACACACAAAACATTAGTGGAGAGAAGGTGAGCGAGGAGAAGTGAGAACAGAATTTAACACAACAGAAGAGCAATAGAAAAATACGAAATATGAATAGGTCCTTGATAATATTCCCACTCTATCTGCCTGTCAGTGGGACATCATTGATATTCTGGGGAGAGCTCCCCTTCTAGCAGCACATATCAAAAGGCAGTGTTATGATCAATAAATATGCCATGGGAATCAAAGCTTTTTTTTTTTGATAGCATTGGTCATTTGCCCAGAAATGTTTGGAAGTGGGAGCCAGCTTTGAACGCAGTCTGGTATGAGTCACTGGTTACATTTACAAGAGAGCAGAAAATCAGATTTTTAACCTTTTGTGGGTCAGCTGATCCTCTTGACACTGTCTCAACGGGGGATATTAAGAGGCTAGGCGGCTCGTCCCAGCTTAGACAGCCTTGAAAAGAACAGTCGTAAAAAAGAAAGTTGGGATTGATTGTAAAAAATGTCTATAAACAGCTTGAACCTTTCGACATTTTGATTGATAATACTGCAGTAATAACAGATTGTGTGACATTTCTGAGTTAACCTGTGGGTTTAGGATTGATTGAATTTTTGGAGCAGCATGAAAATGGTGTATATAAAATCTCTGAGGAAAGACTGAGCGGTGGAAATATTTGCTGGACCAGTGATGTAAAGACCATATATCAGCAAAAATAACCTACTAAGTATTTTTAACAATGCAGTTGTGCACACAGACTGCTTTGAATTATATTATTTGGTAGAGCATTTAAGGAAGAAGCTGACATCACCATTTAAGAGTTGACAGCCAAATAGCATTAATCAATAATTGCATTCACCAAGTTTGTCGTCAAAAAATCTAATCTGGGAGTCAGAAATGGAAAACTCCATCTGCTGAGGAAGATTGCATGATACGATTCAAAGCTCTACCCAAACTAACAAAAGTCAAACAAACCAAATTGGGAATGTATACACACTGATGTTTTAGAGTTCTACTGAAATGATTGAAAGCAAATGGCTACCTCCAAGTTCAACACGTGTGCTTTGGGATTTTTTTTGTTTTTCTTGTAGCTTATACATGATTCATAGTTAATGGGCTAAAAGATACAAAATCACAGGAATCATCCTCCATTCCATCTTTTCGTCTTTTAACCTGATCTGACTCAATGTGGCAGCAGGCCAAGCAAAGTAGCTCAGATGTCCCTCTACCCAGCCACATCCTGCAGCTCCTCCAGAGGCATCCTGAGAGGTTCCCAGGGGTCCCATGGGATACATAATCCTGCAGGGTACTTTTGGTCGAGCCCAGAATTTTCTTGCCAGACACAATAGGGGCCATCCTGCTTAGATGCCCAATCTACAGGATATAAACTGTGTCTTTTCAGTTGTTCTACCCTTAGTCCCTCACCGTGTCTGGTGACCCCAGCCTACGGGCGAAGCTCATTTGGGCAGTATGGTCCTTTAAAACCAAAAAATAGAATAGCAAAAGTGAAATAGCTGTTGAACAGTGTTGTTTGCAACTTCATGGGTGATTCATTTTGAGATTATACACTCTTCCTAAATCAGCTTTTGATTCTATCTTAAAGAAATACTCTTATGCATTAGACATAGACCCTCTCCCTTTATACATTATTATGTCTTCTTGGAAGCCCCTTGCCCTCTTCCACCTTTTCCTTACAGATGAGCTTTCATCGCAAATAAGATCAAAACTGCATTTACTTGTTTTTTTTGTTTGTTTTTAAACGCACTGCTGAGTCGTATTAAAGGTCTGCTGATGTCCATTTCTGAAGAGGCGATCAGTCCCAACGGCTGCCCGGCTGCTCATCACACTTCTATTAGCACTGGAGCCAATTGCGCCTGCAATTACTATCACTGTCATAGCGGACACAAGTGGCACAATCCTGGTGATTAGAGACAAGCTTTGGCACACTTTCATGGAAATGCAGACAGAAACACACACACACACACACACACACACACACACACACACACACACACACACACACACACACACACACACACACACACACACACACACACACACACACACACACACACACACATAGTGCGTGTCACTATCTTTGTGGGGACCCGTCATTGACATAATGCATTCCCTAGCCCCTTACCCTAACCTTAACTATCACAACTAAATGCCTAACCTTAACCATTACCCTAACCATAACCTAATTCTAACCCTAATCCTAAAACCGAGTCTTAACCCTCAAACAACCTTTAAAGTTGTGGGGTCCAGCATTTTGGCCCCACAAAGCTGTCCGGACCCCACAAGTATACTGTATTCCCGGTTTTTGGACCCCACGAATATAGTTAAACAAGAATACACACACACACACACACACACACACACACACACACACACACACACACGCACACACATTTGGTAGTTGTAACTTGGCTAAGTGGATGCTCCATCGCTGTGCTAAACTCAGCCACCTGCTGCCGTCTCCGTACCTTCGCTTCAGGCAGGAACATAACAGTGCCTGAGACATTAGACATTAGTCATTAATTGAGCTTAATCTTCTCATTGTTTAATTGTCTGAGACCAACCCAATGATTATGCCAAACTCAAGTGCACTAAACACCTGGCTGCAATAAACTTGAAGCAATGAGTTTCTTAAGCTAAGGGTGAGGACTGGAAATGGGTCAAGGGCTCTCCTCTGCTCGGTCCAGGTGTGACGAGATCAGGTAACTTTTAATGAGCCCGGTACAAGGCTGAACTTGAATCCACGGCTTAAAACTTTATAAACACATATTCAGAGCTTATGGAAAGTCAGTGTTTATCACTATCCTATAAAACTATATATTATTTAACATAAACAACTCAAATTTTACACAGTTGATATTTCTGCAAATTCAAGTCTATTTTAGGTCCAATGTATGGTTAAAATAATCAGTATTGGCTTTTAGGAATAAAGACAGACACCGTTATTGTCCTCACATCCATAGTAAAACAAAAGTGTGTGTTTGTGCCTAGAGCAAAACTGCAATTACCACAACTATGACATAGTTGTTTGGCCGGACAGTGACTGTTGGCTAAAATCTCCAGGATTTATTGGATAAGTGTGTGCACTCACACACATACATTCACACATAACATGTAACTGAAGCAGCCATTGATGGTCAGATCGAATAGAGGGCCATTCGGATGGAGGGATGGAGTGTGGAGCGATAAGAGGAGGGATGCATGTGGTAGGGTGGTGGGGGTTTTCAGGGTTATTGGGTGGACGACTGCCCACCCTTTGTGCTCCAAATCCCGGGGGAATCTGCTGGCTATTGTGGTTCCCTGCTTGTTCACCAGCCAGAGAGCTGAGAGAGGGGATTTCAGCCCCACAGAGCCGATGACTAGAAGGTTTTTTTCAAAATCGTTCTCTCTGGGTTTCTCTCTTGCTCTTTTATCCTCTCTGTCTTTTCTCGCTGTCTCTCCGCTTTGTTCTGGATGCAGTGCACAGTCAGCCCCGGCCAGCTATAGTACAGTAATCTGTGGGTGACCGAGGTTAGTGATCCAGTTCTGGGGTCTGATTCAGGTTTCAGGGGTAGCACCAGTGTCTACTGAGAAACACGTGCTGCAGCTTATGATGAGTTTATGTGAAGCAGTTCAGTGATACGTTTTGTCTAGATCAACAAGTGAGGCAGAAATAGCTTTGGATTCATTCAGCCGAGTCTATTTTTGTTGAGTCAAAAGCTTATCCTGTTATTACCTGCACAGCACTGTTTCCCCCCAAATCATCAGCGTGGAGAAGCCTCTGAAACAGAGTCACACATCAAACAACTCTTAGCTGAAACCAATACTAATGAGATTATTTCAGGTGGGTTGGCTGTGTCTCAAGGAGGAGTGATGCACTGATGCCAGTGGACAAACCTATTTAATATCAGATTCAAATCTCCCAGAGATTCTGCAGTTTACAGTGATATTAATTTTCAAGAAAACATGGCTTTACTGTTTTGAGCCTCCTGTAGTTGCTATTGAATGGACTTGTTCTTGTTTCTGCTGTACTGTAGCAACACATGCAGACCTTTATGTATATATTACTAATGCAGGATACCACTGTAGTTTACATTATATAAGATATTAAGGAGACAACAACAATCTCTGGTGGCCACATTATACATTTTCAATGATAAGGAAACAGACAATGTAACACAAAGTTGGAAGCAAATGCTGAAAAAATATTGGAACAGCTAATCAGGGTATCCACCGCAGACTTAGAGGTTAAAATATTTCATGACATGGGAACCAAAGCATTTATTTAACTATATTTGAGCATGTTGGACATTTGTGAGCGAAGCAGAAAAGCATCTCTGTTGGCGACAAGTTAGAAAACAAATGGGGCTTCCTGGTGGTTTTGGTGTATCGGTGCAGTTGTGTTTGCGTGTGGATTTGGTTCCAGTCTCGTGCTGGGCTGTCGCGTCTCTCTGCTCCATTTCCTGTCTCTCTGCTCTGTGGGCTGTTGCAGGGCCTGGAGAAAGGGATAAAGAGGGAGGTGGGATGCCCGCTCTCCTTTAAAATGACAGAGACGTAACATGAATCAGTTGTTCATGATGAGGGGAGGGAGGGGTTAAATCACTCCAGTAATCGCAGGGACGACGGTCCAACAGCGTGTAGTTTTTCATTGGGGTTGTAACCTGTTGGCAAAATAAAATATAACCCTGAGAAGAACTGGCATTACATTATGAGTCTTTTGAAGTTTTCAGAGAGCAATGACAATATTTTGTTGGTGAAAGTAAGGCTAACGTCATCCTCTGAAGACCTCCTCGAAGCTGGGATTCATGCAGAGACTGCAAAAACACAGTAAAAACAAACTTGGTCAAATCAGATGTCTTTGATGAGAAGGACTACTGAAAGGAAAGAGGAGAGAAAGATGAAAAGAGAGACGGGAGAAGAAGGGAGGGGAGGAAAGAGGGAGCAAGAATGTAAAAGCAAATTGAGGGAAATAAAAAGTATAAAAAAAGAGCACTGTGTTGACATGTCGTGACGGATGGAGACAAAGAAAAAGAAAGGAAGTAGGTTGCAACCCAACAGTGGTAATACATTTAAGAGTGTCTTCGCAGTTATACTGCAGATAGGAGAGACGGAGGGGAGAAAAGTGACAATATAAACAATCTATCCAAGGAAAGAAGGAGGGGTGCTCCTGAAATCATGGGAAAAGTGTGAGAATAGTAGAGTAAAAAAAAGGCATTAATACAATAATAATAACTAACATAACACTAATAGTAATAATAACATACAATAATCGAAGCATACCGAGAAAGACTGAAACAATGAAATTCTATGAGCACGACAGGAAAGCGGGCTGAACTGAAAGCCTCAAACATCGAATCTGACAACAAAGTGAGATTAAGAATGAATTTAAAGAAAGAAACTGTGAACCAGCATGTGAAGTGGAACGAAAAAACGCATTGGAACAGCAAGATGAACCTGCAGGAGGAGAGACTGAGACAACAAGCAGTGATACATTAAACAGAGAACTTTTAACTGGAAACTGAAGGAACTGAAACAGCGCAATGTAAAGAAAAAACAAAAGAATGAAAGACACGAAACAGGAGAGGAGTAGCGTGCATGTATGTGTGTATGTATAAGTGTGTGTGTGTGTGTGTGTGTGTGTGTGTGTGTGTGTGTGTGTGTGTGTGTGTGTATGTGTTTGAGAGAGATCCTGTATGAGCCGTGTGGAGAGTGGACTGCATGGCTGAGCAATTCCTGTCCAGTTGGCTGGTTGGCTGTGAGTGTGTACGGTAGGGGGTCCCAGGAAGAGCTTTGATCATTACAGAGTGTGACAGAAGAGTTCTGACAGAGAGGTAACCCCCCAACCCAACACACACGTACCACTAACAACATCACCATGACCACTAATGTTACTCCTATACCCGGAGATGTAGCAGAAAGTGAACCTAAAGTCAGTTTACCTGCTTTTTAGGTTAGGACTATTTTTGCTTCATCTGACTTATTTCTCAAAGTAAATTTTTGCTTCATCTGACTTATTTCTCAAAGTAAATTAGGGCTCAAACTAACAAATGTTGCCACTGTAATTTACCTGCTAGTTACTTGTAATTAACTTATTTTGTCCAATTGGTTAAAAACCTCATCGATTTTCAATTTACAATGGGAGAAAGGGAGAAGGGCTAGCAAATGTTCACATCTAACAAGCCATTACAAGACCTTATCATTGACATCGCTGAACAAACTAACAAGTATTGCCATGTTCATTGTAATGAAATGAAGTCAAAATCAAAGTTATGAAGCTGCACAACAAGAGAATGCTGTGTAAACACACAGACTCTTTCTCACACATATACTTATGTCACACACATGTGATTCTACACAAAAACTCACACTCAGACATAAATACATTACATCCACAACTATTTATGTTGCAGACTTATGCACAATTTCTAATTTAAGTGCAAACACACGCACATCTACGGAGAAAACCACATTCAAGAACACAACTGTGGTCAGAAAAAAGGCATAATTATCTTTTAACATTAATAAAATCCTGAACAAATAAAGAATACGGGGACAAAAATTAACCTGAACAGCCTGAAGCAGCAGAAAATTCATTTACTTGTTGCCGTTTACATGCTAATTTAAAATTAAAGAAATCTTAGCCTCACAAACTCAGTCTGTATTTGACAATATGCAGTGCAATTGTATTATTATTCATAGATCAATATAACTGCCCCTGAAAAGGACCAAAAGTCACCTTAAAGGCGATCAAATCATCAGACCCTTTGAAAATAACAGCCCACACACATTCTCTGTCCAATAATAGAACATTAATTTCCCAATTTATTTTGTCTCTAGTTGCCAGCCTGCCAGTCCTTCAGGTGTTTTCATTGAGGTTCAGGTTTCTCAGACACTCCGTGAACTGGTAATTAGTTTCCCCTGGCTTTCTGTCTCATAGCCTCTGTGTGTGTGTGTGTGTGTGTGTGTGTGTGTGTGTGTGTGTGTGTGTGTGTGTGTGTGTGTGTGTGTGTGTGTGTGGGTGTCACATCCAGACAGAAATCAATTTCAGGCGGAGATCTATCAGCTTTTGTAGCCAGCGATCCAATCATCAAATAATGCATCTGATATCACGCTGTCGAGGTGGTCTGTTCAGGGAATGATTCACTCTCTCTCTTGTTCACTTTCTCATTCTCTCTCTCTCTGTCCAATTCTTGTCTCCACCACCCACACACCTGCAGTATCTCACACGTCAAACACACACACACACACACACACACACACACACACACACACACACACGCACACACACGCACACACACACACACACACACACACACACACACACACACACACACACACACACACACACAGACATGATGGATAGTATTTGGAAACACGTCTTTACCTCAATATCATCAGAGGAAAAACCCTCCTTCAGATTCTTTTACACTGTTAGATATCATCTGTCTAGGAGGTTCACAGCACGCCAGGAGACATTTTCAGATGAAGTGTTTATTTTTCACCTCTAATTCAGTTCCTACATTTTCTAAATTGCATTGACATTGCATCCAACTGCTTTAACAACAGGTGGAAAGAGCAACAGTGAGAGCGATAGTATAGTCTCCTCTCACTTCAAACACCCATGTGTTGCTGCTGCATTGGTTGCTGGTTCATTAAAGGAGCAATATGTAATATATTTACTGTATTAAATCAAAATATGACCACAATATCTCATTAGATATTAAGGAAACATGCTAGGTTGAAATACTATCTTCTCTGACAACAATGCTAAAGCCAGTATTTTTCTCCTTTGAAATTTCGGGACGGAATGTCTGTTCTTGTTTTGGCCTGTGTTTTTTGTCAACTGCCCATTTTGACACCTGGGTTGCCAGACATGAAAGTAAACAAGCAAAAACAATGTGCTGCAGTCATGATAGCAGCAACCAAACGAACTGGATTAACAGAGATAGATTCATTCTACCCAACCTTAATAAGAACTCTACATCTTTCTAAACATTTGCATGACCAGAGACATGGTAAAACACGAGTAAATATTGGAGATGCATTTAAATGATGCTTTGAGGCAAAAAAGGGTTGCAGAGTTGGCTAATTTCTTCCTGAACAGGTAAGCATCGAGCTTTATGCTAATTTATCATGACTACTAATAGGGATGGGCATTTTCAGTCATTTCAACATTCGTGTATTTGCATAATTTTTTTTATTAGTACTCAAGTTAGTTACTGGCAAATACAATTGAGACACAGCCGGTGAAGTGATCCCGACTGGTCCTGGCTAATGCCGCCATGCTAACACACACTAACTGCTAACGTTACCGGAGGACCGGACAAGCAAAACAACTGTGTAGCCTGAATTGTTGAATTGGGACACAGCTTATGTTCTCTACAGGTTGCTCTGCAATGTATGGTATGTTACGTTATGGAATATTCTTGTGGCTAACATTACCATCGCCAGCTTTAAGGTTATGAAAAATTCTTCCCCCGCTTCTGTTCAGCGGCCGTAGCTGACAAATGGTGACTGTGCCCTGGGTACAGACGACCATGAGGTCGCGGTCCTTTTAGCGGTTGTTAAAGAAGCGGCTTTTATGATTGTCAACATAGCCAGCATAGCTACTCCGCTGCGCTGTGGAGTAATGTCTGGAAATGCAAGACTAGCATCTAGCTAACATTGACATTGTGGGACATTGGGTTCAGCGTTCTCAACCTGGCAACCCCCGTGAACTTCGAGTCTCGGGAGGAGGGGCCGGGGGAGATGACTCTCTCCAGTATTTTCAATTTGTTCTGCAGTAACCATTTTAAATGCTAGCTGTCGGTATTACATATCGCACCTTTAAAGCAACACCACAGATTCTTTTGAACCTTAAAATAATGTTTCCAAAATCGTTTCAGTGGTTCATCAACTCGTAACAGTGTGAACGGCACTTCTGCATTCGCTTTGTGGCCCTCTATCGTCTATAACCGCACTATTCAAGTTTGCCAGATCAGGTAGCGGATCTGTAGTTTGAATGAGACTAATGGACACAATTCCGCTTCCAACCTGTAGAGGGACTGAAGAGAGAAAGTGCTGCTTGGTGTTGCTTTAATGGCCCTGACACACCAACCCGATAATCGGCCGTCAGACAGTCAGTGACTTGAGTCTGTTCGGTGTGTTCTGTGCCGTTATCCCTCGGAGGAGCTGTCAGCCTTTATTTTGGCTGACCTGACTTGCTGGGTCGGAGGGCGGGCAGTCAGACTCACTCCACCAATCGGATTGGTGCTAACCCGGAAATAACGAGCGGGATGAGTGACGAACGCCTCTCAAAATCTGATGAAAATCTGACCTTTGTCAGTCTGAAATGAAGACAGATTCAGCAACTGTATAGCCTATTTTTTGCTTAAAATGTTTTCAGAAACACGTTTCAGTGAACTATTTTTGTAAAATACGAGATCGTATTTCGAACAAACCGCCATTACTATCAGCTGGAGAAGCCAGACCCACGTGATGTGTTATCATTTCCGGGTTTTAATTTTTTGTATGATGTCTCGTGCATACGCAGAACGTACGCTCAAGACGGCGTCGCTTCGGTGTGTTCCTTTTTGGACCTCGGGGAGCCGACTGATCAGTCCGACTGCCTTTTCTGCCGACAGTCAGCCGTCGGGTTAGTGTGTCAGGGGCTTAAGGCAACTACTGGTGCAGAAAGTGTACATTTACCTCTTGCGGTGGATTTCTCATCCCCCTCATTCAGCATGTGATTGATGAGTGTTGTAGAGCTGCTAAAATCAATGGATTAATCGATTAGTTGTCATCTATTAAATTAATAGGCAACTATTTTGATAATCAATTAATCGGTTTGAATAATTTTTTTATGAAAAAAGTAAAAATTCTCTGATTCCAGCTTATTAAATGTGAATATTTTCTAGTTTCTTTACTCCTCTATGACAGTAAACTGAATATATTTGAGTTGTGGACAAACCAAGACATTTGAGGACGTCATATTGGGCTTTGGAAAAAACTGATTGACATTTTTCACAATTTTCTGACATTTTAAAGACCAAAAAACTAATTGATTAATCGACAATGGAAATAGTCGTTAGTTGCAGCCTTAGAGTGTTCCTACTGATCTAGAATGAAAACCTCACTGTTTGATTCTGTCGAACTGACATTAAAGGATCATTTCAGGTTATTGCAACTTGGATCTTATTTTCATAGTTTTGGTCATTATTTCTATCTAACAGAGACATGATCGCAAAGACAATAAGACAGGACGTAAACCAGCCCCCTGCCTGTTGCAGAGAATAGAAAATGATTATCTGAACTGTCTGGTCCAACTTTGACCGTCTACACTTTCTGTAGTTGTGCACAGCTTTCATTGATTGTTACCAACATTTTATATATTATATGTATAAAAGCCACATGATGGCTTGCCATGAAATTTATTATAGCGTTTTTCAACACTTTTGTCCATATAACAAGATCACCTAAAAACAGCCTGAATCCTCGTCAGCTGTACTTTGAGCTTAATACTTCTTACTTAACACATGCACTCACTCACTCACACACACACACACACACACACACACACACACACACACACGTCACCATCCATCCTAACAGACCATATATATGTACGCATCTCTGACAACACACAGACAATTATCTTTCTATCCTAGTAAATTATCATTCACTCATTTATGCACATCACTACCTCTCTTGTTTTGCTGCCCCCCTCTCTCTCTCCTTCAGAAAGGTCAGCTCTCACCAGGAGACCCCTGTCAGAGAGAGAAGGGGGAGGAATGATCATCTATACTGACATTTGAAATGAATGATCACAGAATGGGCTAGAGGTGGGTCTCCATAACTTTACAAGTACACAGGATAATGTCCCAAACGCTCTATTTTCCTTGTCCACACCAAAGCACATGGCTGTTGTATATTCACTCAGGAGACTCAGTTTTGGGTTGTAAAAACTGCCAGCTTAGTGTGGACGAAAGGTCAAATTTAGCTGGTGTGGTTGTGCTTACACAAAGTGTTGGCATGGCAACCAAACCAAGACTAGTTTCATCAGAAGCTGATTGTTGTTTTACAGTGATTATTTGTGAATTTCTTGTTGTTATTATACTTATACTGTAGATGGTACTGTGATGATTATTTTTCTGGATTATTTGTTGATAAAATTTGAGTTGGTGGTACTAACCTCTTTGTCTCTAGCCCACCGTGGCCATCACTGCTCAGACTAAACATCTTTATTCAAACAAATTTAAACTGAAAACATATAACACAATGCATCACTTCCTGTGCGCAACCTTATTGAAATCACAGCCTGTTAAAACTTCATGAAGACAAACAATTTACAGAAAAAATCTGCCATACTGATAAATGTGATTTTACCACACTGCTTCTGTAATTACCAATTGTAAAGGTTTGATGCATATTCATCCTCACTGCTGTGCTGATTCACTGGTGATTCATACATACAGTACACAGCTATTCTACTGCTCTTTAAAGGATATTTTGGCATTTTTCAACCTAGAACTAACCCCTTTTTCCCAATGCATTTGTGTCTAAGTGACTAACCCTATACAAATAAAGCTGCCTTTCCTTGCCTAATGTGAACAAAAATCTTTTAAATTAGTCCTTTATTGAGCAAGAATGCTGTAACCAGTGCTGCAATGTAACCCTATGGGGCAAATGCACACAGTCAATGTACGTCCACTTACAGTGCTTGTTTTTGCCAGTGCCAGGCTCCGATTTTTATTATATTTGTCTGACTACATTATTAGAAGATGGAGAAGTTGTTGTTATCCTTTCATGTGTAACTTATTGATGCCAGGTCAACACAGTAACTTTAGCTAATAGAATAAGCTTACCTCTGCTCTGTCTGCAGCTCTCCACTCTTGAAACAGCCTTTTTCTTTAGGAAAATGCTTTGGTATAGGATTTCTTCTTCTCTTTGGCTGGCAGTAGTCATCCTTGCTAAAAATGGTCACTGCAGACCCAATGGTCTGCAAGGTGCAGTGTATGGACCAGAGTGTTAGGATCCAATTGTTATCTGTAGCACAACTAGCCTCAACTTAGGCTACGCTTTCTCTACTCCAAAGCAACAAACTCTTCATACACGGTTCCACACCGCAGTCTTCCGGCAAGTCACTTTGGAAGATTTCAGAACAAGACTTCATCATCTTCCCACAATGTAGTCAGACACTTATAATGATCTGAGCCTGTCAGTGGCAAAAACAAGCACTTTTAGTAGATGTGCATTGACGGTGCACATTTGCATGATTACATTGCATCCCATTCCACGGCTGCCGGTTACAGTATTTTTGCTCAATACTGGACCAATTTCAAAAATGATATCGCTGTCATTTGTCACTTAGACACAAATGTGTGAGAAAATAGGGTCCAGGTAAAAAATTATTTTGAGAAGTAGGAAGAACTAACAGAATGGGAAACTGTAGAGGGAGTGATGTACACACTGAATTAATGCAAAACGAGTGAAAGCAAGATAGCCTATGTGAGACTCCTCTTACTGCTTGACAAAACAATTTGAGGGAGGGATGCCATCCCTTTTGCTAGCAAAATGGTCAAAATGTACAAACCCTAGCAAACCCTAGCACCAGGAGTCACAGAGGGCTGGGTCTAACCTATGTAACAGAAAGTTCAACTGAATTTGAGTTGCTTCAAGTTGCTACAGCGGCTAACTGAAGGCTGTTAGTACAATTAAACGCACAGCAAGTCATATTATTTGTTTGATATTTGCATGAAAAATTCCCCAAAATGGACCAACACATGCACCAACATCACACAGACGGCAGAGAGGTCAAGTGCAGTGACTTAAGTTAGCCTTAGCCAGGGTGATGATGATGCCTAGCAGAGCAGACAGCTAGCGGCTAGCCTCCTGTAACGGCACCCACCTGTCAGTCAAAGCAGCCACACCCTAATTATGCCCTAACTTTAAGCCTTAATAAAATGTAAACGGGTGAGTTTAAACTTTTTTTGGCCCTGTACAGTTCATGAATAACAAAATTAGCTATAGAAACAAAAATGTTTTTGGTTTTTGTACCAGGCAGTGAACATGTTTAATTCTGCTGTAAAGTTGGCCATTTTAACATTGGAGTCTATGGGGATTGACTACCTTTTGGTGCCAGCCTCAATTGGCCATTTCAAGGAACTGTTTAGAGGAACTGCAGTGTTTTTGGCACTTTCGCATTGGCTTCATTCCTCAGACCTGGAAGTTGCCGCTTGGTGCAAACAAGCATAAAAAATTCTACTGGTTTGAGCGTGGAAATCAATTCTTCATCTCAGAAAATAATCTTGGCTCCATTAATGAGCTTTTGGAGATTTCAACCACATCTCACACAATCTTTATTGAGTGATCAGAGCCGGCTCAGGTTTCATCACTTGACCTGAATGAGGAACTTTGGTGACGTGGTGAGAGACAGTGGTTATCCTGTACAACCACCTGTTGTGAGCTATCTTTACTTGCTGATGAAGACTGTGAAATGTGGTTGAAAGCTGTAAAAGCTCATTAGTGGACCTTGGCTCTTAGATTATTTTATTACATTTTTCCATTGCCCTTTCAAAAATCATATCACATTGAAAAGCCAAGACTATTCAAGGTTAGAAGGCTACCTCTCACTCCACTTTGAGGGTTGTTTAGCCTTTTTACTGGCAACAGAAGTGTGTAACAGTACTTCCTAATGGAAAAAAATAAAATAATCAAATAACACTGGTGATACTCTTTAAAGCTGCAAGCATCCTTGACTGTCCTCTACAGAGAGACTAGACAGGATTCTCCTCTTTATTTCATCCTGTTTTTTTTCTTTTTTCCCCCTTACATTTCAACTTGTCCTTGTCTGTTTTATCTTCTGCTTTTAATGAGATGTATTCAGGATGAATTCAGACAATGCAATTTTATGTAAATGTATGTATGTATGTAATGTACCTCTACCGATTGTGCTTTATAAACAGTATTTATGTGAGTATTTTTTCCATATTTTTGCGTCAGTGTAAACAACAAAATCTCAAGTGAATCTACACCGACCATTACCGTACTTACTAACCCAAACACACAACACAGAGAAGAATAGAGAAAAGAATAAGACCTTGAGTCGGAGAGGGAATAAGAAGAATAAAACGATGAATTTGAAGGTGGATTTGATTCCCTCAGACAACTTCAAGGAGACTGACACAGGTGGAATATGAATGAGGAAAGAGAGAGAGAGAGAGAGAGAGAGAGTGTGTGTGTGATGGGGAGCAAGGAAAGCGAGTGGTGGTAGAGAGATCCAGAGAATGAAAGAAAGAGCCGTTGAGAGAGCGAAATGTCAATGAGGAGGGAGCAAGGAGAAAAGGAACAGAGTGTGAGAGAAAAGAGGGTCAAAGAGCCTTAAAGAAAAACTGGCAGAAGAGTGGAGAGAAAGACTGGTAAGCTAATGACAGGAGACAATGAGAGAGAGACAAAGGAAATGATAGATGAGAGGTAAAGAAATAGTGCTGGCATTAAAAAGAAGGGAGAGAGTGAGGGAGAGAATTTCAAGCTATCAGGCAAAAATGGTGGGAAGGTCGTATAAAAAAAGTCAGACAATGGGGACTTGAAGATGTACACAACAACGCAGATTCATTTTAACAACATTTTCCACCAGCGATAATATTCATAGGTGGTTAAATATGACAATACTGGTTATACTTTGGGCAGGAAAAACAGAGCATTTGGAAAATTCTGACATATGACTGTCATGTGATAAACTCTCATGGCCTTTGTGTTTTCTTTCCGCCAGCAATGTTTAGAAGCCACATTTCTGTTGCCTCTGATGAGAGACAGAGAAGTTCAACGTAGTGGAGAATGTCAGATGGAAATGCAGAAGATGAAGAGGATGAGAGACAGAAAAATGGAAGGGCCGAAGAAGGGAAAAAAGAGAGACTGGTAATGTTACAGAAAAGCAATGGGCGAGAAATGGAGAAAAGGTGGGAATGGACAATAGGGAAATAGAGGTTAGAAGACATGTAAGGTGACAAAAGAACAGTAAAAAAAAAAAAAGAGAAAGACACTGAGAAAGACTGAGAAAAAGGTAGCCTGCAGATCAGCATAAGAATGAGAGAGAGTGAGAAAAAAGGAAGACATTGAGGAATAGAGCAAGACTGAAAGATCAACGGGAGGGATGGAGGAGGGACTTGGTCTGGGGATCAAACCGGTCTCAGAGATCATTTGACAGGAGATGAATAAAGGAGGTGATGAGGAGCGAAAGGGTTCAGATGAACAGACAGGGAAGATGAATGTAGACGGGGAGTGGAGGTGATGAGATGAAATAGAAATACAGGGGGAAGAAAAAGAAAAAAACAGCAATGGAAGACTTAAGTACCTGTGGTGTCACCTTTGTTGTTGCATGACGCCACCGCTCTGCAATAATATGAATGGAGACAGTGTGGGCTGCCTCAAATTTCACCTGTACTATATAAAGATATTTGACGTTTTGTTTTTTTATGGTGTTTCTGCTTTATTAAAGACTCAGTTTAAGTGAGACAGGATGAGGAAGAAATCTAACACGTTCAGACAAAAGCAGAGGCGAAATGTCACCTCACGTCACAAATGAGTTTAATTGTTTGGCCTACAAATGAGCAATTTTGATTACAGGTTGTGGTTGATATCTCCTTCGACTTTTGTTTTTCAGTGGTACATCTTATCATCAATAAATCATTACCCTATTTATTTTGTAATTACCCTATGAATTCATCAACAACAACATCAGTTACAAAATGTCAAGCTTCTAACATCTACACTGCATTTTCTGTGATACAGGGTCAGATTTGGATAATAATGTGATTGTATTTTGAAACTAAAGAAAGTAGAGTAAAAAAATAATCATACACTACAAATAACCTTGACAAGAGCCATGAGAGTTGGATAGTTACAAGAAGCAACCACAGATTTGAAGAGAACGTAGCATTGGTAAAGTAAACCCATTTGTTTTTGATGATGGGACATTTTTTAAGCCTGGAGTCTGGGTTTACCACATCAAACGTTAGGAGACTGAAAATCTATCATTTGGGCAATGGAGCGGAGCCACAAGCAAGCACCAACTTCCAAGGCTGAGTGTGATAGGCTGAAACACCTGTCAATCCCCAAACATTCACAGTCTTGTTTTTGTAAACAAAAAATGAAAACTGTCCACTGAGACACACATCAAAGACATATATTTGAGTTAAAAATGTATTCAGAGAGTTAGAGAGATTATGAATAGTATAAGAGTCAGAAAAAGAAGCAGACAAACCAGATGAGACAAAAGAAGTGGGCTGAAATCACACTTGTGGTGTTGTTACAACATGGTACTGGCCTTGAACTACTGACCCTCGCTGATACTTCCCAGGCTTATTAGCTTTTTGACACATTCAGTGTCATATCCACATCATGCCATAATAAAGGTGTGAAGGAGGTGTCAATGTGAGCAGATATCAACTCAGCGTGTCGGTAAAAGCTAAACACCACACTGTCCAAATGGATTTACGTCTACGTTTTTATTAGACACAATAAATCCTCTATGACTGTGAACTCACTGTTGACATATGTTATTGACGTATGTTAATAGCTGCAACATTAATTGCAAAGTAACAATAACAATAAGGTAAACAGCAGGTTTAATAAAGAGCTGTTGAGTCTGCCTTTAGCAGGTGAAAAAAAGGTCGCTGCTCACATTTCACATTTGCAGGGTTTTCTTCGATCTGGAGTTTTTTTTTTATGTGCTGTTTTATTGGTAGTGCAAGTTTTCTGACCCCGAGGCCTACCAAATCCATTCAGTATCCTTAATAAGATTTCAAAGATTCATCGTCATCAATCTTAAAATGAGCCTGCCTTTCTAAATTTAAAAAAAAATTGACTTTTTGAAAGCACAGCAAACAGCAGGTAGAGGAGAGGCTGGTCACCTCTGCAGACACACAAAGAAGCAGCTCATCACTCTTCTTACCAATTCAATTCAGAGTACAGCTGAGGAAAGACTTCTCTTACTCCCCATTAATATAACATTTGCTAAGGATGAATTCTGCAGATAACTACTGTATATGATTATGAGCCACCCTCAACAGTCTGCCCTGTCTGCGTTATAACGTACCTCCAGGACATCCTGTCTGAAACGTCACTGAGTAAAGGTCAGACATTACCGCCCACAAAAATCAGATCAGTCACATTAATGTGTAGAGGCCAGGAAGTAGTGATTCAAGATGTAGTGACAGCTAAGTGTGGGTGGACTGGTTGTGTACATGTGCAGGCAAAGTAGTAACAGAAGAAATACACAAAATGCCCTTTAGCAATGTGCCTGATACTTGCCTCTGTCACGGAGGCAATGCTTATAGTGTCGTTTGTCAGTTATGAGGCCATCTCATAAACTCATAGATTTTTGTTGGAAACTTGGGCCATGTGTCACAGGAAAAGCAATCAGTTCAGATCCAGAGACAGCTAGCGTTTATCTCACCTACAGCAATTCAGCAACCAGCCAACGTCTTCAAGCATTCAGCCCCCACCTATTTTGTGTGGATGAGTAAATGTCACTTGGTGGTGTGACTGCAGCTTAATAAAAAGCGAACACATGATTCATGATCATCTAACATCTCCAAAACAGACAAATCTCACGACCGAAATCATGAATTGGGCCTACATCATGAACAACAGCAACACACACTGTTTAAGAAGCTGGAGATTCACCCTATAAATGTCAGCTGTGATCACTGATGGAAAAACCTGTTGACTCACTCTGCTGAACAAAAATAAGAAAGCTGGACTCGCCAGTGTCAGATCTTTTTATTTTGTCTGTGGTAAAAGGTAAAAGAGAAGAAAAGGTTTTATGGAACCAATAATATCTTTGAACTGGATTAAACCCAGGTTATTGAGAAGTTTGGTTAGTATGTAAACCATTTAAACACCTGAAAGAATAAGGCTAGCATTAGTCTACACTCCTTTCCTTTTATTGTCAACAAATCACCCAACCCTTTCCAATGTCCCTACCCTCTCTGTGCATTCAGCTCCAAGCCTATTAACTACTAAAACATAAATCTTTGAAAATAGGTCACAAATATACACTGTAGTGAAAGTCTTTTAAAAAAGGTTGAACTATTTCCTCAAACACACATTACTCAAACAGGATTAAAAATTGCATTTGTTGGGGACTATTTTCGACGGCGGATTAATACACATTTTAGTGTGTATGCAGCAAGAGGAGGTGTACGTGAGATCAACTCAATATAAACTACAGTGTGTGTGTGTTCATGTTAATGAAGGAACATGTCACCCAATGCAACAGTGAGGCGCATTGATGTGTTTCTAATCGTAACAATGGGGATCAGAGAAATAAGTTAGATCAGGCTTCAGCTACAGACAATACTTGTTAGTACAGTAGGATCAATTCATTGTTAGTTTTTGTCTTTTCGTTGGATTTGATGACATAAGAACAATATATAATATCGCCAGTCTTATCCTTTAATCAAACATTTTTTGTAATCTTAGTGGTCAAAGTTATTGTGATGTATTTGTGTGCATAAAACACACTGAATCAAGAGGAGAGGAAACGAAAATAGAAATACATGAGGGGGAGACAAGGAGAGCAACAGAGTGATGGAGGGTACACCTGGCTGGTGTTTTTAGGGTCAACTGATGTAATTGGTGAACGGAGGGACACCAAGGGAGGAGAACAGGGAACAGTGTGGGGAGCAAGAGAGGAGGAGGAGGGCGAGTAAAAGGGAGTAACGGTCGTCTCCATGGTGAAGCAGTGGTCGTCATGGTTACCCACAGAGCCCGGGTCAGTGGCTCCAGGAATGTGCATGCTGTTTGCACACACGCGCTCACACACACTCTCTCTCTCTCTCTCTCTCTCTCTCTCTCACACACACACACACACACACACACACACACACACACACACACACACACACACACGCGCGCTGGTCATTATTTTCTCCCCCTCTGTTGTATGTGTGTATGTGTGTGTGCCTGATGACAGATGAGCCCTGTTGTCAGAGTCGCCGAGGGGTGTGAATGTCTACACTTCTTTAGGAGGTAAGAAAAGAGGTGTGTGTTTTTGGTGTGTGTCAAAAAATGAAAAAGAAGCATTGACTGTGTTATTTCATCTTTTTTTACTTCCTTTTGGGGATACAAATATATGCTTGCATCTGGTGTGTGTTGTGTTTTGTTTGTGTAGGTGTGTGTGGCCGGGTCAAATAGGTTCATAGCAAGGAGGGGTGACAAGACAACTGTGACTCAACTGAAGCTACCTCATGCAGGCAGCTGGTATGTTTGTGTGTGTGTTTAACACAGCAAGGAGAGTAAGTTAACCAACATGCACTGCTGTGCTGCCATTTCTGCATCAAAAAACATCCAAATCTTTTTGCAAGTGGTGGTTTAGCACAGACACACACACACACACACACACACACACACACACACACACACACACACACACACACACAGACATCTCCGCCTTCAGACATGCTCACCCGAGCACAAAATCAGAAGTTCAAGCAAGAAATTCACTCACTATTTTCCCAGCATCTTTCAACTACATTTAGGTTTCAACTGCGATTCACATGGTTACCATGACATGCAGACACGCCACAAACTTGCCACACCACACTGCACTTGTGTTTGGATGCCTGTGACTGTTGTTTCTTTTTAATGTGCTTCTCATTGTAACCAGCGCACCACTGGTTCTACGTAAGGGGTAATGTAGAGCGAGCGGAGGCGGAGGGGTCTTGAATCACCCTGAACACAACTACTTACTAAAGAAATCAATAATTTGACGCAAAGATTGATTTAAAAATGATGGTCCTCCATAGTCAATGATCAGAAGCAGTCTGTTATTCAAAAATAACAGACAGTAGAATGCCGTTCTTGACCAATCAGAATTAAGTATTCAACAAAGCTGTGTAATAATTACCAGTACACCTGCTCTAAAGCCCCTGGATCCACTGAACATAGCCTGTTACATTAGAAAACTGTAATATGAACAAATCTCACACTGGACTGGAGTAACTGAAGGATAAGTGTATGAAAAATGTGCTCTCGCCTAATTGGGTTTTTACATGCTTTTGTAGCACAGGATGCTAACAATAATAATAATTTATTTGATATAGCACCTTTTACAGACAGAGTCACAAAGTGCTTCACACAAACATTTGTTAAAATACAGTAGGATCTAAAACAGAAAATAAACAAGCAAAAACAAATACAATACCAATGAAGGTAAAAGATTAAAAAACTAAAAACCCCAAATTACAAACATGAGACAAAAGCAAGTTGAAACAAGTGTGTCTTCAGCTGCTTTTTAAAAGCGTCAACCGAGACTGCAGAACATAAGTTACAGTTTTTCTTGATTGCTTTGACCTGCTTAAAGAAACTGGGATCCACTCGGTTTTCATCATCACTGTCTCAGCAGAGCAGAAGACTCTTGCAAATGTGTTAACCCTTTCTCATTGGATTGACACATGTTCCCCACCCTTTTGCAGAACAGTTAACACGGATGTCATTCAAGCAGTCCAAACTCCATTGTTTTAGCTATGGTAACCAAACAGAAACCATCTGTACCTAACTATCAGAAACTACCTACATCAGTACAAAATCACTGAAGCACCTGTTTGACACTCCTTCACACAAATCTTCAATTAGCAATCAGTCTGCAGGCCTTAAAGGTGCAGTGCCTGTGTTGTTCTTTGCCAACATGGATGGAAGAGGTCTAAGACAGAAGAGACTGAGTTTCAATAGTGGCTATTTCTTACACTGTGTTTATACTTTACTGTAATAGATTTTATTTTGGTTTACATGTATTTTGTGTAATATTTACAGTATTTTAGTTTTCAGCCACAGTTTCACAATAAGGATCAATGGAATCAATAAAATTTGCATCAAAGCATTTCTGATTCTGGATCCAATTCTTTACAAGAAGGCAAATTTGTCAACAAATGTCACTGGCATGAAAGCTGCGTACAGTAATAGGCTACAATGACAAGCAATGGTGCACTGATTCACACTGAGTGCTGTATTTTGTTGTCCACTGTGTAATGGTTGATTGGAAGAGCTCATACACTTGTTTGCAAGTTCTGTTGTTTGATGGCAAAATTTGCTTTTGTTGCATATTTTAAATGTTTTGGCACGGTTACAGCCTTTTGCAAACAAAATGTGTCGGATAAAACAGGAGATAATAGGCATGGTAGCTTCCTAACATTAGCATGTCACCATGGTACTGTTACCACCAACACATTTACATTACTGTGTTCATTTGATAACAGCCTGATAAAAGCTGAGCCAAGTTTGACAATGTAGAGATAAGCCTGACAAGCTAAGTCTAACATAGCCTAAAATAGCTATCGTACAGAGGGTAAACTTTTTGGAAACTTTTTCTATATTTGTTTCTATAACAAGGTAATTTCTCCATTTCCCACTCATCCTGTTAGTTGATTTGTGGTGTGTAATGATCACTACAGCTTTCATGGGGCTGCTAGCATGGACATGTATACACATTTAGTGTCTATAGAACTAGGAAGTCACAGTGACAACAGCAGCTGACCTGCTCAAAAACATGGAGAACATTGGCCCTTTCTTCCATACTGCAGCCATTACTGTACATCTAATCTGAAAAATAAGTTTGTCCACACTGACAGGTGTCATGACCTGGGGGAAAAGCAGACCTATTAAAAAGGCTTTGTGAAAAGTCATACATGCACATAAACAGGGGGAGTGGAGCAGGTTCCCCAGAGTCTCATGTAGGTCTGAGGTATTTTGAAGGTCACTGACAATACCCAGCATGCCTGGTTAAGCCAGCCAGAGTACTACTAGTACTCAACCTGCAGCCCTTTACAGCGCTGACTGAACATTCAGGAGGCATTTCTACTCCAGTAAGTGTTGCATTGTTCACTCACTTCCACCTCATTTTCACACATCAGACCCTGAGACTTATTTGAGCACCAAGTGAGCAATTTAACTGTTGCCTGCTTTAGTGAGTGCTAGAAATTAGTTTTTTTCTCCCCCAATTTCTTGATGAAATTTCTTTCAGTGCAGAAATCATCATTGCTTTATATAATGGCTATTTCTTGTTAACCTATTAAAAGTCACAATTTTCAATGCAATAAGAAAGATATAGCTCAATTTGCATCAAAGCATGCTCACATTGGTTTGGGTCTGGGACTTTACTGGAACACTAGTATGACCATGTTAAAAGGCATTGACAATGAAAACAACAAAACCTTAAAGAGCAACAAATTGAGGATCCATTTGTACTGTGTGGTGAATCCTAACCCCTAAAGCCCAAATTATACTTTCCTTACTTTTCCTTATCTTTCTGCCACGTACAAAAAGTCTTAAAGAAGACTCTTTCTAATTAATGTTTTTATTCTCTAAACCTTCACCAACAACAAAGTTACATATAAACTTGAACACTCTTGATCATGACATTGACCCCGCTCTGACACGCGCCTATGTGGCCCTACCTACAACCTTTGACCTTTGTGACAGCATTCATCATCAAACTCAAACCCTTGTGTGTGTGTGTGTGTGTGTGTGTGTGTATGTTTGTGTGTTGTGTGTTGTGAATCCTTTGAATAGAACTGAATGGACCTGAATGGACCTCCCACTTCACTTTTATTGTCACTCTATTCAGTCTTGATCTGGTCTCAATGGCACGTCAGGCCCCATCTGTGAATACCTCGGGCACACTGCATGATAAACACTGAAAGGTTTTAACATAGACATCAACAGTCTTTCTGAACGACTCAATGTCCCAGTTGGCATGTAATGCCACTCCTTCAATTACATTTTGAACAAGGAACTCAAATCTAATGTCTCTTGTGGCGCCGAGATTGGCCCCTCTGCCAGCTTTTTTGTTTTTGTAGGGTCAAACCGCCTGTCGTCTGTGACACATATTGTAAAGCGGTAAACACGTGAAGATGGATGTCCACATTCTTTGAAATAAAAGGCAAATCAGAAATTTTAGTCAAATGTTATTTGTGGCGCCAAGATGACTCCTCCAGGGCCCTTTTC
Source organism: Sander vitreus (assembly GCF_031162955.1). Classification (NCBI taxonomy): domain Eukaryota; kingdom Metazoa; phylum Chordata; class Actinopteri; order Perciformes; family Percidae; genus Sander; species Sander vitreus. The sequence continues at coordinate 10,734,319 of NC_135861.1, read as the reverse complement.
TGTCCTCAAAGAAACAGAAAAACAAGAAAATACTTCAATGTTACAACAGAGGACAGTGATTTATGTCAATAAAAAAATGTTCATGTCACTTAAGGGCGCCAAGCACATTCCCTTTTCAGCAGTACACACATGGTACAAAAAAGAAGTAAATATACATCAGTGCAGATTTCTTAATGATCCTGTTCAGATTTTGCAGCGCCAAAACTACTCCACTGTTGGCTGTGTTCATTTAATGGGATTTTCATTCTCAGAATGTTTGGCTAAGTCGTTGATGACACCAACACCAACACTGTGTGCCCAGAGTTAGATTTGTATCTATTATCAAGCTGTCACACTTGGTTTACGTTTGATTCGTCTGTAAAAAATCCAATAAATGACATTTTATCTGAAGGTATCAATGGGATGGGTTTACCTCAGCATGTCTCTCGATTTTAGAAAATCTGTCTATTTGGCTCTTTTTCCTTGTGCGGCGGCCTGGTGTGTTTGAGGTAAACAAAATTCCAGTCCATTTTCAGCCCTGGGAGGGTGCATGAACCATTAGCTTTCAGAAGCAGAGCCCATTCCTCCAGTGTCTGTCGGCCTGAGAGGAGAGAGCTGGCAGGCGGGATAGCTGGCTTCCTGGTTCATTGGCTGGATGGCTGGCTGTTACACTCTGGTGCACAGAGATGCCAAAAAAGTGGGCATGGGAAAGCCTCGGGGGGGCCAGAGAATAACAAATGATACAAAAAGCGACCTTGTAATTTAAATGCAATTGTGAGTTTTTCTGTTGTGTCTGAAATATACTGCTGCACATAATAACAACAGCACAAAGTGAAGTTTGTCTTAAGGAGGTAATGACTCGTGTGTTATGCATTTGAGCTCCATGAATCACTCAAAAAAGTAAAGATCTCACTCAAAAATCTGAAAGCTGTGCCTTGCTTTGAAAAACAGCATTATAATAATACATTTTTATCAAAACTTTAGCCAAACTAAAGTAGTATTATCACTTTTGTCACACACAACTTATCCTCAGCTGCATTATGAGAGATAAAATGGATTTTTTTTAACCAACTGGTGGAGAAAGTGTAAGATATTCAGGTAATGTGCTGGAGAGAGACAGAGGTGAGCAGGATTTAAACAAGGATTTTAACTCTGTGAATCGCAGATATGAACATTTAATTGTTGTGTGATCAGGGAACAGTCTGACACTGTGTGGATTGTCTGATGGTGAGTCAGAAAGCTTTAAAAACAGATTGGTGCAAACTCTTGATCCTAATCCTGAGTACAATCTTGATAATTGGTCATTCATTTCGAGGCCAGGATTGACATAACCAGGTAGAAGAGTTAAATTGTATGGGACATGAGTGTTTGTTTTACTCTTGATAACTTTTAAAATTTCCAATACAGCTACAAGAGCTGTAGCTAGGATTTTCCACTGCCGTTTTAACTAATGTACAGGGAGAAATCTATTTTAGAGGAAGCACAGAGACCAATTTGCCCCTGTAAAACACTGCTGGACTCAGCCAGGTCTGGTGCATTGTGCTCTCTGGACTCAACAAGCTTTGGCTGCAGACACACTGCAGTTTCCTCCTTAACATCTCCATGGTTAGATATGTGGCTTTTCAGCCAGCCAGCTGGCACAGAGACACAAGTTACTGAGCAACACCCACAAAGCAGGACTTTGGAGCTAAGATGGCTGCCGCGTAATACTACAAAGACCAAAGTGTGGGCACTTACACTGACTGGCATGGTGAGTGCTAATCCACATTCTGGCACCAAACCAGACTGTTGTAATTACAGAATTGGGCTAAACAGTAAAGAGCAACAATGCATTTGAGCGTTGCCAAAGTCTCAGACAACATTTGCTGCTTCTACACAAGGATGAAAATGACTCCTCTTAATGTTTGAATCTTTTTTGTTTACTCACAAACAAGTGGGTTCAATCTATTTTTTTATCTTCATATCTGTCCAAACTGTCTCACTTTTCTTTCAGAGACAGAATAGGTTGGCTGTAGCCTGTAATTACTCACTAACACACAGCAGGAAACAGATCAGGACCAAATAGCCGAAATTTGGTCCAACCAAAAGAGGTAGTCCTGAGTCCGGATCAAGCCGAATCATGGTCTGCTTCGTTTCTAGTGCGAAAGCATTTGTGGATGGTTCAGACTTTCGGACCAAATACAGGAAGCTCTGGCAGGCTATCTTTGTGTTAAAAGAGTGGGGAAGTTCCTTTAAGGAATAGCTCAGTGCTTAGTGTGTAGGCCTACGTGAGAGTGTGACGTGAATGTGCTCAAAGCAGACAGCTTTTGGGTGCTTTAAACCACATATAAGACTGTTGTATTGTTCACAGATAAGTGGTTTCGGTCTGACAACAGAGAAGGGCCAAAACTGCAAATAGCGGCAGAGGAAGAGAGACTGGCCAAACAGGCATTTTGGTGCTGAGCACTGGCCAGGCTTCATTCATACTGTGAGTGGAGCTTAAAATTGTTTATTTCACTGTGTAGGAAACCACTTTGTACTTAATATTGCTACCTGCTAAAAAGAACATGAGAATGTGGCTAATGTTAATGAAAAACGTCCCTGTAAGTTAGTTAGGGAGACAGACACAAACTGTCCCATGGTCCCCTTCTTAAATTTGTCATCCACTCAGCATACGTCAATATAAGAACACTTCAACAAATTGCATTAAAGTGCTGCCAGCAAGCAGCATCTGTCAGACAGTTGTGTCGTGTCTGGTTTCTGTCTGCTGCTGCTGAGCCTCTCCATGAAACACACAGATGGGGTATCTCTCGCCTCCATATTTAAGTGCTTGTTTCTTAAAAGCCGAACCGCCTCTCACAAATCTCACGCATCGGCTGCTGTCGGAACTAGTATTTCTTTCTTCAGCTTGTCTCTTATTCTCTCTCCGAAACAGCTTTTTTTGTGTTTGGTGTTATTGAATTTGTTAAGTTCATTTCAGACACCTCATCTCATCATAAAGTGTCTCAGATCCGTGTTGTTTACACGGTAAAGGCCATGCAGCAGCCAATTAACAATTCTTCAGAATGGTTAAGATTTTCAAATAATGATCCAAGTGGTAACTTCTTTTTATATGACGCCTCGCTGGGTGTCATCTTGGTGCAATCACTACCACGTTTGTCGTCTTTGGTCACAATCCCTGTGGATCAGTTCACGTTATTGAATGTGTGTATTTATTTTGTGTAGGCCTGGTTACACAAATACAAGCAGGTGTTTTCAACATGAAAATATTTTTTTGTATTTTTTATATACATAACATTTTGCAACAGCCTGTTTGCTGCCTATCAGCGGGAGTAAAAAAACAATACAGTACATCGTCTGTGAAACCCACATCCCTGTGAAGTGATGTATGGAAACACTACAATGCTCCCACAGCAAATATGCATGAAGCACATTTTACAACAGTAGGGTGAACATTTGAAACTTTCATGGTTCTCTGAGAAGATGTTGAACACAACTGCATACATCTGCAGGTATATCAACAGTTTACAACAGCACATTTGATGTTTTGTTTTCTATCATCATCATCACTCACTGTTCTGGTGTTGTCTCTTATAGTTTACAGTTAACCTTACAGCATTTTTCTATTTTTGCAAATTTGATGAAAGCACCAGGCCAAGTATCATGTAGGCCAGTGGTTTCCAACCTTTTTTCCTTGGCGCCCCCCCTACTTATGTCTAAGAAAAGCTGAGCCCCCCCTGAAACCGAAGTTGAGGTAACTCTCGAGATAGAGCTTTACTTTCTTTTTTGATACAGAGGAGTTATCAGCACTTTTACGTTTCTCCGCTATGTTTCGTTCATAAAATAGTGATGCCATGGCGGCAGGAAAAACCAAGGGGGTAAGCTTATCCTCGGACCGCGAACCTCCTATGGTGCCATTTTGATGCTAATAAGCCATCACCTCCCGTTAGCATCCCATTGACTGCCATTCATTTTGACGTCACTTTGACAGCGAATAACTTTACATCTGAAGCGTTTAAAGACTCTATTTGTCCATTGTTTATTTCTAATGAAACACGACAATGTATAAAAGGCTCCATTACCTTGTACCTCACGTTATGGCTCCGTAGCAGACGTTTTTGTAAAAATAGGCTAACGATTGTGTCATAACCACGCGACTTACTGTCGCATAGTAGAGGAATTACCGTATAGTACAGGAGAAGCGCGCAGGCAGTTTCGTCTCACATTAGCTGTTTAAGTGTAATTACTAATGTTAACTAGCATTTTAGTTAGCAATAATTAGCCTGTGTCCATGTTATCTACTTACATATACCTACGCTCTCCGTCTTTGCAATATTAAGAATGATTGAGATTTCTCTTGGCACAGCTACCAGAAGACTTACAACTTTCAGACAGGTTGCTCACGGCACATTTACGTCATCTCTCTCAGTTGGAGGCTGCTCAGTAACGCTCAGCCATCACCGGAAAAGTGCTTCTAAAGGCCTTCACTGGTCTTCGTCCAGAGTAACGGGATCTGTTGGTCCATTCTTATATACTGTCTATGGGAAAAACAAGGATGATAGCAGCTAGCAACTGACCTGATGACAGCAAGAGTCCCAGGTTAAGAGGTCCCGGAGGGTTGGCCTACTAAATAGCCTGCCTACAATTTTAAGCGAGAACAAAAAAAATAGTTTTCATACAGACTTTTGTATATATTATATATTCTAGTGTATTATCCTAATTTGTTTAACATGTGCAAATATTTTTTTTTACCTCAACCTCAAACCAGATAAAGACTTGCGCACCCCCTGTGATCTTTGCCGCCCCCCTATGGGGAACTACTGCTGTAGGCTAAATAAGTGTTTAACTTTAATTTCTACTGTATACAACAGTAGGCACACACAAGGTCATAATACTTTAAAATGACGTTGTTTTGTTGATGTGTACTGACCAACAGAGGGCTTAAACAGTATTAGTGGTGGTGTTTAAATGGTCACATCACATTAACATAATGTTATGGTGTTGCATGTGTGAATGACAGAAGCTGCTGCCTTTACTGAAACATTCCACAAGTTGTAGGATATTTTTGGTAATTGTCGAGGATATATCCATGAAAGAGCTTAAAAACTGACGTTTTATTCTGATGGTAATGGATAATGTTGTTAAATACACTGATGGATGTGTGTAGTTTAGTCATGTTAGTTAGTTGGTCGGTTGGTCTTTAGTCCAAACGGAAATATGTCAGTAACTTTTCATTACATATTGTACAGCTATATTCATGATCCCCAGAGGATGAATCCTACTGATGTTGGTGATCTCCTGACTTTTCTTCTATCGCCACCATAAGGCTGACATTTTTGGTTTTGATTAAAATATCTCAACAACTATTGAATAGATTACCATGAAATGTGGTACAAATATTCATGTCCCCCCCAGGAAGAATTGTAATCACTTTGGTGATCCTCTGACTTTTCATCATCAGGTCAAAGATTTCATTTGTCTAGTAATTTGGTTTTTGTCAAAATACCTTCAAATCTAGTGAGACTCCCGTCAACCTCAGCTGTATGTTTGGTGGTTGCTAGCTAGCTGTAGTATTAAAGATCAGAGTGGAAACATGTCAGAAAAGGTATTTGTTATCCTTGACATCAAAGCTAAAGTGTAACTGTGACAGTGTCACTTTTCTGACTATTTCAAATAAACTAAACCAAAGGAAATTCCTCAAGTTGAAATTGCATTGTCCTCGCCCGGTTTAATGATGATGTAAACAGTCTAAAGTTGAAATAAACCCCTTCACATTTTACCCTAAATATGCTTGGCCTATCCAGCGTTAATCCTTTTGCATTTTTTCCTCTCCGTCTGTCACTTTCTCAATTTAATTACTCAGCTTGAATCGCTGCACTGGCACGACTGTTAACCAGAGTGGCAAAGTGGTTTACGAAATGTAGAATTTCTGCCAGCCTTCCGTTCTCTCCCTCCTGTTTACCCCCTGCCAGCTCCCTTCCCCCTCCTCCTCACCCCCCGCCACCCAGTCTTGAAGACAGCGTTGCGTTGCGGCTCTGTGCTCCTAAAGAGCTGAAACTGTCGGCCGGGGAAGCGGTGAAATGGAAAAATTTAATCGCATTAAGAGAAAAACCTTCTCTTTTCATTTGTAAATTCCTGGGACACGTTTTTTTTTTCTACCCTCTTTTTCCCTTTTACACCTACCCCCTCTCTCTCTCTCTCTCTCTCTCTCTCTCTCTCTCTCTCTCTCTCTGTCCTTACCCCGACACGGCTGCTGAGCTCAGAAAACATCCGCCTAGGCCTCAACACACATACACACACTAAGTATACACACATACATTACATGTAAGAACACACACACTCAACTTCTCACTTTACTTCCGTCAAGGATTTGACAAACCAGGATGGAGGCCTGTTGGATGGGCGCGCACCCACACCCACACACATTGTAATTCCTTTCCTTTTTCCCCTTAAACGAGACAGGGATCAAAGAACGTTTCACAGACTCCTCCTCTGTTCCCTCTCTCCATCTTGCTTTCCCTCCTCCAACTGAGTCAATGTACCTCAACGGCTTTTTCTTTCCTCCATTCTCTTCCTCCTTTCTTCGTCTTTTTTTTCTTTCACTTCTACTTCTTTTCTCCTTCCTCCTTCTTGCTTTAACACAACAATCTCCTTCCTCAATTGCAATCTTTCCCTCATTTTCTTTATTCCTCTTTCCTTCCTTTCTTTCGGTTCCTTCTTTCTTGTTGAAGAGCCGTGTTCCAGTTTCCTGTCGTGTCCACATCCGCCTCCATTGTCATTCAGCTCCACAGCAGCCATACCTCTGTGACACACACACACACACACACACACACACACACACACACACACACACACACACACACACACACACACACACACACACACACAATCCAACACTAACTACCATCCCCACTTCTCTGTGGTTATTAACCTCTTTCCCCTAAATACACACACACACACACACACACACACACACACACACACACACACACACTGCTTCCATGGGGACGAACCACCTGAAGAGCTGAGGATTAACAGACCAGTTCAAACAGTGTCAAGAGCTTTTTCTCTCTAACTCTGTTGTAGAAACCCACTACACACACACGCACACACGCACGCACGCACGCACGCACATGCATGCACGCATGCACAGATTGCATCTTGTCTCAAATGAGACATAACAAGAGTAAGATGTTTCCTCACAAAATTATCTGCAACTGATTTTTTGTTGCCATTTAACTGTTGTCGGTACAAGTTGGGAGTTTTTTCTTGCTAGTTTGAGACTACAACACACAAGCTGCAGTTTTTTTTCTTGTTTTTTTTGTACGTCAGCTCTAAACTCTGCGGCTGATGTCCCCGCTGAACTCGATGGTATCTATTGTGTATAAAAAAAGACCAGTTAGCTTCACATTCCTACTGGATACTGTCACACTAAAAAGCACAATAGAGGTGCTTTCACAGTGCAAATCTTTTAGTTCAGAGCCGCAACGTCAGCCAAACTGTAATACCACTCACTCTGGTGTGTGTGTGTATGTGTATGTGTCCCTAATCTTTCATTTACTCCCTCTGTCTCTCTCTCTCTCTCTCTCTCTCTCTCTCTCTCTGGCCATCAGAGGGAGCTCTCATGCAACCGGATCACTCCATATGACGATGTGATTTGATATTGACAGAAATCACATTTAGGTGGAGTTGTGGCATGTGTGTCTTTACTGTTAGTTCTGCATAATAATGTGTGTATAATAAAATGGTCAAGAGTGAGATTTATTGAAAGAAAGCACATTTTTATAGACTGAACTGCCATAAGAAGAATGTCCTCTACTACATGCAGTCTGTGTCTTATTTAAATACTGTAGGAAGGAAAGTGCTGAGCCAACATCCAATAATGGCCGAGCCAAGAACTGAGGTCCGTCATTGAACACACTCAGACTGTGGTTGCACTGATAAGCTCGCCAATTTCGAAGTGAGAAACTGTAATGAATGTGTGAAAATCATTCAAAATGATGACATATTACACAATGCTTGAGGGTTGCCTCCTGCCCTCCTGTAAGTAATCCAATTTCCAAAGGCTGAGGTTTTCTCAAGATACTGTACAATTTACTTTATGCCAATATATAGGATTTCACCAACTACTACAACTCACCAGAAGAACTTTGACGAGAATATAGGGGAGGGTCAACAATCTCTCCATATTTTATGAATGCCTAATTGACTGAAATGTTCAGGTTCCCCCCGACAGTCATCCACAATGGTAATACACTTTATACTTAATAAATAAAGAGATGGCTGCATTTTCAAAACATGGAAAATGTGTAAAAAGGGTAAATAATGTGTACAAAATACAAATTAGTTAGCAAGCTAGCAGTTTTTTTTGTATGTGTGGTTCTTGATGTCCGTAAACTGTGGCAGACAACACTGTTTAGGAAGCAGGTCACAGTCAACGAGCGTGTTTCCATGACGCTGGATGTTGTTCACTCTGGGATGGGCTGGGAAGTAAACGGTATGACATAATTTCCATTTTCTCAATCTACATGCACGAGTCCAGCTTCAGGAGTGTCCAAATGCCAGATACTGTAGGTCTTGGTGAGCAGGTTGTAGGTCAGCTGCATTAACTGAGGCATCTGTTACTATTAAACAGTAATAACTGGAATTAAACATCAGGATATGATCCCAAACGCTGATGTGTCATCATCCGGCAATATGTGAATTGAGTTATATGTTACTAAAACCTGCAAATCCTTCTTCCTAGCTCCTTATCTTCCTCCTCCTTTCTTATCTGCTTCCCGCCTCCTTATCTGCTCTCAGTGTGTCCTATTTATATCCGTATACACCGGCTTTTGAGATCAACATCATTATCATTATCATCCCCTTACTGATCTTCCTTACAGGGAAACACGGCCTATGAAAAAAAAAAAATCGCTCCCTCGCAATTTTTACCTGCCCCCTTAGTCATTTAACCCTGGTGCCGGGCCTGGCCTAACGTGCACCTCTCAAAAAGTGTAACTAAACGTCGTGGTGATGCAGACCATAACAACTGTGATTGGTCCGTTTGGCCGTGACTTGGTAGTGTCGCATTTCCCTAGTCTATATCCTTGATGTTCCACTTCCGGGATTGCTCCGTTGCCGCTGGAAAATCCACTGGATTTCACTCATTTAGGCCGGATAGCACTTCTCTTGGGTTTCCTTTGTGTTAGCATTTTAAACTCCGGGTCAGTTTATGAGGACTATGGTTTATCTTTTCTCAGATCTCTGCAAGGAAATCCAGACAGCTAGCTAGACCATCTGTCCAATATGAGTTTTTTGTTGCACGACTAAAACAACTTTTAAACTTAGACACAAACAAGTTCCTTCCGAGGCTATTTTGCAGCGGCACCGCGGCTTTTCTCCGGTGCTTAGCACCGCCCAAGACAATTGTGATTGGTTTAAAGAAATACCAATAAACTAGAGCACGTTTTCCTTCCATCCCGAATTCTACTGTATGTGGAGTAGCCAGACTCTCCTCTAGCGTGCTTTGGAGGAGGGTCTGGCAAAGCGAGACTACATTTCCCCCTACTCATTTACGGGTTCTCCTTCTCCATTAACAACATGTAACCAAGTAGAGGGCTAACTTTTCATGCTACAGCTTTCAAACCATGGTCAGAAAACACAGGGGAGACACACTATGCCTCTAGTCAGTATTTGCTCCGAAGCTAATCCCCGTCACTCTCTTACTTTCTCTACTACACGCTCCATACGCGTACACACATGCCGGCTCTGCCCAGTGCTGAAAAAATCCCAGAGGAGACACCGACATGTGAAATATTGTGATATTGTGGTTTTAGTTGCTGGCTAATGTTAGCTTGCTTGCTCGCTAACCATCAGCTACCACCACAAATATAACCTAAGTAATTATGTGGGAAACACTGCAGCTATTTCATTAGAATGAAATTACATGAATAAACGTTACTAAACCTAACATGAATAAAACTTCAATACATGAACTCGTCCGTGAACAGATACATTTTCATCGGCAATGGTGGTTTACAATGAAGATTACAACTCCCAACTAAACAACGTCATCAACAGTCTGTGTTTCGATTGGGAGACCCCTATGGAGAGAATCACGTATTGTACGGTTATATATACAAATTTCAAATGTGCCTTTTTAATGTAAGGACTGACAGGATGAATGTGCCTCCCTAGTTACTGTTGCTAACCTCCAACTGCTCTAGTGGAGCTACTTGGTGGGCAAAAGACCAGACTGTAGTTTGACTGGGCAGCTTCCAGATGTGGGAATATGTAGCAGGGTGTTTACACTTACACTCATCTAATGTTGTTATTATACATAGAAACAGATATAACTGCAAATAAACCAGACGCACAATGATAAGCAAAGAGATTAATGCAATATATATGGAGTGCAGTGCAACAAATAAAAAAGCACTGATGCATACAGAGGAGACCCACTGTACACAATGACTGAAGAACTGGAAAACATGCAAGCACACGGGCACAACAGATATGCTGACATAAAGATATGCAGAATGCATGTACAGTCTGCAGCTTGGCATGTGTTGGATGCTTTTATCCAGAATTCCCTGTGGTGCAATGCATGTATTTTGAGTGCAGGAAACCTCAGTGTGAATAAAATAAAAGGTTAGAAAATGAACACAATGCACTGAACTCCACACACATCAATACACACAGTCGAGACGCACAGGGAACATATAAACAATGCTTATATATAAAAGATTGTATATGCAACATTTTACGTGTAATAAATCATTGCCATATTCATGTTGATCTGTATGTTGATATAAACAAGTGAGTCCATCACAAAGAGAACTGCCAGCCTTTATATTGCATTTTGAATTGTATGAACTACATTTTAATGAATGTGCTACAGAAAAGAATGGTCTTACTTTTTAACAAACAAAGAAAATAATGCTAGATGCAGCACCAAGAGACTCAGAAACTGTGACAGGTAGCAGGGTAAAAATCGAAAGAAAAGACCAGCAGCGAGGCAAGGGAGAAAAAAGGGGAATTTATAGAAAGAACATGAGAGCACAGGTGTGATTCTTCGACCAGGTTATTAGCTATTGTGTGCAGTGACAGCTCTAATGGAAAAAATGACAGGCAACTTAGAAGAGAGAGATGGAATGTGAACAGTATGGAGCCTAAATAAAGCACTGAAAAAAGACAAAAACAATGAAGGTAAAGATGATGTAGTGAGGAATAGAATATAGGCAGAAATGAGGCTGGTAGAGGGAGAATATCAATATGTGATTTGTTGCACAAAAGCCAGACATGGTGGAGCTGCAGTTTTTACATTTTGTGTAGGTTTACTTCTCCAACACAAATATAGCTCATGTAAAATATGTAAGATCAGCCCAGTCCTCCATTAACACTGCCACATTCGTTATCCTGAGTAATACTAAGATACGTGCATGACAGAAGTAACAAAAGAACAACAATAATGTCAGCTTAACCTAACTTTACAAATGGCAAAAAAAACATTCCAAATTCCAATCCTGTGCCCCTGTTTCAATTATTCCGTTTGTCTTTAAATACCAATTATATGTCAACAAAAAATATTTTTGGGTAGTTTCACAACAAAATCCCTCTCTTCTCTTTTCCTGTAAAACATTAAACTATTTTGATGGCTTATCATGCACTTGGGGGTCTATACATAAATGTATTCAGTCAAATGTGATTTGGGCTAACCATCATATAAAACAGCACTTGACCGTTTGTGGATAGTACCATGTCCTTGGCATGTACACTACTTTTTGCCAACAGTTACATTACAAGTCACTTTTATCCAAAGCGACTTACAATTGCTATATATGTCAGAGGTCACACACCTCTGGAGCAGCTAGGGGTTAAGTGTCTAGCTTAGGGACACCTTGGTTGATGTATCACAGTGGGCATTGAACCAAGGTCTCCCACACCAAAGGTATGCATCATATCCACTGCACCATCACCATCACAGACCTGCACACCGCGACACTCCCACAATGCAATGTGTATTGCATTGTACACATATTTATTTGTAAGTGGTAATGATTGACTTCTGGTTTCACATGGGACACGAACCCTGGTCTTTGTTTGACTATCCACCACTCCAACCTGAACTTTGTCACCTCGCTTCCTCGTTTGCTCTCACGATAATTACTACAGCCACAAGAGGTCACTGCCTGACAAAAAACGTCATTGTCGGTCGTCATGAACTGCTTGCATAATCGACCTATGGTCGTTTTTTGGGTGAGGACGAGCTGAACGTGTTAGGCAACAGAGTAAAGATAATAATGCAAGAGGACAGGAAACTAGGAAGAAAAAAAAGATAGTGTAAGTGATTCAAGGTGAAAAAGGAAGAATATGAGAGTAAAAGTGGAGGAAAAGAGTAAAAGTGGGGAGAGGTTTATTGCTGTGTCACACCAACCCAGATGTTGCTTGTGTTTTTTGTGGATGCTGAATCCTTGAAAGAAAAGTTCATTATAAAAACGACAGAGAGTCAAGTGTGGGAGGAAAGGGGCTGAAGGGGGAGGAGAATGAAGAAGAGGAGGAGAAAAGTTAAGGACGAAACTAAAAACGATACAGGTAATTGAAAAAGAACAGAGGTGAGAGAAGGAAGGAGAAGAAGATGAGAAGAGACAAGACGAGGGAAGGGAGTTAGGGGTAGGAAGAAGAGGAGGAGGACAGGTGCAATCCCAGCTCAGGTATTTGTTTAGCCAAGAGTGGTAGCGGTAGAGCAGAGGATTATGGGATTACAATCAGTGTCGTTGGTCATGTGAGTTGGCGTGGTCGACACTGACCCTGCTTACCTTCTGTCAGTAAGGAAGCTTAGCCTGGCTGTGAAGGTGAGGTCACACACACACACACACACACACACACACACACACACACACACACACACACACACACACACACACCTGCCCACCCATCATTCTATCTCCTGGTCAGACTTTCAACTCCTCCTTTATCTCTTTTTTGTTTTTTACCTATTTTCTGTCTTTTCCTTCTTCATTTCCCTCCCCTCTTCCCCTCCTGACACTCTCTTTTTAATTCTCTTGTCTATTCCTGTCTCTTTATCTCCCTCCCTCCCCTCTCTTTCTCTATCTCTGTCTTTCAGATGTCAGGCTTCTTTTTGCTCCATGTTATACATGTACAGCTTATCCATGCCCTCACATATCCAGCAGGATTCCTTGTTTTTTCTATCTGGAAGCGCAACAAATAAAACAGAAGAAAGAGGAATAAAATATTGCGGTGTCAGGAGCAGTAACTCAGAGTATGTCCAGACTGTGAGGAGTAAATGCAGGAACAACCCTGGCCTTGGTAAGTTTGTCTTGACTTGATATGGCAGTAGACATTATAGCATTTATCTCATTTTAGTATTCTGTTTAATCAGTTGAAATTGCATCGCGATAAAGAATTTAAGTAAAGTAAAATAGTCAGTGGTTTAGAAAACCCTAAATAAAAAACAAGTGATAAAGAAATGACAAATAAAATGCCAATTTAAAACATAAATACATTCACAATTGAATTAGATGTTGGGCTATACAGACAACACACCAGCACAGATCTTTTCAATTATATCAAATGCAATCTTATAGTTTTATTCATGACAGCTGGTCAGGGACAAGCCTCATAATTAAACTGAATTACTATTTTGTTTTAAGTCCTTATTCTGTTTGACTCACTGAATACAAGTGTCTGAGGTGTGGGCAGCCATTCAGAGGTCTGGAGCCAGGCTTGTGAGGGAAGTAAACATGATTTTGGTTTGTATTTTTGGGGAGGCACAAATGTTCTGTTTTTTAATCAGCGGCATTAAGAAATGATTGTGTGTCTATCAAAAAGAAAAACAAAAGCGTTCTTAAATTCTGAATAGAAGCTTTATACTATTTAAAACGGAATGAAAATCCTAAATGAATAGCTGGATTAGTTGTTACATCTTCAGAACAAAAGTTAAGTAAAAAGGTAAGTAGAATGTTTTCTCTATTTTTAATGTTCAGTACAAAAATGATAACTATTGACTGTGAGCTCATTATTCAATGCTTGGAACATCCCCTCCAAACATTCCATTGACCTCTATTGGATTGGAGTGGACACAACTGCTACAATTTATTTTCAGGGGTCAGTGCACATTATAAATAAATAAGTAAATAAATTTAACGACATCAATGTAAATGTGCCGGGGTTAGCTCAACAGCTAAATTGCACTTATAGTTCCAAACAATCGGCATGGCTATAAATTAACGGACAATTCCGGCGCAAAACAAACCTAGGGGTTAATAACAGATGTGTACCCACTCGATCACTCTCTGGGACATGTTTTCATGCTAATCAAATGTGTTTGTAGCTTGAAACAAGCTAGCGTGGACCGCTGATTAGCTTACAACGCTAGTATTCGGGGCACAGGGAGAGTAAAAACGAATATCTATTTATACCACCAAAAAGGCTCAAAATATCACCACACTTCAACGGTAGCATAATTCTGGTCCCTAAATGTTAACCAAAGCATTGAGAACATTGTAAATGTACAGACAGTTTATCAAAAAGATAGTTTAGAAAGACAGTAGCTCCCAAGACGGCGGCCGCCTGTATACGAGAACGCGACTGTCTTTATAATCTATCTTTTTAATAAACTGTCTGTACACTTACAAAGTTCTCAATGTTTCGGTTAACATTTAGGAACCCTCATTATGCTACCGTTGAAGTTTGGTGATATTTTAAGCCTTTTTAGTGGTATAAATAGCGATTTGTTTTTACTTTCCCTGTGCCCTGAAAACTAGCGTTGTAAGCTAATCAGCAGTCCGCACTAGCTTGTTTCAAGCTACAAACACATTCAATTAGCATGAAAACATGTCCCAGAGAGCGATCGAGTGGGTACACATCTGTTATTAACCCCTAGGTTCGTTTTGCGTCCTTTAAATTAAACTAGGGTTAAGCAAATGAAGATTTTTAAACACTTCCCCTCACATATAAAGGCAAGAAGTATACTGTACATCATTGGATTGACTTGCTACATTAATTCACTGCCTGTGTTGCTATAGTTGTTGTTATAGTTTACGGTTTTGAAATAACAAATCATAAAATAATTAACATAAAATTGGTTGTCCTAAAAGAACAAGATGTTAATGTCTTAAAAATCAAGAACTAAAGATTGCTACAATTAAAAAAATGTCATATAATATTATAATAATTGTCATTAAATAGTTACTGATAAGGTGGTTCATATTTAAGAAATATTTTAAGCGTGTTAAAGTGTAACTAACATGCTCTCACCTCAGTAGTGTCAGTGTATAAACTGCTGAACATTTCTGACATGAAAACTTTGAACACATTTCATCATTAATACAAAGACTATGTACATGACTATGTCAACACATCTTATTCAACATATTTTTCTGGAGTTATGTACTTCTGAAACTGTTGGAAACTTGGAGACATGAGTGGCATATCTGATTTATCACAGGTGTGAATGAATGGGTGTACAGTATATGTTGGCTGATATGCAAAAGACATTATAATATGTGACAGAGTAAAAAGCCAGAAGAAATTTAGAAACAGTGACACTATTACAGCAATCAATACCTTTTGAGATGTATTCAGTATTAGGACTTTCATAGCATTATAATATGCCATTAAAATCAAGACCATGGCTGGGAGTTTACAGTTGGGAAAATATGGTTGGAGCTAATCCCAGCTGACATTGGCCATGATTTTATCCCTGGGGTCCCACGAAGATTCAAAGAAAAATTGGTGGAAATCTGACTCTCACTGTTTATGATACCATGCTAAGAACCAAAGTGCTGGACAAGGATGAATTAAGACCTGACAGCTATGTGACAAGTACTTCACTGACATCGTCATCCTTAGACTCATCTGTGTGAGCAAACAGAAGCAACAATAACCTTCCTAACTACGTCCAACAATGCAGTTAACGTGAACACACACTAAAATATAGTCTGCACACACTGCTCAGGAAGACTGCTGCGTCAAATAAATAGCTCTGTCAGACAACATAAATGATAGAAAAGATACAAAAGCATGAGGCTGTGAGGACTACTTGTCTATTACTTGTCAAATACTACTATACTGTACTATAACTCTTAAACACTTAAACTGATGCACTGTATGTTGACTGGTTCTTTTCTGGGCATTAGATTGGAGTGACGCAAATATCGTCCTAATCTCAGCTGATTTCACGTCCTGATCGGATCCTACCGGCGTTTCCTCTCGGTTCATTGAGCCAGAGAACATGGCGAAGTAGAATACCAGTAATTTACCACCAATACGGAGAATCTGCTCCTTTCTTTAAAGGCTCCATATTTTAAAGAGAAAACATGACACTGTTCCCCTATTATTTTTCCTGAAAGGTTTAAAATAACACACAGCATTGTATTGTGTTATACAGCATAAGAGTTCCACTAAATACATAACAGAAAAAGAACCTGTTGGTCTGCACTGTGGCCAACATTTGGAAGTTAATATCAGAGATAGAAAGCAGCAGCCAGTGCGGCAGGAAGCTTGCAGCTTCTGGCTGACAAGTTTTTGACCAAGATCTTAATGTCTACATTTAACATAATGAGCAGGGTTTTATTGTTGTAAAAGATATTTTTCTCAAAATCAGATTATTGATGATTGACAGAATCAAATCAGAGTACCATATAAATAAACAGATTTTCCTTTTCGTGTGTTATTGGCACAGCGTGGGGACTTTCATGGGAGAGGAGCAGACAAATGAACTGTGAGATAAAAATGCAAAACACATTAGAAAATGAAATACCGTACCTAAACATTTAAAATGCTGGATTCATATGCTCATTAATTTCTTCTTGGCAGGACATACCATAATGACATGAACTATTGATATGTTTAATATGTTTAAAGATTCACAATGTATCATTTAATGAATTCATTTTTAAAAGTGAACTTCTGAACTAATGTGTAGCCTAATATATAAACTGATACACTCCAGAGAGTATAATTATTAAGGTTGAAGGTGTTTGCTTTGAGCTGCGGAGGCGGTGGGCTCAGGATCAGCCTCGGCCCAGACAGATGAGTAAACACAGACCAGAAGCTTTGTCTGAACAGATTAGCCAGCTATCACGTTTACCATTCATCACTACCAGCACTGACTGAGGGATTACTTATGATAAGATTGCAGCTATTTTAATTAAAAAAAGGTAGCAGTTCGAGGTGATGACCGTAAAAACTTGAAATAATAATCTTAATTAAGTGGACAATAAAAGTGAGTCTCTAAATCTCCTTTAGGACAATGACAAATATAGAAATACAATTATAAAGCCTTACTAAATCGTCTTTCTTCATATTCTACAGATTTGGAATGATTAAAACAATTGTGAATGCATTCTCCCCTCGTTTTGTTTTTACGTGATCGATTTAGAAATGCCGGGATGCTAGCAGGACGCTGCGTTCTGTGAACTTTGACCTCCTTAGTATTATAGGCTTATATAATGTTGGTGATCTGGGAGCTTATTCATCTGTTCTTCACAAGTCTGTGTGGATAAGAACTTAAGTTAAATGCTCGAACTGGACTCAGGTGGAGAGCTGATGGATTACAGTAACCTTCAATTTACAATTTTGAACATTTACAAAAAAGGGTTACTTAAATAACAAGGTATGAATGTTTATGTTGAAAAAGTTATTTTCTTCTTTGAAAATGTTTGTATTTCCGTTAAAGTTGTTGAATGCTAAAATTAAATCTAACATGTGTTTAAACCTAAAGTTGATCGGCTCTGCACACCCACACAGGTGTTTTAACTTTAGCCTGATTAAACCTCTTCTCAGGACTGTGTGGGCGAGTACAGACAGCACTTGACTGACAAATCCCTCACTCTCTTGCGGGACACCCTCACGTTTCTTATTGGTCCATGGAGTTTGGTGACATCACATCATTTCTGCCACCGGACTAGAGGTCTAATCAGACAGGCTAATAGAAAACACCTGTGAGGGTGTGCCAAGACTTTAAGGGGTGCTGATATATTATCTTCTTCCCCCTCCTTGTGTATTTGTTTGCACGTAGTATATTTATTGTTACAAGAATCCCATGGCATTTTGAGTTGCACTTTGTCTCCAACAGACATTTGTCACAGTGTTACATTTGCCTTTTTAATGGCTTGTTAGAGAGCATGCAGCTATCTGCGCTGTAGAGAAGGCTTGCCAGACCTTTTTCACCAAAATGTGACAAATTCCTGGTAAAGAAAAAAAAGCTGGAGAACATGGAAATGCTACAGCCCTTTGTCACCTCCACGGGAATGGGACACAATATGATACAGTGGTGTTCAGTATGACTGTAATCAAACCAAAAACCCTAAAAACATAAAGTTGACAAAATGCATGCAAAAAGGAAAACCTGAATAAATGAGTGGAGAGGCATAACAAGCTGCTTCCAAACAGGGCACTAGGGTTAACTGAATAGTGTGATCGATTTAAAAAACAATGTGAATCATATGCTATGGCCTTTGCAGCCAATTAAACACCAAATGAGGGAATATCTTTAAGTATAATAGTGTTCATTCAGAGTCTCGGAGAATCTAAACCAGAGGTTTTCAAACTGGAAGGCACAGAAGAGCTGTAGGGAGACGCAGAGGGAGAGACATGGGGCAAAGATACTGTGTCAGATGAAAGGGACAGGTGCATGCCGGTGGTCTTAAAACCATGGCAACATTACAGTATACTTCTTGTTTAAATCTCCAGCCTGCAAATTTTGGAAACTGTAGTTCCAAAACTAAGTTGTCTCAATTGTATCACTTACCTGTAGATGTCAGTAGATTTGTGTCTCTGTATGTGTGAAACAGGTACAGCAGGATTAGTTACAGTACATATGTTGCATAAAGTTACAAGATTTGGCCCCAAATAGCTTTGGGAGACTGGTCTGTTAAATTGCCATATGCTTTCAACATATTTTTTGAGCATACAGTACCTTTGAGGTTGGCCTAGAGAATATTGTAGACAGTATTTGTTATTGTTGCAATAATAATGAACATTTGCATAAAGCAAGCATATTTGTCCGCTCCCATGTTGATAAGAGCATTAAAAACTTGAAAATATCCCTTTTAAAGTACATTTTAAAAAATGTGTGATTAATTTGCAATTAATCGCGAGTTAACTATGGACAATCATGCGATTAATTGCGATTAAATACTTTAAACGATTGAGAGACCTAGTTTATAACAATATCCTGCATCTGGTGGACACCGAGATGTTTAATCTCAAGTTTTTCTTCAAAATGAAGATTTTCAAATTCGTGATCCAGAAGATTCTCCACACTCTGGGCACTTGACATTGTGAGCATGGGGCTATCCCCACATAGCAGCCTCTTGAGCAAAGCGCAATTAATTAAAAACACCATTTTAATACCTGGACCCTGACTGAGTGTCTACTGTATCCTTTGTGTATAAAAAAATATGTATATCAACTACACCAGCTTTCTTCATGACATGTGTGACTGAGGGATCCCATGAGAAATCTATAATCTGTCACATATTTGACTACACCCACTTAAAAAGGGGGAGATGACAGTTGGTAGAGAAGATAAGAAACATTTCATGGAGAATTTAAAGCCATTCAAATAAGACTGAATTAACAAAATAGAGTGCAGCTCAATGAAGACTAGATAGAAGCAAATATCAGATCTTTCTTGTAGGTAAGAAAAAAACAGACAAAATCATGAGGCTTTTGTTTGTGTCAATCTTTCAAGATATCATGGTTAGTCAGGATAAAATATGTAATTTTGTGATTTGTAGGTGCCAATCACTTAATGTTAATTTTGTTAAATGTCATCAGCAGCAACAAATGATGCAGGGGAATAATTCTGCTGACCTTCATTGCTTGGTGCTCATTATTTGACCATGAACACATCACAGTACAGACTGAAGAAGGTTAGACTTCTGCTGTGTGTTTTACAGGAACATGATTGGCTGTGAGAGCCTCAAGGGGTGACAGCCTGAAAGGTGGCCGCTCCAATGGCGTGGACCGAGCCACGGTCGAGTCCAGACCCAAAGCCAGAACCAAAACCAAAACCTTACACTCTCAGGACTCACACTTTTTCATCAGCCATCCTTCAAGTCCAGCCTCCAGTTTTACTGCCCTTCTTTCTCCTGCTTGCTGCATTTGCTGACCTAGGTATTGCTGGTCCACTCCAGCCAGCTTGTCCCCCTCTCCTGTCTGGACAGCCTTTTATAATCTTCTGGGGCATCCCTGACTCTTCCTGCTCCGGTCGGCCAGATCCAAGAACCTTTGGGATGGAACGGGAGGGCCGTGTGGCCGTCTTTTATGAGGACACACTGGGGAATTACCCTTATTTTATAGACAAGGACACACCGGTCAATGGGGGTCTACCCCAGCACACACGGCTGGACAACCACCTCCAAAAGACACAGCAGGACTTGGAGACAGTTTTACCTGCCCCAAGGTACCTTGGGCTGGGGGTGCTGCGCTATGCAGAGTGGGTCCCCCAGTGGTCAAGGAACAGAGAAAGGCAGGCGATGTATCTGGAGGCATCGAGAAACCTGCTGAAGACTTTCTTTCCTCACTGGACCCCTGAGGAGGTGGAGAAGTGGTCACAGGTAAGGAAAGTTCAGGGAAAGAGGTAATAAAAAAGGTAGGTGATAGAAAGAGCGGACAGCTATGGAAGAAAGGAACTAGGCAGAAAACAGGTTTGCAAGAAAGATGGAAGATAAGGGAACATGAAAAGAAAAGAGTGACGGAGAGGTTGAGGGACCATGGGTGGAAGTGGAAAGGACATTTTCAAAGTTGTTGCGGATGGTGGAGAGTGCAAAATGCCAATGGGAAAAAAACTGTTCCAAAAATGTTTCTTCTTTAGTAAAGAGAAATCTTTGATGCAAATATCCAGTGCGACTTGGTATATCACTATCGATATTATGTTGACAATGATATTTCATTCTGAAGTAATGATGTGAGAACCTTTTAAAGAGGTACCAAAAGAAGAAATGGGAGGAGGGAAAATGGGGCAGGCAAGTAGGGGACAGCAGGAAGAAGAGTTGCAGTATGAATTGATGACTCACCCTGATAAAGTGGGTCTTTGATTACTCAGCAGAAACATGGTGTCATAACACAAAGGGTAAAAACTATTTTACTTTAATTCTGTCCAGTAAATTCCATCCATTTGGAAAGGTTTAGTAAACATGAAGTTTTGTTAACAGGGTAAGTGACTGTGATCTCCTGCATGCAAACAAAAAGCTCATAGTCAATGTAAATAAAGCTCAATTGGAAAATGTGTGATAAGAAAGCCAGATAGACAAATGCTGTTGATTTGTGGTTTGACAAGACCATTTTATGCTAAATTATGAGTAACAGTATCACAATAGATATAACATATCATTTTATATAATTTGCGGGAAATTTAGACAGGAAAGGGGATAACAAGGAGCAGTGTGGCGCACACTCTACCAGGTTAGCTAGAGGTCGCACTGCTTCTTTGTATTCTTGCAAATATTTTGAGATAAGACCAACACCACTCCAATGCCTGTACACTAGATATGAAGCTACTGCCAGCAGCTGATTAGCTTAGCTTAGCTTAGTTTAGCATAAAGACTGGAAGCTCTGTCTAAAGGTAACCAAAATTACAAATTAGCATGTTATATGTTTGTTTAATCCATACAAAGGAGTCTTGTATTCACCCTGATGTTGCCAGGCAACTGACGGAGAGTCTAGAAACTGACTGCGCCTGGTCATGAAAGTCTGCAACATAACCATAGCGTTGCTTTTACACAAATGAGATGTGGCGTGTTAATTAGTGAGCTTCAGAGATGCTAATCTAAGATAACAGTCCCGTCTCCAGCTTCATATTTAATGAAAAGACATGAGAGTGGTATGGATCTTCTAATCTAACTCTTTACAAGTAAACAATTAAGAATTAAGTGCATTTCCCAAAGTGTCGAACTATCCCTTTTCATAAAGCCGTACTGCTCACTGATTTGCAACATTGTACAGAGCTATTAAATTACTAAATGATAGCTACGTCAGTACAAACTGTGTGGCAAGATCTTCAACAAACAATTGATACATTTCTATCATCTCACTGTAAATACTGTTATATCCCCTAAACCTTTGGTTAAGTTTGATGATTTGGCCATTTCATTTTCACGATTCACAAAAACTTTAAAAAACTGCAAGTTTTTAGATCACAAAAGAGGAAATGTCTGGAGGGGACTGAAAGAGGATTCATTGATCTTGTCACAGGTGGACTTCGAGGCAACAGCCCAGTCAGTAATGGTGGAAACTCTACGAGAGGTCAAAAGGTTAAGGCCCAAAGCATTATGGGGCGTCTCCCCTTACCCCAGCTGCTACAACGGCGATCCCGCCCAAACCATATTAGCCAATTTCACCGGCCAGTGCCCTGCTACGGAGATGGCCCTTAATGACGAGCTTCTGTGGCTATGGAAACGATGCTCAGCCCTCTACCCTCTCCTCACCCTGGAGAAGCTGCAGGTGGGTAACAACACTGTGTTGTTCTTTTGTGTATCTTTTTACATTTTGTTTTGGGTTAAGACAGTTTAAACTCCTGCTGGCAGTTGAACTAAACATGCTATAATAATTAAGAGAAATAAACTATATAGTGAGCAAAGAAAACCTAATCGTAAGTTAAACAGGAATAATCTTTTTAAAGCCTACTTCCACATAAGTTCTTACACTTGGCTGGATACAAGGAGGAACAAAACAGTAGGAAGGAAAGACAGATCAAAGCCACAAAAAGCTGTTAAAAAATAAACTGAAACACCAAAAACTGAGTGGTTTATAGGTACAAATCTGTCAATCTGTCCCCTTTTATAGAGTGGGACCTCTGGAGCCAGGCTTTATTTGTCCAGTCAAATCAGAGAATCACTACGAGTATCATCTCTGACTGGGACTGCATTTGATCTTCCTGTATTCCCACTGGTCAAGAGTGTCTATGCGTCAACAAACACTTTCCTGTCACAGGTGAGATATTAACGTCTGGTATTAGATCCAAGCACCCTGCAAACGGATCAATGATAAAGCAGAACAAATGGAAAGGAAGGACAGGAGTAGATTCATGTTGTTTCATAGCACTTGTTGTTCCCTGGTTCTAAAGTCACACAGTTTTGCTTGGAAAAGAGAATAATAAGAAAGCTGAAAGGAGTTTTTGGATTTAGGATGAAATAAACAGAGGCCTCATTATAAAGTGTAATGGTGTGTATACTGTATCATACTAATAAGTACAAAGAGAGCAGTTGAAAAAGAGTGTTCTGTAACTTGTATAGCTTCTTTATATAATTTCTTGTTCACAGGCAGACCTGGTCAGCACCATAGGAGAAAGTGCTGCCATGGGAACAGCCGGAGTTGTCATCTGGGAGAGAAGTGAGACTAAGACAGAGGTAAACAACTATACATTTACATAAAGTGCATACACCCACGTGAACATTTATCCACTGATATTTATAAACGTGAGATTTTCCCCCCAGGATTTCAGTTTATAAAAACACACTTTTACAAAGATGCCTTGTGCTGGCAAATATTTTCCTTAACATAAGAAGTGCATCTTGATATGTCTTTAAGGTCCCATATTATGCTCATTTTCAGGTTCATACCCTTCTTTTGGGTTTCTACTAGAACATGTTTACATGCTTTAATGTTAAAAAAAAACACATTATGTTTATCATACTGTCTTTTTGAACATACCTGTATTCACCTTCATGAACATACCTGTATTCACCTTCATTCACTTTCTGAAGCACTCACACACAGTCTCTTTAAGACCCTCTACCGAAAAAGCCCACTCTGCTCCGATGTAACAGCTCTTTCTACCTTTATACAGTATAGTTGTCACAAATTTACAAAAGTCCTGACGGCTCATTTAAAGATGGGATGTGTGTATTCCTGTCTGGACTGAGTGTTTTGATACTTTCACAGTATTTATATAGCACCTTGACCTGCTTTGTAATTTAAAAAAGACATACATACAACCTGTCTATTTCCCAGAGAGAGTGTCAGGACCTAGCAGAGTTCGTCCGTAAGGTCCTCGGACCCTACTCCATCAACGTAACCACGGCAACTCGACTCTGCTCAGCCTCTTTGTGCCAGGGAAAGGGCAGATGCGTTCGTCAAAATTCAGAAAGCTCTGCATACCTCCACCTCCCACCCCCATCCGAAGTGGTGGAGAAGGTGACTGAAAAGGTGAGATAATGTCATTTTAAGTAGATTTCAAGATTGCGCCGTGCTAGATTTATAAGCCCTGCCTATGTATTGTATTGCAGTTATCTTTAATCCTGTGCACGAGCTTGACACCCACTCCTACAGTAAGCCATAAATAGATGTTGACAGAGACTTGTTGTTCAGATATAACCCAGACTCTTTCTGTGCTTTTGTGATGAGTCTTGGGCTGATTTTTCAGTTTCCAGTTAATTAGCTACACCAAGCTAAAACTACTGCAGTCTAACACAACTGCTCTGTAATAAATCTCAAATTCTTGAAGAATATAATGCTTTAGAGAGGTGGTGATTCAAGGTTATGGTCATTTTAGAGGCTGATTTTAGCTAGGTGTATGCAATAAACAGTGTATCATGTTCCCAGGTTCCTATGTACCCCATCTTAATATCCTCTTAATATGATACATTAACGAGACCTTACAAAAGGTTTTATGTTCTCTGGGCCAAATACAGAAATTACCCCCCAAAGCTTTTAGCATTCTGATGGTATACAGTACTTCTTGAAACCTACACCCTCAAAATTACAAAGGTAGTTTTCTTTTCTTTTTTATTTAGACATTGATATCTCCACTGTGGCTGAACAGATTTTTAACATCCACACTGCATTTGAAACGTCTCCCTTTTGCGCTTGCAAAATCTTCGCACTCACGTCTTGTATTATTTTATTAGAACTACACTTATGT
The DNA here is from genome assembly GCF_031162955.1 of Sander vitreus. Lineage (NCBI taxonomy): Eukaryota > Metazoa > Chordata > Actinopteri > Perciformes > Percidae > Sander > Sander vitreus. The sequence goes on along the minus strand of NC_135861.1, from coordinate 10,709,487 downwards.
CAACAACCAGTCAAGAAACCAAGATGTTAACAAGTAAAAAGTTCCAGTTCTCCTCCATTGAACAAAGGTTACTGTAATGTTAGCTGACACATCAAAGCTGCATGGGGGAATTTAGTTAAGCCAGACTGTGCTCCCAATGAGTTCTTCTGTAGGCTATGACTTCAATGCTATCCATCTGCTCATGCAACTATGTACCATATCTAGTTCCTCTCTCTATAAGATAAGTTGCAGGTCAAAATAAGACTATTTAATTACACAAATTACTGTGACTGCACTGTAGACTGGTTCAATCAGTGTCATGCCAACATCCAAAATGTCATATAGCAGTACAATAGAAAACATAAAATAATAAATAGGTATTGTTGCATACGCAGCTGTTGATAGGATCCTATTTAAAGTGGCTACTGTATGACTTTAATAACCTGATGGTGGAAGCCAATGTTAGTTTATATCAAGAACATAGGACCCTGGGAACATAGGGCACTGGGAATATAGAGATGGCCCCCAATAAACAATTGGGTGTATAGTACACCCAAACACACACACAATGGTGATATGAGATGCTAGCACAATGTGCTGAGAAGATGAAAGCTTCTTAAGAAAATCTTTGATTGTCTCTTTGACTTCCTCCCTTTTCTGCTACTGAAGAGTTGATTCACAAAAGCCTGGGTACACATGGTGAACAGCACCTGTAAAAAGAGACACAAAGTTCTCAACTTATGTTCTTTCTGTGTGGAAAGTTGGAAACAGAGCAACTTGTTTTGAGTCACGACTGATAAAGATAACCAAGACAACAGCAGGGAGTCTGAGATTTGTCTGTGTTTAGACAGGAAGAAAGCATAGAGGGAAACAGTAGCTGTGAGTAGAGAAAGACCCGCTGGAGCACTGAACACAGGAACATTGTGTTGTCTGGTAACACTCGTCACTTTTTGGAAATCTCTGCATGGGGTTTCATTAATATTCAGTTGTCAAAATAAGTACAATACAATATAAAGTATGAATATGTTTCTATAACGCTATGCAACGTTTGTTGTTATTTCCTTTTGAATTTGAAATGTTTTCAAGACCGATGTTATAAAATGTTTCACTGTTCCCTATGAAAATTATAGCAGCAATGTGTGCCAATGTTAACAGCATTTTCTATCTAACATCTCAGGCAGAGGCAGCAAAAGCCACAGATCAGCCAGACACAAACACTAAACCCGCTGAACCAGACCCAGCTGAGATCTGGAAGAAGGACTTCCAGTGCCAGTGGTACAAGACTGCAGACGGGGACGTCTCGGACCAGCAGTCCCCCCAAGACGGAGCGTCTGTTGGGGGTACAGTAAAAGAGAATGTTGAAGATGTAATGGGGACTACAACCACTTCAACAATAGCTTCTACGACAGCTTTTAGAACAAAAGGTGCCTCTGTGATTGAGTTAAGAGGAAGCAGTTCACCTGGTACTGGAAGTCCAACGCCTTCTCTGGAAGTAACTACAGACAGTGGAACGAAGCCACTGAGTGCCCCAAACCTGACTGTTCTGCTGTTGCTGGTGGCTGGAAGTTTATGCTTGGAACCTTAAAATGTGAACAAACCAGCCTCTTCACCTGGAAGGTCTGGGCTATAACTGCAATATGAGCCCTCCTGAAGTGCCCTTGAGCAAGACACTGAATCCATGCTAGCTGCAGGTGTGCTGCTTTGTAGAGAAAAAAAGGACAGCTCTCAGAGCTCGAAACTCCAAACCTATCACTGAATGTGCCAAGAGACAGTAGTGGTACACACACGTCATTTTTTTCAGATTCTACAGGCTGTATTTAAACCTTTTAAGAGAAAGGAGATGTGACAAACTAGACAGACTAGACTTATTGTCATGTCAAATCAGCCAGGTTATACCAGGACCACAGATACATGTGAAACCTGCACTGAGGTTTTTTTGTCTTTGCACATTATGTTTTTACATTTACTTCATCAGTCTTTTGTTATATGGGAATTATTTTGTAAATTTAAGGCCTGTTGTACTTAGGAGTTTTTCTTTCTGTTAAGTAGATGTGTTGGGTTAAAGGGCCAGTTTACCAAAAAAAAGAAGAAAAAAGGAAACAAACAAACATAAAACATGCTGTCAACAGATTTCACAAAGACTATTTTTTTAGTAGTAAGTAGATCCAATGAAAAATGTTGACAGTGAGGTGTGTACATTATCCAAGGTAACTGGAACATGGTTTTTGGAAAGATATGTTGCTGTCATTTTTCAATTCTGTCAGCACCACTGATAAAATTACATTCACCTTTTTTCTATTGGGGTGGCAGGAGAAAGGTCTGAGATATATGTATTTTGTACATTTTTTGAGTATATAGTTGAGAATCATATCTAAATGAAATTTCAGACAAAGGGAATATATGTCAACTTTGGCCTTCAAATGTTAGATATTGTCAAAAACATCCGGGCTTTACATTATGGCTTCCATCACAAATGATACTATTGTCTTCAGTTCAAAAGGCCTATCTGCTGAACTTCAGCTCTCTAGCATCCTCTGTCTGAGTTCTGGTAAAACCATGCAATAGTCAACAGAAAGAAAAGCACAGGTGTAAATAATAAAATGAATGATGGCTAAACTCCATTTAGTTTCTTCAGTTTCAGGGTCCTGGTATTGTGCATGTTGGCTCACTGTCACAGCTTACTAGGACAGAGCCATGGCTAATGTTATTAGTAACACCGGTGCTTTTCCTGCTGTGAAAAAAGGCCCATTAGTCTCAACAATATGCAAGTAAAGCTCCTTCAACTATTATTGTGGTTAAAGGTCCAGTGTGTAACGTGTTTAGTTCTTCATTATCAAAATCTGTGTTGCCCGTTCAAACTTTTTCATGAATATTTACCACCACCATCAATTCCAAGTATTCCTATTGGCTTGAAATTTTACATTTGCATTGGCATGAACTGGGGTAGACGCTCCATATTCATGCGCCATCTTAAATCCGTTAGCCGAGGGAGGACATACAGGACATACTGCTCTGCCTTTTGCGTTTTCACCGTCACATGATAAACTCACAGGTGCTGCTAATGCTGCTAATGGGTACCATAGCTTCCCAGCCCCGGCAAGTTTGAAGAAGGAAACAAACCCAAATTTCAGCAACTGGAGTCTTCTTCTTCGCCCAGAAAAAGAAAAAGGATATTGAAAAGAGCAAGAGACCGGCGTCATCTGAAAAAAAGCGTGAAGTCTACCGTAGCTGCAATACGTACTTTGAACTGCGTGGCAGGAGAGAGTTGATTGCGATATATGATCTCAACGCTAGACGGGAGAAATTCCCACACATTGGACCTTTAAAATGTAAATAAATAAATGCAGTATCTGTTCATTCAAAGGACATACCTTTAAATTCAGAAATCACAGAACTTCAGTCCATAACAGGCAACCTGCTTATATGTATATATTTTTTGTTAAGTCATTGTTTATATCTGCTTCTTTCCCATCTACAACCTTCAGTGCTCCTTGAGGCAGTACGCTGCAAAACCAAAAAGACAAACTTTGTTTTTGCAGCTCATGTAAATTTATTTTTCATTAAAATATACATTCAAGACGAAGGGTATCTAAATCATTTTTTGTTGTTACAGAAAGAGATCATATCTACACAGGTGCATCTGATTGTACAACAGAAAATGAATTCAATACATTTATATTAACAGTGACATTTCCTACCATCTCAAGGATACTTTTGCACCTCGAAAATCTACCCAGACACCTAAAGGTCCTCTGTGGACATTGACCTTCATCTGCAAAAGAGCATTTATATCTTTATAGCCACGGACATGTTTGAGTAAACATCAGCAAACTCAAGATAACCAGTATAATTATATCCTTTAATGTAAGCTTTTTAAAGATGCTCCCCTTCCTCTTTAATGTTAATGTTTCAATTTTCACAAACTTTTGCCAACAAGGTTGAAATGTGACAAGGAGACAAAGAGCAGATTTTACACAGAATGCTATCTGAGCTTTTTGTGAAACCAATAACATGATCTTTTCCCATAGAGGTGAAAACACATTAACAGGTGCTGACCCGCATTTAGAGACAGTTCAACAATGCAGAGCCAAGATTAAAATGTGTAATTATTTGCTTGCAGTATTGCTCTGATAACGTTTTGTAGGTGAAATATCCCAAAATCCACCAAAATGACACACTGGCTGCCATCAGTAATAGGTAAACGTACAAGTTGGTAAATCTAGTACGCGTACAATAATTTACAACAAGGCTACCCACCAGTGCAATGACAGACGTACCAGTATCTTCACTAAATCAAGTATAATGCTCCATGAGAGCAAATGGCTTTAGGTTGGTAAAGTAACTAAGCCCAGCCACACTAAGTCTTTCGGTGTTTCCTAGATTTAATCCTCCAAACTTTGTGTCCGATCTTTTCAATGTTGAAGAAAACAAAAGCTCGGAAATGCTGCACAGACATTTAACTGTTGTTTCTTTGTGTACAATCAGAAGCATGCCATAACAGATTTGAATTTAATTTACAGGATCCCCCCCCAAGAATCAAATGCGAATGAAGTCAATGCAGAATAAATGCAGAGTCATGATCCAAATAAAAGGTATCCACTATTTCACAGGACATTGGCTGCTATTACTGTAAATTGATTCAAAATGTGTTTGCAACTGAGCTATTCTAATACATACATCATTTCTTTAAATTGGCTGAATCAAAACAGAATTTACACAACCCAATTAATGACATTGAGCAGTCGGTTAGCTACTTGGATGCCTGGAAATTAAATTAGATTTTCAATGACTTCAGAAAATGTTTTAGGTTGGCTTAGTCTTGCATGGAGTGTTTTTACTTTTGATGACATTTAAAAGTCAAATCAATACCTAAAGCTTTTCAAATATTTAAAGCCACTGTGAAGGCTGCACAAGATTTTCTTTTTTATAATTATGTGTTCCAAAACATCTTGGATTGCATTGACACAAGGAGGAAGGTGAGGTTTTAGGACACGTGGCTAGTAGTAGCTTTAAATTAGAGAAGCAGACCTGTGATTTAAATGTTGCCAGTTGTTAAGTGATAAACAGTCTGAGAGAATCTGAGTAGAAAAGGTAAAACACTTCCATTACCTCTGACAGTGCCTCTTGAGTGTAGACTCAAGCAACATTTGAGCTTAATCTCCCAATGCTCCAGTGGGGCTGTTTAGTGGCCACCAGTGGAAAACAAATTCTGGCTGTACTGGTCAGTTTCCACTGACACAGAGTAGCAGTGTTGAAAAAGCAAGCATGATGAGAAAACTAAATAAATAAACATAAAAAAAAAGACAGACAGGCAGACACGCTGCTCCCCTCCCCTCATTTTGCCTGCAGTGAAAGAATCTGATCTTTGTTGCATAAGATTAAAAAATAGACTTTCTGTTCCTGTGCAAAAGTCACTTTCTTCTGAGCAGTTCATACTGGCCTCTTCATCAGCAAAAAGAGAGCCAGAGAGAGAGAGAGAGAGACATCGCCCCCATGTGGGCAGGAAAGGTTAGTGCAATCTGAACAAAGCAGGCTAGACGGATGACGACACACTATGCCTCCGCAGACTGTTAAGTTGAAAAAGACGGCATCTTCCCACACATCATCAAGGATCTGTTTCCATGTGTGTGCGCATGTGTTTGTGTGTGTTACAGGCACTTGACCAAGTGTCTCCAAAACGGGTTAATTTGTGAGATTTTGTTTCACGACAACTTCATTGTAGGAAGTTAGGTTGCTTTAAAAAAAAAAAAAAAAAATCTGAAAAAAGAAGAGAAAGGTCAGTCCCGAGAGCAAATCAAGCGCAATTCAGTTGAAATCTCACAACACAAACATGGTCATCTTCAAATGATGAACAAGCGGAGGGACTATGAGCGCCAATCATCCAGCATGCCTAGTAGCAATGGTTCCAGGAATTCAGAGGTGCACTTAATCTTCGCTGCAGTGTGTGCGCGTGTGACCTGCAGAAAGGTGGGTTTACTTGCAGACGGCCTCGTTCAGGATGTGCTTGATGTTGGAGGTGGGGTTACTTGCAGATCGTCTCCAGAGCGTCCAGGGTGCGTTTGATGTCACGGATCTGTGCAGCCAGGGTGTGTATGGGCTGCATGGAACGATCTAACTCCTCGCAGCGAGCCATCAGTGTGTACATGCCCTGTGGGAGCAAATATACAATGCTTTTATACACACCTCAGCCAAATCTTGGGTGGATAAAACGATGGAAACATGACAAAAATAAAAAACTATGATAAGGTGGCTTGTGACTTGTTTTTATAAAAAAAAACTGAATGGCTTTGGTCACCATTTTTTTTGTTGTAAAATACATTATTCATGAAAAATCAAATTATTATGATAGGTTATCCAACAAATGAAGGTCATATGTGTCCAAGAAGATGTTGAAAAGACAGCACAATTCAATGGGACAGGCTGAAAGTAAAGGGTCAGCTATGATCAATCTGTAACCCATTTTGTAGTGAAAGTTTATAACTCGTGTTCTGGTGGACCCTCAACTTGATCTTCATGTTTTTGATTTCCTACATTTCACAAAATTACCAACAAAACACAGGCACACACCTTTATACTCATGTCCACAGACTCTCCCAAGCTGTCCACTGAGTCTCTGTAGGTCTGGATGTAGCCAACACTCAGAGCTGTCATCTGAAAGAATAGAAAGATGGACAGAGAGATCGATCAATTACACAAACAGGTATATGTACCATGAACTGACAAGAGTTTCAGACTCACATTCTGGATGGTTCCATTGAGGCTCCGCATCATCATCTCCACACTATGCGCCACGTCCTGGGTGTGTCTCTGAAGATCCAACAGAACAGCAGGATCAATGGGAGGGATGTCCGCTGGTCTCCGTGACAACCCCCGACTTCTGTAGATGGGACCTGAACAGTCCGCTGGTAAGAAATAATTATAAAATTAGATGGATAATATACACAGGTAGGGCTGCAACTAATGTTTATTTTCCATTGATTATTACTATAGATAGTATAATCTATAAAACCTTTTAAAAAGTTGTATTCAAAACACCCAAATAATGATTTATAAAAGATAAAAACAGCAAATCCTCATTTGAGAAGCTGGAACCAGCAAACGTTTACATTTTTGCTTCATTTCAATTGTCAAAATTGTTGAGGATTACTTTTATGTCTGACTAAAAAATTATTTATACCACAAACAGGCACATGTGTGCAAGCTAAAAATGACTACCTCAAAGAAATTGTGTTAAACAAATTTGAAACAAAAAACGACACACAAATTATACACAAGAGCAACTGAAAAACAATTCCCCATTTGAAAAAACTCTTACAAAAAGACAGCCAGCACAAATGTAAACAAATTATGGCACTTAATCAAAAGAACACAATTCAAAAAAGACGTGTGGCTAGTGGACCAAAGAAAACAAAAGCAGGTTTCCATCTCTGAAAAGGATTCCTGTCAGGCTGCAGCAGGACCTCAGTTATAAATCCCTCCAGTCCAAATAACGTCTGAGTCATTCATCCTAATTGAATCAGCAGGTAGAAGGAATGAGCTGCCACAGAGGCCATATTGACTGTATCCCTGTTTAAATTGAATGGCCAGTTTAGCTGACGCTCAAATCCAGAGGGGTTTTTCACGGAGAGGAGTGCAGCGGTTCAGTGTCTTTCTCCTGGAAAATTTGACAAGACAGATGGCTGCTAATGGATAGGCTGTCCTAGGTCAACCTGCTGAACTGAACTTATATACAGTGGGGAGAACAAGTATTTGATACACTGCCGATTTTATGTAAACTTATGTAATTTTTATCATAGGTAAACTTCCACTGTGAGAGACGGAATCTAAAACAAAAATCCAGAAAATCACATTGTATGATTTTTAAATAATTCATTTGCGTTTTATTGCATGACATAAGTATTTGATCACCTACCAACCAGTAAGAATTCCGGCTCTCACAGACCTGTTAGTTTTTCTTTAAGAAGCCCTCCTGTTCTCCACTCATTACCTGTATTAACTGCACCTGTTTGAACTCGTTACCTGTATAAAAGACACCTGTCCACACACTCAAATCAAACAGACTCCAACCTCTCCACAATGGCCAAGACCAGAGAGCTGTGTAAAAACATCAGGGATAAAATTGTAGACCTGCACAAGGCTGGGATGGGCTACAGGACAATAGCAGCTTGGTGAGAAGGCAACAACTGTTGGCGCAATTATTAGAAAAAGGAAGAAGTTCAAGATGACGGTCAATCTCCCTTGGTCTGGGGCTCCATGCAAGATCTCATCTCGTGGGGCATCAATGATCATGAGGAAGGTGAGGGATCAGCCCAGAACTACACGGCAGGACCTGGTCAATGACCTGAAGAGAGCTGGGACCACAGTCTCAAAGAAAACCATTAGTAACACACTACGCCGTCATGGATTAAAATCCTGCAGCGCACGCAAGGTCCCCCTGCTCAAGCCAGCGCATGTCCAGGCCCGTCTGACGTTTGCCAATGACCATCTGGATGATCCAGAGGAGGAATGGGAGAAGGTCATGTGGTCTAACAGTTGTTGCCTTCTCACCAAGCTGCTTGCCTATTGTCCTGTAGCCCATCCCAGCCTTGTGCAGGTCTACAATTTTATCCCTGATGTCCTTACACAGCTCTCTGTTTTTGGCAATTGTGGAGAGGTTGGAGTCTGTTTGAATGTGTGGACAGGTGTCTTTTATACAGGTAACAAGTTCAAACAGGTGCAGTTAATACAGGTAATGAGTGGAGAACAGGAGGGCTTCTTAAAGAAAAACTAACAGGTCTGTGAGAGCCGGAATTCTTACTGGTTGGTAGGTGATCAAATGTCATGCAATAAAATGCAAATTAGTTATTTAAAAATCATACAATGTGATTTTTCTGGATTTATGTTTTAGATTCTGTCTCTCACAGTTGAAGTGTACCTATGATAAAAAATTACAGCCCTCTACATGCTTTGTAAGTAGGAAAACCTGCAAAATCGGCAGTGTATCAAATACTTGTTCTCCCCACTGTAGAAGATATAATTTCTGAAATTGCTGTAAAGAAAGTGTGCCCGTTTCCATTTCTGTGGGATTGAATCTCTGTCGCTCGTTAAAACACACACTGAGGCTAATTTAACCAGCAAGGAACAAGTAGGAAGATGGTGAGAGCAATCTAAAAAAATCCCCAAGAGAGGACTCTAAAAACGATAAAGCTGGTTGGGATTCAATGAACAAACCTGAGATTTAAGTGTCTGACAGAAGGATTCTCTAACCAAGAGTCCACCTTTTTACGTCCTTCAAATTGTACCGCACTATACAGAACAAAGAGCTGCTTTTAAAAACTATCATTATAATGTAGCATTACTCAAACAGTGGTTCTCAACCCAGTCCAGTTTAAAACTAAAACCTGTAGAACAGGAGAAAGACTCAAAGACTGTTTGAGTACAAACATGGCACCAGATAACCTGTCAAGTTGCAACATTTGTTTTTCATGCCAATATATCTTATATATTAGTTTCACATTTGCCTCTCCCTTATTCTTCAATCTATTCAGCCAGCACATCAAATAATAATGATGAACTGAAGCCTTAATGAGACACTTGACTTGTTCCAAACTTACATATACTGTATTAAATGTAATCATGTTTTCAGAGCTCTCGCATGCTACCATGAGCCAAGAAAGGGGTTGGTGCAAAAACTCCTGCAAATATCCACATTAATCAAGTTAAAATATACTACAAATAAAGGTCGATGATGATACTCTATGATCAAGAATACAAGTTGTGAAATGGAGTGAAAAAATGAGACATGAGCCTTCAATCACAAAATTAAGTACAATTTGCCCAGACCAGGGTAACTTAACAAAGCTGCTGCATTGTGACCAGCAGGACAACAGACACAGCAATTCATTTGCTTAAGATAGTGCATCCATTCTCCATTCATACATTACTACTTGACCAAAGTTATGCATAAATGATGAGCAGTGGCTGACTGGGCCCGTTAGCCTCTGCAGGGAAGATAAATCTGACTGCAACTCAGACACCCTGCACTGCAGTTTCAGCACCACTGCCTGTAAAAATGCTATTAACCTGCAGAAATGCCATGTCTGACACCTCCCTCTGCAGAGGAAAATACAAACAGTTCATCAGTTAGAGCTTCCTGACCCTCAAATATAACGCAGTTATGAATCATAACTGCGATGATGAAAGCAACCTACATGGATGCACTACGCACAATCCTCTGCATCAGTACATATACTACATGCACACATTTCTTCTGCACAAGTCAAATGCAACACAACAAAACACAAATACGTAAACGCATTTATATACTGTACATAAAATACATTCCCACTCTGATGCAAACAAAAACACAAAAATACTTCTCTGTGCACACAGATTTCTGAATCCTCTCCACTTAAGGACTACATTTAGAGATAGTCCGATACCATTTTTTGCTTCCCGATACTGAGTACCAATCCGATACCAGTGTGTCATATATTTTATTATGTTTTAACAACTGTATACTACTATCCCTGTATGGATGTGATATGATTTCTATATCTTTGTTGTCGGCCTGGCTCAGGTTAAACTCTTTGTGAAACATGAACAAACACAAACGATGAACGCCCCAGAACTTTCTTTTATTCTACAGTTTGACAGTCAGTTATAACGGAAAAAGAACATAAATAAACTACTTTAACGTAGATTTTCTTTAGGGCTTTATTACGTGGTATCGGATCGGTGCATAAACTCCAGTACTTCCCGATACCAGCATTTTAGGGAGTATCGGTAACGTGTGAACATCTCTAACTACATTTATGTTCACTGTTAAAATCTGAAGTGGCACTTCTCCTAATTGGGTTATGAATTACAATAATAAAAAGAAGAAAATTCACTTTATTTGTTTAAATAAAATCTTGTGAAGTTTGCTTCAGCTCCATACTCACAGTCACTGCAGTCCAGACTGGGCTTGGAGCTCATCTTAATTTTCTGCTCCAGGTTCTTGGTGATGAAGTGAGTCAGGTCACCTTCTTGGCTGACCGTCCCCTCTAGCTCCAGAGCCGAGGAGATCGTGGCCCGTCTGCCCTCTGACTGGCCACCTCTGCCCCCTCCCCGGGCCCCTGAACCACCTGTGAACAATACGCAAACATCAGCTGAATAAAGTTGAAAATGATTCCCAGTAATTCCTGACTTATTTAAAGATCGAAGCCTAACCTAAGTTAGAATTGTCACTATTTTTCTGTTCATGTATTGCTTTACTAAAATACATTGTATGTGTTCTTATTAGTAGAAGTAAAGAGATGAGGATTGAGCCAAACTGCAGTAAACATAAAATCAAAACCTGTTTGACAGATATCTACCTCCACACGCTTGGCTGAGTTCATCCAGGCTCTTGCTGTCCTGCATCCCCCGGACGTTGCGTACCCAGACCTGGGCCATGACATGGGGGGGGCAGGGGATGTCCTCGGAGGGAAGAAGTGGAGGTGGAGGAGAGGAAGAGGACGAGGTGCTGGGACCAGGAGCTGAGGAGGAGTAGTGTCGTGAAGACTAAAAAGTATGTGAGGAGGTGAACAGAGAATGGAGTAGAAGAGGAAATGAAGAAGAGAAGTTAAATGACTGCTTATTAATTCACGCTGACAAATCATTATGAAACCAGCCCAAGAGCTACACATTCTTCTTGCCGTTTACAATCCATCAGATCGCTTCTCTTTAATGGACAGCTTCTTGTCTCAGTCTCAAATTCAGCCATTTGAAGAAAAAAAAAAAGAAAGATTTTTCAACTTTGCTGTTACAGTACTGCTGTAGTTGGTCAACATGTTCATTTGAAGCACACTGGAGTCTCAGCATTTAGTCCTGATGGCTCAACAACATTTACTTGCATTTACCTTAGTTCAGATTGTGCTCATCTGTTGACTGGTATTCTTTCTTAATCCCACAATGCCCTCCACTCTCTCTGGTACACATAGTTTAATAAAGATGAATATAATCCTACAGTCCACTCACCTCTGTTCTCCCTCCTGCACGCTGTTTAATCCACTTTTTTTCATTTTTCTCATCATCCTGTTTCTCCTTCTCTCCATCTTCCTCCTCGTCTCGGCTGTCAGTGTCTCCATCTGCAGTCTCTGTATCTGTCTGCTGCCTGTCTGTAATGGCGGGGCCTCCTCGCTGAGATGACTCTTTGGAGTGTGCTTGCTGTGCTGGGTCCCACAGCAGAGCTGCACCAGGAGGCTCAACCGTGTTAGAGGCCTCATGAATGTCTGTGTCTCTGGAGTATGATTCTGTGTCTTCTGAGTCTCCGGTGCATGTGGCAGCAGGAAGGGAGGGGTCTGTCACATGAGAGGTGTGAAACGATAAACTAGATGGTCTCCCACTATTGCACGTCTCTGTGTCCAAGCGGCCTTCGCCATCGTAAACTCTGTTTTCCACATCTACGTGGTTCTCTGTGTATCCAAGGGCTCTCTCCTCTGATGTCTCCTTATGACAGGGCACTCTGCTCCCCCCATATTTCACAGAGGCCGGAATGTGAGGGCCATTCTCGGAAGAGATGGGTGTCACAACCCCGTTAGCTGTTTCTGGCACTTCTGTGCCAATCACAGGGGAGAGACTCATCCCTCCACCTGCTGCTGGAGAAAGAGAGAATGTAAGAGGTTTTTAAATCCATATTTAATCTATAATTCAATTTGAGTGTTCTATCATATGTCAAAAGGGTTTTACAATGTACCACTGCTCTCTAGGGCTGGGCATTAAGCATAGCAGACCAGTGTCAATACGATATCTGATATCCGATCTGCAACCAATACCTTTCTTTGGGGGATATAAACATGTTTAACCCCTTTTTACTCACTGGATGCATCAGCATGAAAAGAAAGGACTTCACTATAATAAAATATAGTCTGATCAGGAAATATCTGACAGCTTTCATCATTCATTACTTATTAATTTTGAGTTTCAGTACCCAGCCATTGTGTTTATGTTTGGTCAAGTAAATTACATGTATGCAAAATAAAGGTTAAAAAAAAAAAATCACATTGAAGTAAAAATTCTGTAAATTCATATGTGCCATAAAGCAGTCCTGCTCACTGGTTTACAACATTGCCACTGGTTTATTCTCAGCCTTCAGATATCCAGAGAGCTCAACCTTATGTGTGTCAAAGTGAAGACTGTGACTCATTATACACCTTTGTATCCTAATATTTTCATCGTGGACAAGACTATTGAATCATAACAGCAGCTGTTGTATGGGACAGCTGTGCCACTTATGCGGCAATTTTCAGTTAAGTGTAAATGACGTCATATTAGGTTGCTTAGCTTAGTATTAGCTTATACACTAAACTAACTGTTAACACTAGCTTGCATTGCATTCCCTAAGACAAACAACGCCCGTGGAGGTTGAACGAAGTCCAGACTACGTCGCATAACAGACAAACAGGAACAAAGAAATGAGAAGTTATAAATGACTGCCTGTCAGCATTGAGGAAGTTGATGTACTGCTGCCATTAGCCGCCTAGTTAGCTCGCTGTTAACGATAATGTTGTTGAATAATGTTAGCGCAGCACGGCTTACGTTAGCTGTCCAGGCCTTTAAATCACAATGCTTTCACAGCTCGTCTTTTATTGTCTCACACTGTTACTCGACAAAGGACAATTGATTGTAAAATCAATTTATCTATTGATAAGGTCATACCACAGTGCTACAAAGCTTAATTTAATGAAGAAAACACTCACCACTGTAGTTCCTGTTCAGAAAAATGTAAGCAACAACCGAGTCCGATAAGAAAACCCTTCCCCACGAATCTCAACAGAATAGTTCCGCCTTGCTAAAATAAAATCGTTTCAAGCCAAGACAGTAATAGTCTTCTTTTTTTATTGTTATGATGGCAGCTCTTTTCTATTGACACAGTTGTATATCGTGGAGTACGATATTTATTGAAATAAGTTGTAAATTCGTATTTAAAACAGATCTGAATATTTCCAGAGCAGTGCTTTGTGTCAGTGTGAGTTTATTTGTCTCTATCAACGCCATCACGGTTCATCTTGCACGTATCTCTGTTCTCCCACAGATGGAGACAAACACCATGCACAGCAGCCCCTAAGACAATAACTTCCCCAGAAATACAAGTTGCATATTGGTGATTTCATTATGAAAATGTATAGCAGCAGAGCATCCTGATGGCCTGACCTCTCACCTCCTGGTGAGGGCAGAAAACAAGCACACATAAAAAAATATATAAAAGAATGCTTGTTAACCTTCAAGAATTAACGTGTCTCTAAACACAGCTATATCTTTTGTATACCCTTTACAGCCATGTCATACAATACAAGAATCAGCATGTGCAGTTTTGACATTGTGCCTATGTAATTTTCTGTTACTGGCCTTCAACCGACACTTTGCATTGTAATACAATGTATATAGTTCATCTTCTCATCAGGCAACCTGTAGATATATACATACAATCCCTTCTTGTGACATCATGCTCACAGTATAGTCTTACAAACAGGTGTCTTATTAATTTCAGTCCATTAAAATTTCCTTTCTGTAAAAGGACAATCAGGGCGAATGTCACACAGTTGTGTCTATTTGAATTACTGTAACTGCAAAACTGCTGTTCTTGCTTTGCCTGATAAACCATTGATGAATTTAAGAAATGTGTTTGAAATTATTTAAATAATGTGACGGCCTAGGTTTAGCATTTTTGCCTCCACAGTGGAAGCCAGGCCAGCGTCCGTCTGTAGCTTTTTAAACCCTTGAATGTGGTCAGAAATGACAAACACTGCTGCAGAGGAGGAGAGAAGATTCAAAACCACACTGTCACCACATCTAAATATCTTGTAAAATTTCTAATCTATCCCATCCTTCCAGGCCAGCTGCTCCCTCTCTCTTGGTGGGGATTTGGCTGTTTTATCCCATTCGTTCCCTCTTCTTTTGGTGCCAAACATCAAAGCTTGAGGAATTTACCTAAAGATAATTAGACTTCTGAAATAAGCCAATGGTTTCCAGAGTGTCCCATAGAACACTCAATAACCACTATGACCTTCACCAGATTTTCTTTGTGAGGAGATTACTGTCTCAGAGAAGCTTTTTTAACAAGTAACTGCCACAAGAAAGGCAACATTTAGGGAAATGAAGCATACAAAGCAAATTGAAAGCATGTGCCTTCAAACATATGTGGTTTTTCCATAATAAAAGCTGGAGACTGCATGTTGCACATTGGTAACCAAAATGACAGTGAGGGCCTGTAAATCATATTCCCATAAATATCAAATATTAATCGTATCCCAGTTCAGGGGCAGGTCGGACCTGAAGTGAACCTGCTCCTTCTCAAATGAGAGTTTATCCTCAGAGACCAAAACTAATGCTGCATTCACATGCTCCTCATCAACTCACATAAGTTGCCCTCAAACAGCTGACAAAGAGGCATATAACAAAAAGAAGGGACACACACACACACACACTGTAAATTGCAATGCAATCTTTTAGATTAGATTAGATTTTAGAATTAGTTTTCTTCTAACAAAGTGACATGTATCAGTGGTAAACTAAGTAAACTCAAGGTTTTATGAAAACATACTTGGTGTAAGCACTATAGGAAGGCTACCACAGGTGTTTTCTAAACCAAGGCAATCTTCAGCATTAATATTTTTTTTATATTTACATTTTATTATCCTAATGTCATGGGGGGAAATGGTGGGCTTTGAAAGGAAATTTCAAGGACTTTTTGAAAGGTTGTAGTTGCTGGTGTAGAAGAAAACGTATTCATCAAGAATGCTCAACTGGAAGATCTAGTGGTTACAAGTCAGACGAAAGGACATCATCAAATAGAGATGTCTAATATGTGCATATTCAGCAACCATGAACTATTTAAATGTCCAGTGGAATTAGTTTGAGATTCACAGAAAACCGTCAGACGCAGTTTGCTGTAAAATTCAATCTTAAGCATGAGCAGACAGCTTCATCAAGCATGAGAACTTCACTGAAAGGGACACGGCGGTGAAGTGCACAAACCTCTTATTACACCTAAAAGGCACTTTTATGAGCAAAATGGTGAAATGAAGCCTTTGTGGTCAAATGGGTAGATGAGTCACTCTGTGTGGCAAATGCCAAAAGCGTCTCCTCTTGACTGCTTGTTTCCTACATCATTTTGTAACAGGAATACATGTCTGGAGATAGCTGTTGAAATTGTGGCTCTGGGTAGCTGTGAAATCGTTACTGACAATGCCAGGCCCCACTGGGTTTTATTCCAAATCTGTCACCGCCTCACCATCTTCACGAGGTGTAAGATTGGTGTAGAAATGTTAAACTAGCTTTGCGGTTCCCAGTCACATTTATGCCAAAACCCACCACAGCTGTCCTCAGACTTTTACCATGCGATATATAACTGGCCCTGCAGGATTAGTAATAATCACTAAAATAATTTATGAGTTCTCTGTTTGTTGTTCACTCTGGTGCTCTGTGATAACTCTGCTTGTGTCAAGTGATACAGCTATGCTAGCAGCTTTGTGAGGCTATCTTAGTTAAGCATATTAGCATGCTTTTGCTAACTTGCACTAAATACAAAGCCACATATTGAGCTGATGATGGTGCTGGATAAAAAGTAAGTGGATTACCAATGTCATTAAAATTCCTCCTCTGGAGACTATGAATGTCTGTACCAAATGACCGACCAACACTGTCATCACTAGAGTCGAGAACACATGTAGCAGCTTCTTTTAGAGCTGGTACTGCTGAGGACTGATACTGCATGTGGTCAGATTGGTGAAGCGAAACAAAACATGACCTTGCGCTTTTGAAGGATTTTGATCATTACTTACTCGGGACTAGGTACAGACAATTATGAAAAGTCAACCTTATTTCTCAATTTCTTCTTTATGAACAGGATGATTTTCTTAATTTTCTCAGTACACACAAGAACATCAACATATTTCTGTGTAAAAGTATCTGTGATGAGCATCTGAAGTTAAATAGCGACTACTCAGCAATTAGAACACATCCACTACTCACTTGCCAAAAGAAAAACTAAAAAATCCCCTCCAGAGAGTATTCATCATGGCCTAAATTGACACAAATTAGTGTTTTTATTGAAATAGGGGTCTAGTTTGCAAGGCTATGTGTTACCCTTTGGCTATATTACAGTATAATAGGAACGTACAGTATACAGTATACAAGATAATTATGGTATCACATTGGTACTTTGTTAGACAGTAGAGGCTTGTAGGATACAATGAAGAAGGAATGTTCTTTGACCTGACCAAATCCGACCCCGAACCCGACCGAACCAGGCCGAACCCTAACAAACCCTAACGAACTCGACCCCGGCCGAACCTGACCAAACCTGGCCGAACCCGACCGAACCCGGCCGAACCCGGCCGAACCCGAACATCAGTTAGAGCTGAAATTCTTTGCCCAAACCTGACCAAATCCGACCCCGAACCCGGCCGAACCCGACCGAACCAGGCCGAACCCTAACGAACCCGGCCGAACCCTAACGAACCCGGCTGAATCTGACCAAACCCGGCCAAACCCGACCGAACCCAGCCGAACCCGAACATCAGTTAGAGCTGAAGTTCTTTTCCCAAACCTGACCAAACCCAACCCCGAACGCGGCCAAACCCTACCGAACCCGACCTTCAGTTAGAGCTGAAATTCTTTGCCCGAACCTGACCAAACTTGACCAAACACGACCAAACACGAACTTCAGTTAGAACTGAAGTTCTTTGCCCGAACATGACCGAACCTGACCAAACCCGACCGAACCTGACCTTCAGTTAGGGCTGAAGTTCTTTGCCCGAAAACTACCAACCCAGGCCGAACCCTGACCGGACCCGGCCGAACCGTGCCCGAACCCGGCCGAACCCTACCTTCTGACCGAACCCGGCCAAAGCCGAACCCGAACCCAGCCGAACCTGAACCCGAACCCGTACCCGAACCCGGCCGAACGCTACCTTCAGTTAGAGCTGAAGTTTGTTGCCTGAACACTACCAAACCCGACTTTCAGTTAGAGCTGAAGTTCGTTGCCCGAACCCGGCCGAATCCAAACCCGGCCGAACCCGGACCGAACCCTGACCGAACCCGGCCGAACCCTGACCAAACCCGGCCGAACCCGAACCCGAACACGGCCGAACCCTGACCGAACCCGGACCCGAACCCGGCCGAACCTGGACCCGAACCCAAACCCGAACCCGGCCGAACCCGAAACTGAACACGGCTGAACCCTGACCGAACCCAGCCGAACCCGAATCCGGCCGAACCCTGGGCCGAACCCGGAGCCGAACCCGAACCTGGCCGAACCCTACCTTCAGTTAGGGCTGAAGTTCTTTGCCCGAACCCGACCAAACCCGACCTTCAATTAGAGCTGAAGTTCGTTGCCCGAAAACTACCAACCCAGGCCGAACCCTGACCGGACCCGGCCGAACCGTGCCCGAACCCGGCCGAACCCTACCTTCTGACCGAACCCGGCCGAACCCGAACCCTGACCGAACACGCCCGAACCCGGCCAAACCCAGACCCGAACCCGCCCGAACCCGGCAGAACCCTGACCGAACCCGGCCGAACCCGACTCCTAACACGGCCGAACCCTGACCGAACCCGGCCGAACCCTACCGAACCTAACCGAACCCGGCCGAACCCGCCCGAACCCGGCCGAACCCGACCGACCCCAACTTCCAGTTAGTGCTGAAGTTCTTTGTCTGAACCTGACCAAACGCAACTGAACCCGAACTTCAGTTATAGCTGAAGTTCTTTGCCCGAACCTGACCAAACCCGACCCCGAACCCTACCGAACCCAGCCGAACCCTACCGAACCCAGCCAAACCCGACCGAACCCAGCCGACAGTTAGTGCTGAAGTTCTTTGCCCGAACCCGACCAAACCCGACCTTCTGTGAGAGCTGATGTTCTTTGCCCGAACCCGACCGAACCCGGCCGAACCCGACTCCTAACACGGCCGAACCCTGACCGAACCCGACCGAACCCGGCCGAACCCTAACCAAACCCGGCCGACCCCGACCTTCAGTTAGAGCTGAAGTTCTTTGCCCGAACCTTACCAAACCCGACCCCGAACCCGGCCGAACCCGGCCGAACCCTACCGAACCCAACCGAACCCGCCCGATCCCGGCTGAACCCTACCGAACCCAACCAAACCCAATCGAACCTGGCCGAACCCGACCGAACCCAACCTTCAGTTAGAGCTGAAGTTCTTTGTCCGAACCTGACCAAACCTGACCAAACCCAACCGAACCCGAACTTCAGTTATAGCTGAAGTTCTTTGCCCAAACCTGACCAAACCCGACCCCGAACCCGGCCGACCCCGACCTTCAGTTAGAGCTGATGTTCTTTGCCCGAACCCGACCGAACCCGACCTTCAGTTAGAGTTGAAGTTCTTTGCCCGAACCCGACCGAACCCGACCTTCAGTTAGAACTGATGTTCTTTGCCCGAACCCGACCGAACCCGACCTTCAGTTAGAGTTGAAGTTCTTTGCCCAAACCCTGACCGAACCCAACCGAACCCAACCAAACCCAACCGAACCCGCCCAAACCCGACCGAACCCGACCTTAAGTTAGAGCTGAAGTTCGTTGCCCGAACCTGACCAAAACCGACCCCGAACCCGGCCGATCCCTACCGAACCCAACCAAACCCGGCCGAACCCTTACCGAACCCGGCCAAACCCGACCGAACCCGTCCGAACCCGGCCGACAGTTAGAGCTGAAGTTCGTTGCCCGAACCCGACCAAACCCAACCTTCAGTTAGAGCTGAAGTTCTTTGCCCGAACCTGACCAAACCCGACCCGAACCCGGCCGACCCCGACCTTCAGTTAGAGTTGAAGTTCTTTGCCCAAACCCTGACCAAACCCGGCCGAACCCGACCCCTAACACGGCCGAAATCTGACCGAACCCGGCCGAACCCTACCGAACCTAACCGAACCTGGCCAAACCCGCCTGAACCCGGCCGAACCCGACCGACCCCAACCTTCAGTTAGAGCTGAAGTTCTTTGCCCAAACCTGACCAAACCCGACCCCGAACCCGGCCGAACCCGGCCGAACCCGACCGAACCCAACCTTCAGTTAGAGCTGAAGTTCTTTGTCCGAACCTGACCAAACCTGACCAAACCCAACCGAACCCGAACTTCAATTAGAGCTGAAGTTCTTTGCCCGAACCTGACCAAACCCGACCCGAACCCGGCAGACCCCGACCTTCAGTTAGAGTTGAAGTTCTTTGCCCGAACCCGACCGAACCCGACCTTCAGTTAGAGTTGAAGTTCTTTGCCCGAACCCGACCGAACCCGACCTTCAGTTAGAACTGATGTTCTTTGCCCGAACCCGACCGAACCCGACCTTCAGTTAGAGTTGAAGTTCTTTGCCCAAACCCTGACCGAACCCGGCCGAACCCGACCCCTAACACGGCCGAACCCTAACCGAACCCGGCCGAACCCTACCGAACCCAACCGAACCCAACCAAACCAACCCGATCCCGGCCGAACCCAACCAAACCCAACCGAACCCGCCCAAACCCGACCGAACCCGACCTTAAGTTAGAGCTGAAGTTCTTTGCCCGAACCTGACCAAACCCGACCCCGAACCCGGCCAATCCCTACCGAACCCAACCGAACCCAGCCGAACCCTACCGAACCCGTCCGAACCCGGCCAACAGTTAGAGCTGAAGTTCGTTGCCCGAACCCGACCAAACCCGACCTTCTGTGAGAGCTGATGTTCTTTGCCCGAACCCGACCGAACCCGATCTTCAATTAGAGTTGAAGTTCTTTGCCCGAACCCGACCGAACCTGACCTTCAGTTAGAACTGATGTTCTTTGCCCGAACCCGACCGAACCCGACCTTCAGTTAGAGTTGAAGTTCTTTGCCCAAACCCTGACCAAACCCGGCCGAACCCGACCCCTAACACGGCCGAAATCTGACCGAACCCGGCCGAACCCTACCGAACCTAACCAAACCCGGCCGAACCCGGCCGAACCCGCCCGAACCCGGCCGAACCCGACCGACCCCAACCTTCAGTTAGAGTTGAAGTTCTTTGCCCAAACCTGACCAAACCCGACCCCGAACCCGGCCGAACCCTACCGAACCCAATCGAACCCGCCCGAACCCGACCGAACCCGACCTTCAGTTAGAGCTGAAGTTCTTTGCCCGAACCTGACCAAACCCGACCCCGAACCCGGCCGAACCCGGCCGAACCGCCGAACCCGGCCCGAACCCGGCCGAACCCTACCGACCCTAACCGAACCCGGCCGAACCCGCCCGAACCCGGCCGAACCCGACCGAACCCGACCTTCAGTTAGAGCTGAAGTTCTTTGTCCGAACCTGACCAAACCCAACCGAACCCGGCCGAACCCTACCGAACCCAATCGAACCCAATCGAACCCGGCCGAACCCGACCGAACCCGACCTTCAGTTAGAGCCGAAGCGTTTGCCCGAACCCTACCGAAACCCGACGAAACCCGGCCGAACACGCTACCGAACCCGGCCGAACCCGACCTTCAGTTAGAGCTGAAGTTCTTTGTCCGAACCTGACCAAACCCAACCGAACCCGAACTTCAGTTAGAGCTGAAGTTCTTTGCCCGAACCTGACCAAACCCGACCCCATACCCGGCCGAGACCCCTGAACCCGACCGAACCCGAACTTCGAAGCCGAACCCTGCCCGAACCCGGCCGAACCTGAACCTGAAAGACCACGGCCGAAGTCCGCTGCCCGAACCTGACCGAACCCGGCCGAACCCTGCCCGAACCCGGCCGAACCCGACCGACCCGGCCAACCTGCCAAACCCGGCCGAACGTTCATGACCCGAACCCTGGCCAAACCCGACCCGAACCCGTCCCGAACCCCAGACCGACAGTTAGAGCTGAAGTTCTTTGCCCGAACCTGACCAAACCCGACGAGCCTGAACCTTCAGTGACCGAACCCTGACCGAACCCGCAGTTCTTTGCCGAAACCCTGACCGAACCCGACCGAACCCGACCGCCGAACCCGGCCAAACCCGACCGAACCCGACCTTCAGTTAGAGCTGAAGTTCTTTGCCTGAACCTGACCAAACCCGACCCCGAACCCGGCCGAACCCGACCGAACCCGACCAAACCCGAACTTCAGTTAGAGCTGAAGTTCTTTGCCCGAACCTGACGAAACCCTGCGAACCCTACCGAACCCGACCGAACTCGGCCGATACCCGACCGAACCCGACCTTCAGTTAGCGCCGAAGCTCTTTGACCAGAACCCGACCCGAACCCGACCTTCAGTTAGAGTTGAAGTTCTTTGCCCGAAACCCATGACCGAACCCGGCCGAAACCTGGCCGACCCCTGACACGGACCCGGCCCCGACCCTGACCGAACCCGGTCGAACCCGCCCGAACCCGACCGAACCTGGCCGAACCCGGCCGACCCCGACCTTCGAGTTAGAGCTGAAGTTCTTTGCCCGAACCTGACCAAACCCGACTCGAACCCGGCCGAACCCGGCCGAACCCGGCCGAACCCGGCCGAACTCCGACCCCTAACACGGCCGAAATCTGACCGAACCCGGCCGAACCCTACCGAACCTAACCGAACCTGCGAATCGAACCCGGCCCGAACCCGACCGACCCCCAACCTTCAGTTAGAGCTGAAGTTCTTTGCCCGAACCTGACCAAACCCGACTCCGAACCCGGCCGAACCCGGCCGAACCCGACTCTAACACGGCCGAAATCTGACCGAACCCGGCCGAACCCTACCGAACCTAACCAAACCCGGCCGAACACGCCCGAACCCGGCCAAACCCGGCCGAACCCGGCCAAACCCGACCGACCCCAACCTTCAGTTAGAGCTGAAGTTCTTTGCCTGAACCTGACCAAACCCGACCCCGAACCCGGCCGAACCCGGCCGAACCCGACTCCTAACACGGCCGAAATCTGACCGAACCCGGCCGAACCCTACAGAACCTAACCGAACCCGGCCGAACCCGCCCGAACCCGGCCGAACCCGACCGACCCCAACCTTCAGTTAGAGCTGAAGTTCTTTGCCCGAACCTGACCAAACCCGACTCGAACCCGGCCGAACCCGACTCCCTAACACGGCCGAAATCTGACCGAACCCGCCGAACCCTACAGAACCTAACCGAACCCGGCCAAACCCGGCCGAACCCGGCCGAACCCGACCGAACCCGACCTTCAGTTAGAGCTGAAGTTCTTTGCCTGAACCTGACCAAACCCGACCCCGAACCCGGCCGAACCCGACCGAACCCAACCTTCAGTTAGAGCTGAAGTTCTTTGTCCGAACCTGACCAAACGCAACCAAACCCGAACTTCAGTTATAGCTGAAGTTCTTTGCCCGAACCTGACCAAACCCGAGACCGAACCCGGCCGAACCCGACCCCTAACACGGCCGAACCCTGACCGAACCCGGCCGAACCCTACCGAACCTAACCGAACCCGGCCGAACCCGGCCGAACCCGCCCGAACCCGGCCGAACCCGACCGACCCCAACCTTCAGTTAGAGCTGAAGTTCTTTGCCCGAACCTGACCAAACCCGACCCCGAACCCGGCCGAACCCGACCGAACCCAACCTTCAGTTAGAGCTGAAGTTCTTTGCCTGAACCTGACCAAACCCGAACCCGGCCAACCCCGACCTTCAGTTATAGCTGAAGTTCTTTGCCCGAACCTGACCAAACCCGACCCCGACCTTCAGTTAGAGCTGAAGTTCTTTGCCCGAACCTGACCAAACCCGACCCCGAACCCGGCCGACCCCGACCTTCAGTTAGAGCTGAAGTTCTTTGCCTGAACCTGACCAATCCTGGCCAAACCCGACCGAACCCGAACTTCAGTTAGAGCTGAAGTTCTTTGCCCGAACCTGACCAAACCCGACCCCGAACCCAGCCGAACCCATCCGAACCCGGCCAAACTCGGCCGAACCCGACCGAACCCGGCCGAACCCGGCCGAACCCGACCTTCAGTTAGAGCTGAAGTTCTTTGTCCGAACCTGACCAAACCCAACCGAACCCCAACTTTCGGTTGAGAGCTGAAGTTCTTTGCCCGAACCTCACCAAACATGACCAAACCCGACCCCGAACCCGACCTTCAGTTAGAGCTGAATTTCTTTGTCCGAACCTGACCAAACCTGACCAAACCCGACCTCGAACCCAGCCGAACCCGACCGAACCCGGCCAAACCCAACCTTCACTTAGAGCTGAAGTTCTTTGCCCAAACCCGACCCCGAACCCTACCGAACCCTACCGAACCCAACCGAACCCGGCCGAACCCGACCGAACCCAACCTTCAGTTAGAGCTGAAGTTCTTTGCCCGAACCCGACCTCGAACCCGGCCGAACCCTACCGAACCCTACCGAACCCAACCGAACCCGAACGAACCCGACCTTCAGTTAGAGCTGAAGTTCTTTGCCCGAACCCGACCTCGAACCCGGCCGAACCCTACCGAACCCAACCGAACCCGGCCAAACCCGGCCAAACCTGATACCGAACCCGATACCGAACCTGGCCAAACCCGGCCGAACCCAATACCGAACCCAGCCGAACCCGGCCGAACCCGATGCCGACCCTGTCCGAATCCGACCGAACCCGATCCCGAACCCGATCCCGAACCCGATGCTGAACCCGACCGAATCCGACCGAACCCGAACCCGGCCAAACCATGCTGCTTTTATCCGTGGTCAAAACAATCATACTACTAATAACTTTTTGAGCGTGTTGAACAATGTTGTAACCATATGTTATCCACATAACATTAGGGGGGAGGGGGGTGTTGAGAATAGCTGGACATTATAACCGGGTGAACCCTACCGAAAGTGATCGAATAGCATTAACGTTAGCTACTTCTCAACCAGCACATTGTAGTAACGTTCCCAAATCCAATCCCGAACCCGATACCGAACCCGGCCGAATCTGACCGAACCCGGCCGAACCCGACTGAACTCGATACCGAACCCTACCGAACCCGACCCCGGCCGAACCTGGCCGAACCCGATGCCGAACTCGGCCGAACCCTGCTGCTTTTATCACAAATTTATTTTAAATGCATGGTTTTCTGTTTTTCTGTGATATCCTGTTTCTCAGACTGGAATACTATCAGTCCAATCATTTCCTGAAGGAGATTCTTCTCTATGATTATGCTTACCAAGTGAAGCTCAGCAGTAAAATAGATGTAAAGCCACAGTTGCACATAGTTAACCAGTTTGTTGCATACATAACATTACAATCAAACAGCAGACAACAACGAAGTACTGCTGACCACTTTGTTACCACAAGGGTTTGGAAACAGTAAAGGAAGTAAAGGTTTGTTGGGTATCCGGCTCGATTGGAACGCATCTTTCACCCAGAAGACTGCTCATCAGAACATGACAGTACTGTATGGGGTCACTTTGGCAGGGATGGATGGTGGTTTGGTGTTGTATGATGTTTCTGTTTTGTAGTGAAGACAGTGATGGACAGTGTGTGTGAGAAATAACGTAGCTGGAATGGAATGAATCCTTGTAAAATAACTGCACTGATTTGTGTCCAAACCTGCTTGTGTGCAGTAGCCATTTTTGGCACGGGCAAAGCGGGCAGCTGCCCAGGTCAGCATTTATTCATGACACATGGGGGGCGGCACGAGCACTTAAAAAAAAAGAAAAATCTTCTGCGCTGCGAAGCCAAATGTCTTCAAATGAAAGGATTGAAACGTTGATAATAAAGAACAGTGATTTATTAGTGATCTAGGGATGGTGCACTCCCAGGCCGGGGGGCAGTTGTATCTGCTAATTGTAGTGCTATCATCAACAGTTTGTCCACCACTTGTTTTTGGCTCAATTTTATCAAGGGGCAAAGAGTTTTAAGAGGAGTTCTGCTTACCGCAGGTTCTACCCTCACTCCCTCATCTGTCCCTCTCCACCTGCGTCTCCACCTCACTGTGCATGCCACTGCTGCCGACACAGACACCACCACTATCATCAGCAACTTTTTCTCACGCAAATTCTCTGCACCTCCTTTGCGTTTCTTCGCCATGATCTCTATCATTATTCTAGCCTGGCAGATGCACACTGAGCTACGTGTTTCATGGGCCACGTCTGTCAGAAGAAAAAAACCCTAGCCTATGTGATATTTTGTGTTAATACTTGTTATTAAGTGTTTTGGGCCAGCCCAGTGTCAATTGAAAAAACAATGGGCCGCCGATCTAGGCCTACCACTTTTATGGGCCGGTTCATGGGCCAGACAAAAGAAATACAAAATAAAAAAATAAAAAAGTGTCAGCGGTCGGCCCAAAAAGCACGTTGGCCCACCAGGAAAGTGCCAGGTATGCCAGATGGCCAGTCCGCCCTTGGCTGTAGCCTACATTCACCACTTCGAACCAGAGGCAGAATATAAAGTAGGCCTAATCTCGGAGATTATTCCTTCACAGTGCTGTGCAATGCGAGAATATCTCAGAGCTGAACCGGGCAGACACAGCACTTTTCATCATACTCACCCTGGGTTAATTAAGTCTAGTCTACTGCTAACTAATAACATTACCGTCGCCAAAATACTCCCACGAATCAAATCCCCTACTTCACCGACGAGCCACTAAACCTGTATGGAAATTAACACCTCTGCTGAAGTGTTAAATTCGTTGACGATCATACAACACCGTTGCTCTCTCTCTCTCTCTCTCTCTCTCTCTCTCTCTCTCTCTCTCTTTCTTTCTCTCTGTGCACACACACACAAACAGTCCAGTTCTGGTCGTTGATGAACGCAGATATGTGCTGATTAGGTCTCATAACGGGCTAGGTGGATAGCGCACTGTTGAGTCCATGACTGATAATGTCTGATTACTCCACATTGTTATTGTCTCGCCCAGGGTGTAATTCAATGTAGAACCTCCACTGCTTGTGTGCATGTTGAATATGTGTGCTGGTCTACTTTGATGAAAGACATGTACTTAAATGAAATAAGTTGCTTTTTTAAGGACAGAGAAAAGCAGCCTTGGGGTCTGAATACAGGCTAGGAGAGGGTTTACATTATCTGGGATTATCAGATTATCAGTTAAATTTTGATTCAACCTTGACAAAGTCTCATGACTCTGCCTTTGAAAGTCGTTTTATAATTCCAATATCACTGCAACAAAAGCTGCTTAGTTTGTAAAACAAACTGAGAAACAAACTGAAAAAAATGTTTGTTTGTGAATTTGGACTAATTCTGATAGTAAAAAGAGTTACCATCCAGAGGAGAGGATCATGACTCATTTTCACTCATATTCATGCTTGGACACAAAAAAAGTGGTGTTTGTTGAGGGGTTTTCAAATTTATACCAATACAATTTTCAGATAATCCAATGGGATTTTAAAGGTGTGTCATTTGTATGAGCTAAAAAGTAGGAGAACTAACAAATCATTAATATGGTTTTTACTTGTTATATCTACTGTATATCTGTGTTTTTCTGCATAGTTGTATATTTGTTATTGGCACAATTAACCACAAAACACAAACATACTCATTTGAAAGCAGACCTTTATACATATATACAAAAAGAAAAACAAAGTCTCCACACATAAGAGGAAACCAGTCAAAGAAAGTTTCATTCCGTCTGCAAAGAAGTCGTTCTGGAAAATCACAAGAGATGAATATTGACACTGAGATGTAAATACAGCAAAACAGAGTGAAACACAAGAGGCCGTTGTAATGAACAAGGAGTAGCTCTGCACCAGCGTCTTTGAGGGAAACACTAAATGTTTAAAATGGTACACCATAAAAATGTCTCGTAGAAGTTCTGCCTACTTCTCTTTACTGTGGTGTTTGAATCTGACACATTAGACACATTACACACTCATACACACACAATATCCACAAGCCGCAGACCAAAGCTTTATTGTTTTGATATTCTATAGGTTGCTGGATTTAATGCATATTTATGAGAGCAGAGACAGAGCCTGTTAAATATGAAATCAAAGTTTCCGTTTTCTCACAAGCAAAATGG
Source organism: Sander vitreus (assembly GCF_031162955.1). Taxonomy (NCBI): domain Eukaryota; kingdom Metazoa; phylum Chordata; class Actinopteri; order Perciformes; family Percidae; genus Sander; species Sander vitreus. Next base: position 10,681,625 of record NC_135861.1, on the reverse strand, counting down.
AAGGGTTGAGATAAGATATAACAACAAAAATATAACAATGATTCTGTTAGCATTCAACAGCCCCCATGAGACTCATACGATGTTGTTTGAATGCTCACATAAATTACTGTTCACTTGTCGTGTCCTAAATGACATATTTGGCAGCAGTCTGAGAACACACCAGATCCTGATTTCATTTGAATCATACTGCCAGCTTCACACTCACCCACACACCCTTTAATTTTGAGACGTGGCTATACCTAACACACGCCCATACAAACTCTCTCTGTCTTTACTCAAACACACACACATTCAGAAGTAGCTCTCAGCACTGGTTAGCTCTTTCATGTGGCCAAAGCCAAGAAGCCAAGGAGCCAAGCCCATGTCCATTTTTTTTTGCAGGCTCTCCATGCTCTGAGTCTGTCCGGTTTATTTTTCTTACAGCATCAAAAGTGTCTCCGATCCATTGCTGAGTTCCCCATTTGGAAGATTTACTGGCTTGGTCTCTGAACCTTCATTTCAGCTCCTCTCACTGTGATTCCACTTATGTCAAACACGCACACAGATGCATACTGTACAGACAGACATATAACCAGCAATGCAAAGGGATTGGGATCCTTAAGGACCCAGCATGGGATATCTTTACTCTAACATGGACAGAATTGCGTGCTCAAGCATCGTTATTATGGAACGAAATTAAATATATGAAAATATGAGAGGCTGTTATTATTGAACTCAACCATGCATGTATATGCATCGTTTTCAAGTAAACCATCCAAAATAAAGCATAGTTTTAATTTAGTGAGATTGTTTGCCATTCTCCTCCCGCTCCATTCTCTCTGTAAACTACAGCAGAGCACCGGCTGAGTTCTGATGTTTCAGGATTCGTTTGTATCCGTTGTTGTGGGAAAAATATAAACTCTCAGAGAAACAGAAAGCCATCACATTTCTGATCTTGCTGCCCTGAGCCAAAGTAGTTACTTTTACTTTTAAATGCCTGCAGGAATGGCCAGATTCTCAATTAAAAATGACCAGGATTGCAGGCAGGACTGCTCTTAATTTCTACAGGCGGTAGTGGGAAGGTGCATCAACAGAAGCAGATGGCAACCATGCAGACTTGAATGTGTGGGCACACAAACATACAGTACATACATACAAAGACGGACCAACACAAATGTTAAATAAGTCCAGTTTGTGATACATTATGGTTGAATTGGTTGATTTGGGAGCTTGATGTATTTCCCAAAAACTTTGACCTTGCAACTTCTGAAACAAGCAGTTTCACTCCAGACTAAACAATAAATACCACTAGGAAGAAAGTTACATAGAGGTGGAAGTTGTGTTCATTTAAGATTTTAACATTCAGAACAAATCACAATTTACTGCCTTGCAAAGTCACTGAAGTCGCTCAAATTCCACACACCAGAGTCCATTTGACACCAGTCCTGTTTAGCACTTTCTCAAGTTCCAATTTTGTATAATAAAGGCTTATTTATTATAAATCAAGCCTGCTTCAAAATTTACAGCCAGATGTCATTATTAGCTGGAGCTACAAGACCAGCAATATATTACTGCACTTCTTTAGTTGGGCTGGATCCCACTCAAAGTCACAAACGGCCCATTTTGGGTCCTGAGCCGTGGGTTAAAAAACATGCATGTTCTGTACAGAGTCTCTTGCCAGTTCAGTTCATGCTTCGGTCCTCTTCGAAACCTGTTTCCTTGTCCATTTTGTATGAAACAAGACTGAGAAAAAAAACAAAAAAAAGCATCTTGACATTCTACACGGTTCAGTATGCTGAATTAATGACCAGTGACAATAAAAACACAGTTTTATCCAATAGATAGACTCTTACATTTCATTGGAAATATGATTTTGACCAATTCAAATATTTCTGTGTTTGGCCAAAAATGTCTGGTAGTAATGACCCTGGTTAAGACTCATTAAAAACATTTAAAACAGATGTCTTGAGGAAAAAGTTCTTTTTTAAGACAAGTAACTGGAAAGGCTTGATTGTGCCTCGTCTAATAGCAGCTAAACATTTATTTTTTCCCCAGAAACTTACAGAGAAAAAATTACAATTTGTAGATCAAACTGGAGCTGATGTTGAGATGTTACTTTTGTCCTACATAGCAATAATCATATTTCCTATATCTGTACACTATACTCATGTGGGACTCCAGACAATCAGAATAGGATAGAGCATTTCTTTTCTGACATTATAAAACACATCAGATCCACCGTGCCTGTTTACTTTTTCCAGCACTAAGCTCTCTGTTGCGTGGCAGGGCCAGATATGTCTGTAAACGTTACCAGCTAACACTTGTGAACCTAAGGAGAACATAATGGCAACATCTCCTGCAGTGTGTGTGTGTGTGTGTGTGTGTGTGTGTGTGTGTGTGTGTGTGTGTGTGTGTGTGTGTGTGTGTGTGTGTGTGTGTGTGTGTGTGTGTAGCTATTACGTCCTGGGAAAGCTGATCTGTAACCTCATCAAAGCTGTCGTCCTGCTTTTCTCTGCCTTTCATCTTTGCGGTCACGGTCAGTCGTTTTCGCAGTAAGACCCTGCCAATCTGAAGACACCAGTAAAACTCTCACTGAAAGTGAACTGTTGGTATATATCCATTTGGGGAAAAAGATGCATAATACATTGCTACTATAATACAGTGCTATTTACTGCTATTCACAACCTAAAGTAAATAATTACCTTCTCAACGCCCTTTATTTAACTATCACTATTATTTTCCAAAAAACACCTACATCACAGAGAACATTTAAACATTTTGTTTTGAAAATAATGCTTGCAACTGCAATACCATAACTTTGAGAAACATATTCGAAATCTCAAGCATTTTGCATGTTTCTGTGAGTATGCTTTTTAAGCATACTGAATTTAATGGAAACCAGTGCCTGCCTGGAAGGTACAAAATCAATCTAAACACATCTGTTCTGCTTTGGAGAATAATTGGCAGTGTGTATGTGATTTATAATCAAGCCACCAGTATGGTCCTTTAAGGCAGCACTCCCTTCAGAGGGGTTGGATGCTTTTTCAAATGCTGAATATCTATTATTGTAATTTTTTCTTCTCTGTAGAGGCTCCAAATCCAAAACATGCTCTGCCATGTCCTTGTCACAACACAGACTCAGTTAAACTGAGTGATCTGGATGTGCGGTTCATCCTTCATTCAACATGCTACGCAGCCTAAGGTTCTACTTTTTCCTTTTTATTCACAAGTCTTTTGTCCTCCTGTACATACTTCAGTTTGTTTGTGTGTAACTTAGTTTGAAAGTTTGTCACTATAATGAAAGGATGCCTTTTTTTTGTAGATAAGTGCATGCGCATATTATAGTCTCTGTACATACAGTATGTGTGTGTGTCAGTGTATAAGTTAACTGTGTACATGTGTGTGTCTTAGTGTGGACGTTACCATAAGTGTGTGTGTGTGTGTGTGTGTGTGTGTGTGTGTGTGTGTGTGTGTGTGTGTGTGTGTTTATGTCGCCCTCCTGTTCTGCGACACATTCAAGCACTCCTCGGTGCCCTTTGCTGCGGCTTGCTCCTGCTCTTCCTCCCTGCTGCTCTTCCTCCCCCTCCAGCTCCACCTCCTCCTCCTCCTCCTCCTCCTCCTCCTCCTCCTCCTCTTCCTCCTCCCCCGTGCTTGTGCCGCTCCCCCTTCTCTTTCTCTTTGTTCGGCTTCACCATGATGTCACTGTGGCGACGGTGGTTGCGTGGGGGGCGGTATCCTAGCGCCTGGCAATGCTGGCCGAGGTTTCCAGGGTGAATCAGCGCCATCACGTCCTCATACCAGGGCTGGGTCCCTGCGCTCTGATAAGACGAGGCGGACCAGGAAGCGAGGAGGCGATTTGCCGAGGGGCTCCAGACGGCGAGGCGGACAGTGACGGCGGTCCAGTGGTAGCCATGCTCTTCCACCTGGCAGTGGTAGACGCCGCCGTGAGACAGCTCAGCTTGACGAATCAGGACACCCCGCTCAATCACTACGAGCTGGTCACCTGTTACCACCTGGAGAGAGAGAGAGAGAGAGAGAGAGAGAGAGAGAGAGAGAGAGAGAGAGAGAGAGATCAGATGCTGAGCACTTGTGTTTTTGGCAGTCTGGCTAATGTCCATAAATTAGTGATGAGGGACTTGTGGAGGACACTGATGCTCAAAACAAAAAAACTAAGTTATACACTTGTAAGGTACTCTGCTCTGTCTTTGCAATTATTGGCAGTCGCTGTATTGGAAGACAGGGGTGCTAGCTGCTTTTTAAAATAAAGTAGATGGGTCGCCACTGTCACACTATTCTTGTTCTTGGGGGAATTACTAGAATTATTGGGACTTTATAAATTATAGAGTGTGGTCTAGACCTACTCTATCTGTAGTGTCTCAAGATAACTCTTGTTATGATTTGATACTATAAATAAAATTGAATTGATTTGGTATTGGAAAATTCTTTATTTAATAAACAAAAGGATTACAATAAAATGTGTGTGTGTGTGTGTGTGTGTGTGTGTGTGTGTGTGTGTGTGTGTGTGTGTGTGTGTGTGTGTGTGTGTGTGTACCTGGTTTAGTTCCGGACTGTTCTCTCCAGCCTGTTTGTACCAGGTAACAGCAGCGTGTCTGGATCGTGGCAGACACTCCAGGTAGGTGCTGTTGCCCTCGGCAACCATCATCATCCTCTGCTCCGCCTCCACCTGCAGCCCGGCTGAATGACAGCAAGGGAAAGATGTGACTGATTATACATCTGTTTTTTGTTTAATTTTAATTCAGTTTCCTTCTTTTTTTCCCTCCAAGAATTGTCTCTTTCATTTTTTTTATCAATTTATCACAGATTTTATGTGTTGGCCTATTTACAAAATGTCCTTATTTTAAGTGTGTTTTACTCATTTATGGAGTTTATCTGGATAAAGGTTCTAAGAATGGAGGGTGTTGTATGTTGTGCTGATTGATGATGACTGTAAAGCTCCTTCATAATATATTCAATCATATATTTGTTATTTTGGGCCATATAAATAAAATTGACTAGAATATTGTAACTAGTTTCATCTAAATGTATTATTGTATCTTACTGTAGCTGAGGCATTATTAAATTGTTACAGTAATTGCCTGCCAAAGGTTACACCACGTTGATTGTGTCTTTAAGTACTGCTGAATGAATCAATACTGTACAGTAAATTAGCTTCTCACCTCCCTGTCTGACACACTGAGTTAGCGGATCCTCATCCTCCCCTAAGTGACGAGCATTCCTTCTGTAGAGAAAAAGATATGAAATTACAGTAAACAAAGAATCACAACCTGCTAGTCGCAAGAGGTTGCAATGTCTATTACATCCTGTAGTGTGGAAGTGTTTGACTTAGCGAACAATACACAGACAGTAATAATAAGGTTTAATCCACTTAGAACATTATTGGATTTTGTGTTTTATGTAAATATGTCTGTCATACTTTGTAATGGAAAAGTGTTGGTCAAGTGGAAGATTTCATTTCAGATGTAATTTGAGCCACATTTCAAACTATCAACAAATGTGGTTAAAATCTGATTTAAGAAGATCAATTCCATGTGTTTGTCCTTTCCTATTCAGACTTTAGTGAATCTTTTTAACTTGTAAGAGATATGCTACATAGCCAGATTAATGTTGTTTGGATGAACAGATCAAATTTGTTGTCTCTACCTGCGTACGGTGGGCATGAAGGGGCTGCAGGCGTGTCCATCCCAGGTGCAGTATGGGTCCCTGGCCAGGCAGCACTCAGCACAGGCCTGGCCATACAGCTCACACTGGTACAGGGCCAGCTGGGACACACCCTCCCTGGAGCCCACAAACAACCACTGCTAGAAGAGGAGGAGGAGGAGGAGGAAAGGAAGAGGGGCATGAAATATAAAGATAGAGGAGAAAACAATGGACAACATGGGGAAGGAGGAAACAGAGTAAAGGATGGTCGGAGAAGAGGGAAGGAGGAATGGAAGTAGGAAAGAGGAGGAGAGTAAAAAATGAAGGAGCGACAAGAGAGAAAGGAGAGCCAAGGACATTTAGTTTGCTCCCATAAAACAGAGATACATTGACAATCAACAGCTGAACCAGATACATCTTCACTCTCTGAGTCACACTCGCACTATAACAATGTCAGTGTGTGGCCACAGGGTGTGTGTGTGTGTGTGTGCGTGTGCGTACGTTTGTCTGTCTGTGAGAGAGAGGGAGAAACATGGTGATGCTTGCATTTTATAATCTTGATGTGTGTATGTGTGTGTGCATCAGCTTTTATTTTTATTTCATGAAACCCAGACTATTTTAATAATGCAAGGTGTATTTCTGTGTGTGTGTGTGTGTGTGTGTGTGTGTGTGTGTGTGTGTGAGTGTGTGTGTGTGTGTGTGTGTGTGTGTGTGTGTGGCATCGCTTCATTACTGCACCCACTGAAGTAGAGTAACCATAGCAACTGGTGATGAAGCTGTCCTTGGAGATACAAGGTGGAGAGATGAGTGATAAGTGTGATGTTGTGCATGTTCGTGTGTGTGTGTGTGTGTGTGTGTGTGTGTGTGTGTGTGTGTGTGTGTGTGTGTGTGTGTGTGTGTGTGTGTAGGGGAGTTTGGAAGTTTGAAAGTGAGTTTCTGTCTGTCTCTCTCATTTGTTACCTTTTTCTTTGAGAGTGTCATGGCTGTCACAGGTGATTTGTGCTGTGAGGAAGAGAGAAAAGAAATCCAGCTCAAATTGAGACAAACAAGAAAAGAAACTGTCGCACTCAGATACACAGACAGACAGACAGACAGATAGATAGATAGATAGATAGATAGATAGATAGATAGATAGATAGATAGATAGATAGATAGATAGATAGATAGATAAAAGAGAGGGTCAACTAACACTGAATAAGGCATTTGTCTAAACAGCTTTTGGAGCGGCTGCAAACCACAATCATTTTAAACATTTTTAAATAATTATGAGAGCTGATCTCATAGTCTGGTAGTCATTCATATCATTTCAAATGGGTTTCACAATGCACATACTTTACAATAGAGAGCAGAAAAAAAAAATTTGAGCCTCCAGTGGAATTAATATTGAGCTGAACTGGGAATATTGTGAACTGTGGTTGCAGGAAAATATACTTTTTTACAGTCTAACACAATAACTATGTGCAGCTGTAGAATTTTGTGCTACATTTTTGAGTCTTGGTAAGTAACAAGTCTTGGATAAAAGCATTTGCTACATTTCATGTGTAGCTATTGGTTTCCATTCATTTTCATATTTTAGGAACAGTAGGTTTGTAGTTTGTAGTAGTGAACATCATGTTTGTTTGAACAACTGTTAGATCAAGTTTGAAAAGTCTGATGTTTGATATTCGTACAATAAAGGAAATGGATGGACAGTGGACACCGCATAAAATACATAAAAAAATCTGAAACATAACAACTAAAACATTTGCAGAATGATTAGCTGTTATGCAAAGTACACAGTACTCAAGTGTATAATAAATATGGGAACCATGCAAAATCCCTGGTATGGAAATTGCATTGTGTTTTGTACAGAAGGAGTTTGCTGTACCTGAAAGACCTGCAGCTGCTCCAGAGTGACCTCCTGACTCTGACCGTGTTCTCTGGGCAGATGGATGGCCTTTAGCACCAGGCCTGAGTCTGCAGAATTAAACCATTATTGTGAAACAGGATACAACATACACATTGGGAGTAAAGATCCACTGCACACACTCTACCTGTGCCGATAAACAGAACATCATAGGTGCCGTCGACGGCCTCCACTCTGTCCACCAGCAGTTTGCTGAATTTGTAGTGAACACCCACTCTGACCAGGAGGGGGCGCTCTCCCAACGGCAGCACGTTTTCCTAAAACAGTGTGACAGTTAAGGGTTTTCATTTTCAGATTTAGAAAACATTACATGTGAATGAACAATGCCATTTATTTTATTGTGTTTTTGTTAAATCATTTTTGTCAGTGTTGCTACTGGTGTCCCTTTGGTGAGGACTGTCGGCTGATTTAATATGTTAATCTATCTTAAGAATTGGAATAAATAGAGTGCGCTTGACCCCTCTGTAAAATATTCCACCATCTAATTAAATTAGATTGGTGTAAAAAAAAAAAAAAAAAGTGAAATATCAGCCGAACCTGCAGCAGCGGGTGAGTCCTGCTGAAAAAGATGACGTCATCAGGATACTGTCTGGTTGAGCTGTAACTTCCATATGTGCTGCTGGGACACTGAGAGAGAGAGAGATAAATAAAGAAACAGAGAGAAAAAGAAAAGGATAAGAATGTTTGGAAGACACTGAGAAATATTTATTCAATACGTGTGATGTAGTTCAACTTAAAAACAATTGCCTGAAGGAGTTTTGATTAACTTACAGTTCCTGGTCGCGGGTAGGGCACCTTGCCTGTAAACTCTGCCCACTTATACAGAGGCCCCTCCTTATGAAGGAAGTTTCCCTTGAAAGCCCGAACCACATCCTCCATTCGGTAAACGCACACTGCTGAACCATTCAGGATATCACTGCAGATAGACAAGAAAGAAAGGAGAACTGTCATTCATCACAGTCAAACTCATATATAATCTTTCCATTTGTTATTCCTCCAGCATACATGAATAAACACATACACTGAGTATGTCTTTGATGAATTCACTTTGTGAGTTACAATGGTCTTAAAGCAGCAAATTAAATAATGAAGTGATATACTGTATGTACTGTATGAAGAGCTGTGAGTCATTGTGGCTTTTCAGCTTGAACGCATCAATTCACTGAATGTGGTCCAACCCAAAGTCCAGCTTGGATGAATGTGCTGCTTTCAGCACATCAGTCCCCACCCCAACACATCCCATCCACTGTGGCTAAGATCATGGTTAAGATTTTGGCTAAGTGTATCTGAATTACAGATTCCAGTTGAGTTTGACAAGCAGAGCTGCCCAGAAACAGAACAGATAGAAAAGCAGTGTTGTAATATTTTAGGATAGTTTCCTTCAGCTCAGATGGCTGACACCAACCTCCAACCACTGGATGGGAAAATGGTATTTTACAATAACTTGGAATGCACCACGAGGCTGGCGAGGCGAGGCTGAGTCTGTGCTTTTTAGACAACGGCAGCTACAGTCTGGTGTTAGAATCCTCTCCAGTGAAATACAGTCGCACTTTACACTGTTTAGCTTTCAGCATTTTAACCGTGTTTACTCCAGCTGTTAGCTGCTGCTAAGTGTAGTGTTAACTAGCGTCCCGTGCAGCGATGTTTCAGTTCCCTCTAAAGTCCGTTTTTGGAGCATCAGAGAGAAGCACAGGCATTTAAGTGGCATCTAAATAAGGCACCGAAATCCGTGTTGCTATTTCGGTCCGGTAGATAAAAACTCTTCAGATCTACACGATTCACGTGGATGACATTTTCCCATTCAAAACGGTAATTTTCGTTTGCAGGTATGTACTACTCTTTGGCCGGCTCGCAAGCCCAAACAAGTGTGTCTGTTGTTTTCTTTCCGGTCTAGCCAGATCCAGTGTAGTGTTGTAGTTTTTCTAATGTTACTAGTTGTTGCAACAGCATGTGAAAAAAACTACAAAGTTTGCTAGGCCAAAAAGAACATTAATCTCGCAATAAAAAAATTTACGGCGTTAACGCCGTTAATAACGTGTTTAACTGACAGCACATATATATATATATATATATATATATATATATATATATATATATATATATATATATATATTACATGTAGATTGTCAATTAAAATAAGTAATGAGCCAATGAAAAACTAAATGATACAAGCAAATAACAGAGGACAGATCCACAGCCTAGACTCACTTGACTTCATCACAGGGGACAAAAACCTCTGTGTGTGCAATCATCAGTGAACCAGAAAGAGAAGTTTCCACTCAATGAATGATCTTTCTGCAGACTGCAGTTCTGTGGTCAGGACCCCACCCTGGTTGATGCTTTGGATTTCTGTCCGTTCCCCGCTGAGATTCCAGACACTTTCCAAAACCCAGAAACAGAGCAACTCCCTGCTGTAAAGCTCTGGCGTCAAAAACTGGGTTATTCTCAGAGCATGTGGTGCCGTCAGTAAATCTGGCGGAAATGAGACACTGCAGGCATTTTTACTTTGCTCATTTGTGCTGGCTTTTCCTCATTTTATATTCCCCCCTTTATTTCAGCCAGTGCCTATTTTTCAGTATAATTATCTGTTCACCTGTTATCTGTCTTTCAGTCTGAATGAGAGCCTCTCTTTTTGAGTACCAGACTTAATTTCGATCCATCTGTCTGTCTGCCTTCTGTCTTGCAGTGTTATATGTTTGTGTCAGTGCTCTGTTTCAAAAGGAGACTCTGTTATGATGACTGCCCCTTAACAAGATGCGGGCAAATTACCATTTTGGAGATAGTAACAGAAAGTATATGGACTCCAATTTAAACCCTTTTCAGTGTTGCTTCACATTTTCCATGTTTTGACATGGTTTTTAATAAAGTGTGTAGTTGCACAGGCTTTTGTTGTTCTGGTTTGACCATGCAAATTGTATTTTTTCTTTCTTGAAGTTTCTTGCGGTCTCCTCAAGAAGAGATCTCAGTGAGAAACTCTGATTGAAAAGAAATTAAATGAATAACTCGCTGTTAAACAGTCAGAGCACTGATGATGATGTTGATATGATGATGAAGGCTCAAATGAGCTCCATTTCGTTAACACAAATTAATGTGTTTCATTAATGAGTCACATTGTGACGGAAGACACTTCGGCCTATGTCTATCAAGGTTCAAGTTCAAGGCTCCTTATTGTTCATGTGCACGACAATAACACATTGTATCTCACAGTATGTGACATCATCTCTGGGTCACACATTACATGGGTGTCATCACATGTCACAGATTCTCTCTCGACTGCGTTATTGTCTTATCCAGAAGTTCTTTTTTCTAACTACTAACTTTTATAGCTACTGTAATTCTCCATATGGTAACATAGACCTGTTTCATGTAAAATAAAATAAAACAGGTTCGCTATTTTGTATACAAAATGGCATGTTTTAAATAGTCCTTTCATAGAGCAGTAATATTATCCGAAACAAATTCCATCTCTCTGTTGTGGATTATAGAATAGGTGTCAGGTCAGTTGTGGGAAATCTTCTCCGCATGAATCATCGCCAACTAAAACGTCACAATCACCTCCACTGTCAGATGCAGTTCAATTCAAAGCATTGGTTTTTAGCTAATACAGTTCCTTTAAACTTCATTTACACAGCTACAGAGGCTGATGCTGCCACTTGGGGCCACAGAAGTGCAAAGTTGCCTAATGCAGCTTTAAACAAGAAGTTAGAGTTTCATCCCCCACGATCAATGTTTGTTTTTAATTTTAAAAAAAACTAGTTTTCCTTTGTTTGATTTTTAACAATGAGGATTTCAGGAAATCATATAATATACATAGTGTGTAAATAGTATCCCATTTACACATGAGGCTTACATGAGGCCTCTGAGCTCAACTGAAGCTGTTGGGGGTTAAATGCCTTCTCTTCTCTTTCACTCTTCTGAACTCTGGAGTTCTTTCTTTCACACACAAATAATGGTTCTGCTGTCCTGCACTGTAGCACATATCAGCTGAGCCTAAATATATCTGCAGGGGTTGTTAATCAATTCCAATGACTGAATGCATTTTTCTTTCACTATAAACAATTTCTGTAGGAATGAAAATTCTCCACCCAGTGGAATTTGAAAACACTCACAGTGCCTCCCACCCACCATCATACTGGCACATTCAACTTTTAAACAAGGGTGCACAGATTACTAATACAATTTAAAGTCACTGCAGTATATTCCCTTGTGTTCTGCCTTACAGAAGTACATACCTAGAGGTGGTAAACAGGCCGTAGATGAGAGGGTTCTTTTTGTCTTTCGCCTGGAGGATAAAGATGTCTTCTGGATTGAGGGAACAAGGAAAGGAGGGAGAGTTCAGGAAAAGGATACAAAGAAGCAAAACATTAGTTAAGCCAGAGTAGAATCATAACGATGTCTGAACTACTGAAGAAGTTTTGATGTTGATGTGTTGCACCTGCATGTGTGTGTGTGTGTGTGTGTGTGTGTGTGTGTGTGTGTGTGTGTGTGTGTGTGTGTGTGTGTGCGTGCATCTATCAGTCTGACTGTGTGACTAATATCGTCGGGCATGCTGGCAGCATGGCTGACTGGCTGCTTGTAATGAATCTGTAGCCATTAATAACCAGCCACAGTGGGAGAGCTGAACACAGAGTCTGCCACAGGAGAACTAAAGCTCCTGCTGTCATACACACACACACACACACTATCACCATGCCTCAGCCTTCACTCTCCATTTGAAACAAAGACAATCACAGCATTTCATACATTTTTCTCACTCAGACTGCGGCCCCTCACACAGCGCAATCAGGTGGAATGAGGATTTTTCGCTTTCTCCATCTGTGTGTCTTTACAACCTGATGTCTCAGACACCATTGGCATTATCGATTATTAAATGGTGTTCTAGCATTTGAGAAATTACCCTGATTGGATCCTTGGCAATGTTTATATTTATATATAACAAGATATATCATATACCAAATGTCTGATCTTGACACATTTTAAAGAGAAGATAAATCTTTGCGTTGCGACTTTGATGAGTGACACTAATTAAAGCTCTATGTACTAACTTGGTACAATAGCAAATCTCTGGAAAAAAAATTATTCACTATCAATTAGCAATGAATTCGCCATAAAAGATTAATCACACAAAGTTTAATTAAAGGTATCCTGCAGAGTTTTTGACCACGAGTGGCACTGTGGAATAACGCTTTGCTGAGTGTGTCCCCATTTTGTTTGTATCTTGTAAACATCAGCATCAATGCAAGTTCATCAATATTAAACAGGTTATAATTCATTTTGTTAGACATGTATTAAAAACAATAAAAGAGGTGCCTGACAACACAATAATGTGTAACAAATAAAGCAAACTGCTGTTCCACAAAATCCATATCCTGTGGATATGTTGCTTGCTCTTGGGGGAATTACTGGAATTGTTGGGTCTTTGTAAATTATAGAGTGTGGTCTTGAGATAACTCTTGTTTTGAATTGATACTATAAATAAAATTGAATTGAATTGTGGTTTCAAAAAAACAGATGGCAAATCAGGAAACCAAAAAATACCTTTTAAAAGCATGTATATGTAACTGCATTTTGTAACTGCATTTTTTTTTACAAGAAAACTCCACTTGGTGTGTGCAGTGTTTTTTTCTTTGAATTTGAAAAGCCCAAACTCCTTTCCTTTCAGTTCAGTGAACACAAATCCAGTCCATAAATCCAGTCATCCTCACAATACACACTGAGTGGTCAAATGGAGGCCATATAACCTTAGCACAGACACTACTGGTCCAACTTTGACAAATTGTGATGAATTTTGGATCTGCGTTCTTGTGTTTAAAAAACATTACACTGATGCATGGTCTTAAAATGTTAATCACATTTTCAACATTTTTGCCCTCATATTTCTGGTGTTGCTCATCGTATAATTCAGTTGTCTGCTGTCACAGCACAGACAAGGCCTTGATTTCCACTGTTTTGCAGGTTTTGTTTTGTTTTGCACTTTTGTCTAACATAAGAGTTGGGAATGTTTTTATCATCATATCACAACGATGGAGCCTTTGTTTTCTGGGTGGCATACTGTGATAGTCTATAAATACATGACTTGACTCGGCTCTGAAGTTACAGTGGGACTAATAACAAAAAGTCTTTGCAACTCTATAAAAAGGTTTTTATAGAGTAGTCAGGGTGATGTTGAGATACAAAAAGTGTGGCAACCTTTGCAGCAATAAAGGATGAAAAAGGATGTTCAAAACAAGGTTTGGTTGTGCTCTATATGTCTCTGCCTCTACTCTTCTCTTCTCTCTTCTCCTCTCCAAAGATGAGGCAGAGATGTTGTTGTGGTGACGGAGACAGCGAGGCGTATCACTGTCCCCACATTCCTGACATTACTGCTGCTTCAGATGGCCTCCATGGAACTACAGCCCTGCAGGAAGCCTAATCTCATCACATACACACACACACACACACACACACACACACACACACACACACACACACCTGCTACACACAGTAAAGGAGTCGGGAGCGTATACACATCAAACAAAGAGAAATGAAAGCATGTATGGCCACATGCATGCACCCACACACCAAACTGCAGGGACCAAAGCACAGTCAAACACACGCTGACACTGTACGTATAGACACGCATAGCATCAGTAGGCCCCTTAGGGCAGAGCAGAAAGGAATATGGGTAGTCTGCAGCCTGCAGCGTACACATTGCTCACTCCATCCCTTATTTAATGTATCACTCCTTCACTGTTAAGTTTTCTTTAGCTCATGTGTGCTGTTATCTCTCTCTTTACTTTCCTTCCTGTCCTCTATCACTCCTTACCATATTTTACTCATACTGTAAATCATTCCTCCTTTTTTTCCCCAACCTCCTCTTCTCCTCCTCTTTTTACATTTCTAGCTACTTTTCTTTCCTGCTCGCATCTCCCTCTTCAACTCCAAATTAACACCTTTTATCATCTCTCCATTTTCTTCTTTCTCTCCTTCTACTTGTCTTAAAGTAGTTTTTTTTATGGCAGTTTTGCTTTATTACTCCAGATGCTATATATGCTTTTTGGTGAATGCTTTCATCCAAAGCACCTCAACGTTTTTTTTCAAGGAAGGGATGAGCCAGACTCAAAGGGAGGGCATCGGAAGATATACATCTAAACCTGCAGAGCTGAGTTTTAAAGCCACACAGCCAGCCTGGTGGAAGCCATTTCTGTCTCCCTTTAAACCTGGTGGGAACATGTTTACCGGGTGATCGGAATGGGATCTGATAGATTAAAAAAAACGTAATAAGGTATTTGTACGTGCACCCAAATATGCACTCATCCAAATCACATCTACAGAGGTGGTCAGAGCCATATTTGGCAACATTTACGATAAAGTGGTGACGCAGTTTGTCTGCAGGACACATGTTTGAGTTGTGGAATGGTCAATAAACCTTCATGTGCAGAGGTGAAGAAAAAAAGATGCAGCCAGTTTAGAGAGATACAGTAAACAGGGAACTAAGCTCCCATAGAGCAGAAGTGCATTACAGCCATGTGAGTCCTGATGACACGTAGGTTAGGTTGGGCTGGACGTGGTTGAAAAGTGAAGTGAGTTTTTTGTTGTTGTTAAATGTCTAGGTAATACATTACATAATGTTTAGCAGATGCCCTTATGCAGAGCAACGTACAACAAGACACAATTAGAAAATAAAACCATTCCAGTAATTGCTAAAGTAACTTTAGCATGAATAAGACCATTTAATGGATTCTCCAGAACAGGCCTTTTTTTGAAGTACACAAAAGTTAGTCACAGTATACAGAAATGAATATTTTCCCTAAATGGTTGAGTTGAGAAGCCTTGAGAAGTAGAATCACAATTTATTTTTCTTTTTTAGCTGCGCAATTGTAAACAGAACAATGCAGAATAACAACACGGCAGGCTATAAACTTTTACAAACCAAATCTTTCAAAACCACTTAAATACAAAACCAGAGAGAGGTGGAAACAGAGGGCAGCGGAAAACAGAATACAGTGACTGGTTTCTGTTTGCTGCTCTTGTGCTGACTGTTACTGAAGTCTGCTAAACTACTTTTGAACCTGATGTGTACGACGTCCTCTACTCTCTCCCAGTGATCAGGTTTATAAAAACAAAAAATATCTATAGATGAGAAAAAGCATGAAGGACAAGCACATGAAAGAATAAAATATTGAACCAACACCAGAATATAGTATAATAATACACGCATGTACTAAGCACGGTGCTGCTTTGAGCTAAATGCTCATGTTGGCATGCTTACCTGCTCACAATGACAATGCTGATGTTCAGCAGGTACATTGTCGCCCTCCATCTTAGTTCAGCGTGTTAGCATGGTAACATTTGCTAATTTGCACTAAAAACGAACTGAAGCTGACAGGAACATCATTTTTTTTGTCATGGACAAAGTGACATTTTGACCTGTTAATGTCTGCAGCAAATGTCATGCCAATCCATTTAATAGTTGTTGAGAAATTTCAGTCTGGAACAAAGTGGACCAACTGGCTGATTGACAGACTGACACTGCCATGCATGCCTCCAGCTTGGCTAAAAATACTCCAAAAACAAAGTAAAAAGCTGTAATCATTCGCTGGCAAGGGAAAGCGAAATCTCAATTTACTGTGTATAACGAGATGTTTTAAAGCCAGGTAGAAAGGAGGCCACACAGCGTGTGAATGTAAACATGCTCATTTCAATATTGAAAAGTGCTGCGTAAACTTAACACGAACTTCGTTAAAGCCTGGAGGGAAAAACTCTGAATCCCTGACTTTGGCTTGAAAGTTAGTCAATGTATCTTTCTTCTCTTCTGCACCTCACTGTGCATTGAGTTTCAAATGAAAACAAAGTTAAACTTTGGAAGAAGCAGCCAGAACATTTTTCTTTTTCAGACTTTGAAGAAGACGTCTCAGTTATTTACAGCTCAGCTCGGTAACAAATTCACTCTTATCTCTCCGTGACAACAGTTTAAATCACACCTGATTTAGTGCCCTTTCACCTTCTACATCTACCGTAAGTTTGATTTATTAAAATGTGGGGACATTAATGTCATTAATCTTTAATGGGGGGAGGGAAAGCAAAACATGCACACATTCATCACAAACACTGAGTTCAGGAAATATGAGGCCAATCTGCTTCTGCCTGCAAAGTTATCTGACCAGGTGAGTCTAGGTGAACGTTTGATCATTTTTCAAGTTGAAGCAGGAAGGCGTGCAGATTCTAAGTTATAAAATATGTGAAACAATTCATCTGAATCATGTTGCGGTTACAGGAAACATCTTCATGCCTTCTTTTTTTCTCTCTCCTCTGATCTTTTTAACCACATCTCGTTTCTCTTTCACGCTCAGACAGCTGAATCTTCTTCTCACCTTTTCTTTCTATCTCTTTATCTTTTCATCAGGTGATTATCACTCGTCACTTTCCGCTCAAATCCACCTGGACTTCCCAGGATGCCTCTGGGTGTTTCTCATTCCCTTTTTTTCTCACTTTCGCCACCCCTCCCTCCCGCTATCTCTCCATCCCTCAATCTCCCCATCCATCTGTCTGTCTGGCCTATTTTCTCCGGAGGATTGTTCTTGAGTCTTTTCTCTAAACAAAAAGCAGCCGTGTTCCCCTGAGGGAAGATAGTCTTGTCTAGCCTGTAGACCTGCAGCCTCTGCCTCTATCTTCCTCCTCCTCCTCCTCCTCCTAATTGTCTGGCCATAGCCCCCCAGGCGCACACCCCTATCCTCCTCATTTCTCTGCTGTTCCCTCTTTCCCTCCCTCCCTGCCCAGCCACCCTGAATGCCAACATCCACCTCCTCCCTTTGTCATCTTTCTGACCACACTCCCTGTCTTTATTTCCTCCTCGCCATCTTACAGTAATTTGTCAATAATAGCCCTGCCTCCATCTTGTCTGGTTCTTTAACCCCCCTCGGCTATTGGCCCTATTCCTTTTGCCACTGCACCTTTTTTTCTCTGTGACACATTTGTCACCCTCCAGCCACTGCTGTTATCCCCATCCTGATGTCTCTCTCAATTTTAACATGTATGTCCAGACTGAGATATCCATTTGGAAGATGCCTACTCTTCCAATGTGTCAATGAAGGACATTTTCACTTGGTGGCAAATGTCATTGTCTGGATACATTTTGTCTCAAAAATTGCTTTTTTGTTTCAGGATAAAATTGATTGTATTGTTCAGAGTTATTGACCAGCAAATCAAAATGAGATAAACACCATATTATGTATCAATTTGGAGGAAACGTTCAATGTTATGGTGTTCATTAAAGAATGCTCACTCCAAGTCCATTAAAAAAACATCAATATGGCACTTGGCTAAACCAATCATTTACATTAAGTAGGCTATGACTTTTAAAAAGTCTCATAATCTGCTTCACATTGTAAAGTGTGTCAAAATCTATAACTCCTGCCAAAGAAACCATACATCTCCTTGTTGTTTTCTCCTCCCTCCCCTCCCTCCCTCACCTCTGCTCCATCCTTCCCCTATTAACCCCATTCCCCTCCTTCCCTCCCGTCTCCCTCCCATCGGCCCCTAACACCCTTTTAGCTTCACTTCACCTCACTCACCCCTCCATGTCCTTTCAGGAAAAATGCCTTTTGTCTGGGCTGTAGTATGTCCTGCTACATAAATATCACCTTCCCTTCTCTCTGAGTCTTCCCTCTGGTTTTGTCCTTCTCCTCCTCTTCTGGACACTTTAGAGAGATGTAAGAAATAAGATCTGCCAACGATCAGTGAGGACCCTTTTTTACATTCAAAACGTACTTTGGTCATGCCCTCTCATCCGAATTTCTGCACTTATTAGCCATCCGATTGCTCTCTATATAGTTCAAATGTGACTTCCCTTGTGTCACTTTCAAGCCACCGTAGCTCAAGGGGAATAGGAAACTGGTGGCAGAGGAAAGGCTGTACCAGAGTGGAGGCAAGATCTGCCCCATACTACTGCAATATCCACTTTAGAAGTATTAAATAACCTTTAAACACAGCCACAGAAACTTTTTTGTTTCTTCCCGAGGATCAATATCCTTCTTTAGGACAGAGCTCCTCCCCCCCCGTCCTTTCTTCATCATCCACTTTCTTTACTTTTCCTACCCTGAAGCCAAATGTATTTCAACCCTCTTCCTAATCAGCTATTCCTTCTCTCTCTCTCTCTCTCTCTCTCTCTCTCTCTCTATCTCTCTCTCTCTCTCTCTCTCTCTTTCTCAGTGTTAGAGCAGTAACTCCTGTTCTACTCCTCATCTCCTTTCCTCTGCCTCTATTTTCCTCATCTCCTCCTCCTCCTCTCTGGTCAACACCTTGTGCTATAACCTCTACCCTCTTACTTGTCCTACTTCATCTTTTCTCTCTCACCCTCTTTCTAAAGCGAGAATTATACTAGACACAGCCCAGCTGGCGCGTACAAATGTGACGTCATGGGATCGCCGTGACTATTTATACCCGCGCTTGTGCTCACAACACTAGTTGCAGTCTTCTCCTGAACAGCTAATGAGCAAAGGCTACCGACGTTGCTCTTTCTACGGACTAGAAGAAGAAGAAAAAATTAAACAACGGCAGAACTGGCTGCAGCATTGCCGTCAATGCTTCGATTTGATTTGATGACCTACTTCGTCGGATCAAGCCTTTCATTCACCATAAAAGAACTCATCTTAACCCAGTAAGTTTACAAGAGAGACTTGCAGTCAGTGTGAGAGTCCTGGCATCCGGTTTTCGGCGAACTCGTTCAGGCCTCCCGTTTCTGCTTTGTCGCGCGCCGCTGAAAAAGAAAAGAGCCGTGCGCGACAGCTGGGCGCGCCGGCAGGATATTACGTCATTTTGACGTCATGATGGTGCGCACCACCTTGGATGCGTCCAGTATAATTCTCGCTTAAGCCCTCCTCTTCTTCTGGCCAGCAGCAGCTCCCTCCTCTCCCTCTCTATCTTTCTCCTCTGTTTCTCCTCCTGATAAACTGGGCTTCCATTCAAGTATTTTCACACAAGCTATGATGGAGTAAAAAGGCTGAATGGAGGTGTCAAAACATGATTAACTGTCTTCAATATCACAAAACATGTTTTCATACCCACTTTAAACAGAAAGTGTTTTTGTTGATGAGGTAATTAGGCAGTAAATAGCGAAAATGCATTTGTCAGGTTAATCTGACAGAACTGGGCGTCCTGGTGGCTCGGTAATAATAATAATATGTAACTGTACTTTCCTCAGTTCATATATGGACTGAGATATTATCTCGCCCTCCACTGCCTTTTTTAGTTTTATTTCTCTATTATCCAATAAAGACAAACTGACCCCAAGAAGATACAATCAACCCCCAAAAAAAGCTTTAATTGCAGAGTAAAACTGTTCAAATGTTGCCTTGGATGAGTGAATGTGAATCTTCTTCTTCTTCTTCATCCGCATATCCGGGGTCGGGTCGCGTGAATGTGAATGTTGCCTACAAAATTCCACAAAAGGCTTAAAGTAAAGTAATTTATACTGGCGCCAGGTGACATTATCTCAACTCACCGGCAGATTTTATTTGTACTTATAATCTTCATATAATTTTCTGACTCAAAAATATACCAACTGACATTTTGAGACACTTTTATTTCTATGTTGAAGCACACTGTGGTTGGTTTATTTGTTGTAGCATTTCAAACTAATTTTTCATTATAGTTACATCTGTATTTACACTCATTTACGGCTATGTTTGCATCCAAGCAGCCTGAGGCTAAATATAGCTACTGTCTATTGGTCTCTCCATCCTTCCTTCATCCCCAATTTATCCACCAAAATCTTTCTTTCTGGCCTTGGCAGACTTCACCTTATCATAGGCGTTGTGAAGATGACAGTCCACATTTTCTCCATCTTCCCTCCCTCCATTTGTCATATTTATCCTTTAAGCTATAAAACATACTTCATATTCTTCCTCTTCTTTCTCCCCACCTCTTGGTGTAACATTTTCACCTCAGCAAAGTCCCAGAATGCCCCAGTGACGTCCTTCCAAACATAAATACTCTCTATTCTCTATACTTTCCTGCTATTCCCTTCCAGCATTAGAGGGTGATGTAGTGACAAGAATATGGGTGCTGTTATATGTCTGGAACATTGAATCTCTCACACACAGACTAAAATAGATGACAAAAATGCCTGAAAATACCTCAGTGTGTCCGGCCACAGAGGGCTGTCTGTCTCCAGCATGACTGTCCTCTTCAACAGCTACAACCACAACAGGGACAACAGCAGTAAACAGCAGATAATCAGCTTTCTTGTAAGCTGGACTCCTGAGTTGTTTCAGCTTGAAAGGGCAGCAGGAGGAACGTCTGTCCTCCATTAGAGAGAAAACACTAAACATGAACCACTTCCACTCTACTGTTGTTTTTCTTTTTTTTAAATTATGGTTCAATAAGGCTTCACGTATAATTTCACACAATAAGAGACATCAACATTTGCAGTGAGACTCATGAAAGTGAACCTCTACAACTCTAGACACAAAAACAACTGAACAATAAACTCAAAGCAAACCCGCCATGAGTCAGTCCATGTGGTGATCACGGACCAGATGCTCTGTTCAAAACAAAGCCAACTGTGAGGGCGTTCAAGATTTTAAATACGTGAGTCAACAACTACACAAAGACACTAAATGAAAGAGAGGTGAATATTACAAGTCCTCCAAATCTAACAACACAATACATTGTTTGTAACTTCCCATTAGAAGAAGACTTGTGCTTTCTGATCTGACTTCGCTATCGACAGCACAACATCATTTGGAATTTGTCTGGCTTCTAGCAACGGCGCCCAAGGCTCATGGGTATAGTATTACAGTAAGACCCAAATATATATCAACATTGAAAGACTCTAGCCGACAAGAGGGTTTGAACCTAGGACCTTCAAGTTGTGAAGAGACTGTGCTACCCATTGTGTGAACAGAAAAACAAAGTTTTAGGATGGATTTGACCCACATGGTATCGAATACTTTTCACCTGTAAAAACAGCACTATTTGGGTTCAGCTCCTGTCTGCTGTGAAGACAGGAGCTGAACCCAAATAGTGCTGCTTTTTTGTGTGTTTTACACAAACACATAAAAAAACACACTCACATCTGTGTCATTTGTATGCAGCTAACTCAGCACCCTCAAAATGTTCAGCAAATTTTAACCATACATTACACACACACACACACACATACACACACACACACACACACACACACACACACACACACACACACACACACACACACACACACACGGCCAGGTGGAATCTACTGCTCTGCTGCTATGAGGGACCCGCAGACTGCCAAGGGTTTATGGGATTTGTAGTGTTTCTGTGTGGCAGAGCGTGGCAAACACAACACTGACAGCATTCTTGACCTGATGGGTTAATCTCTTGTATATGGGTTTGTGGTTTTGTGTGTGTGTGTTCTGCTGAAGTGTTTTCACAAACAACTTTGTATGCACCCTTATCAGATGTGTAAAACGTGACCGCAGGCATGCCTGGTAGAAATGTTTATGCTCCTGACAAGTCAGAACTGTCTTGTGTACATAGACAAGTATGTGTGTAACAGCTCAAAAGCTG
This sequence comes from Sander vitreus, assembly GCF_031162955.1. Taxonomy (NCBI): domain Eukaryota; kingdom Metazoa; phylum Chordata; class Actinopteri; order Perciformes; family Percidae; genus Sander; species Sander vitreus. The sequence goes on along the minus strand of NC_135861.1, from coordinate 10,659,550 downwards.
TATTTGTGTGTGAGCATTCAAATGTTGCATGTGTATCTGCATAAGGGGTTGACTATATAAAAAGAAAAAGAGTGTATGATTTACTGTATGTGTTAATGTACTGTATATGTTCACATAAATGGTAATTCTGTGGGTGGGTGTCATGTCGTTTACTCTGAGAATCTTCTGTTTACAAAAAGAGCAACGATAAGACCCCAGTCCTGTCTCCACAACATTCTCCCTCTATTTCCATGTTCTCTATCTGCATGTCTCAAACGTTTATTTTTCACCAAACAAAAGGTGAAGCCATGTGATGCTGACATCAGAGTGGCGCAGCAGAAACATGGCCTGTAACCCAGAGGTCAATGGAAGCTTTCATGGCACTGCTGCAAAAGTGACATTTATGCTTTACTCTATGAGGTCCTAGAGAATTGTAGGCATTCATAACTAATGCATTGTAAGCATTAGCATAAATGACTCCAAAGCCCCAGTGGCCTAATGGTTAAGGCACTGGTCTCCTAAACTGGGGATTGTGGGTTCAAATCTCATCTGGGGTGGCAGCAGAGTGGTTCAGTGAAAGAGTGCTGGGCTATTAACCCAAAGATCAATTGTGCAACACCACCCTGTGCTTACTTGATTTTACAATTTCAATGACAGAAAGTGGGAAGACAAATACATAATTATAGTGCGTTTCATTTGTACTCGGAACTCGGATTTTCCGAGTTCCAAGCTCAGAATTCAGACAACCTTGAAGTAGCCAGAGTACAAAATCCAACATGGCTGCCCCTTGTATCAACAGTTGTGAAAGCTGTAGTAACATAAAGTTATAAGCACTTATGTCTTATTTGTGTCTCACTAAATCAGTCGTTCACACAGGCATGTTCAACTTCTATCTGTGGACATGTTGTTACGCTGTTTGTATGCACAAAAAACGGTGTAATGCGTTGTTATCAACTGGTATTGCTAACAATGGCTAACCTGGCTAGAGCTAATGAAAACAATGAAAATCTGACTTGTAAATGGAATTCAACTCGGGTGTAGCATCATTCCCAGCTCCGGCTTCCGAGTTCCGAGGTAAATGGAATGCACTGTTAGTTTTAGTCCCCTGTAAGCTCCCAAAACAATTGGATCTTAAAATTCAGTTTAGCTGCAAAGTTCAGGGTGTCGTAATATGCGCATGTGCACCAACTACACATGTGACTATGTCCACTAGCAAAGACACCTAATGTAGTATAAACAGAACCATAGGTGCATTCGCTGTCCGCACAATTTATTTGTGAACAGGCATGTGCACCTGCTCTTCCAACGTGTGTAGTAATGGGGTGTTCAGAGGGCAGAGCACTCATTTTTTATTACTTTAGTACCGGAAGCTTGGTGAACTCATTTAATCCCTAGTACTCAGCAACTGAAGACGCCTGTGTGGATGTGCAGGGCCTTTCAAATGTTACACAACTCTGAAGGCAGGTGATTGCCCTTCATACATTAATAGTATTGTGTTCATTACCACTGAAAATCAGTGTTTGTAACTGCAGACTTGTGTATCTGCAGCTACAAGTTTAGACGAAAAGCTAAGGGGCTAACTAATTCGCTCAAAATACATGTGAAAGACTTAGACCTGCTCCTAAGGAGACAAACACACACACACACACACACACACACACACACACACACACAACCAGCCAGAGGACACTGGCATGAATCCTTCATAATGAATAAACCCACAGGAACTAAATGTTGATGCCAGTTTCCGTGGTTACCAAGGCTGAGGCACGAAAACGAACCCAAGGTGACCGACAGGGCTGTTGATCACCTTAGTAACGGTGGAGCCACGCACGCACACACACACACACACACACACACACACACACACACACAGAAGCTGTGGTTGAGCACTTCTAAGTTTCTGCGAAATATCCTTCGTCATTTCAAAATATTTGAGCAAAAAGTTCCAACTCTTTGTGTATCACGTCATAAACACAAACACACACATACTGGCTGAGTATCTGAACTCACTTTAATGAAGCATTCAGTGGCAAAGCTCCAGCTGTTGATGTGACCATTGATTGACGCCTGTCTCATGTGATTAGTTTCACTGTGCATGTAATATGCTTTTGCCATTCAATGCCTGTGTGTACTCACGCAGCTGGTCAAAGTGTGTCTGTAGGCCGTCTGGTCCTGGGACTGAACACACCATACGAGCCTTCTGGAAGGTACTCCACTTATTGACTAAACTCCTCTGGCCTCCGATGTCATTCTACACACACAAAATAGAGTAAAAGATTTTTAATCATCACTCATCATTCTCTCTTATCCTCACAAACACAATCTACTTCAAATTCAAAGAATGCAAAAACATAGATGACACTGGTTTATTTGTATTTTTAAGAATATTCTATATGAACCTTGTGGAATCTAATGGGGACCAAAATAAAGATTAAAGAATATAAAGCCTTTTTATAAAGATACTAAACTATAATTTTGTAATGACTATGACTTAAAACAGTCAACTTTACTGATTGATTTTTAAAACATTTGGTAACACTTTATAATAACCATCATTAATAGATGGTAAATTGATAGTTAATTAATCTTTGGTTAATTGTCATTTAACTGTTAGCAAACAGTAATTTTACTGTTAACAAACAATTAAATTATAATTAATAATGTTTACTAATTATTAGTAGTGCTGTAAATTAACAGTTTATTGTTACACACATTACATCCCTCATATACTATATTAGGTATTGGTTAATGATTAAAAAATGTTTGTAACCCTTTAAGAAACCATTTTTAAATCATCTATAAACATTACATCGATAGATGGACCAGATATTCCTAACACTTTGTTGAGGGTTACTAGTTGGTTTGTAAACCGTCTATAAACAGTTTCTGGATGGTTATTATAAAGTTGCAACAGATAACTCTAATACCTTGTTAAATAGTTAATAAATACTTTGTAAACCATCTATAAACATTATTTAGATAGATAGTTAATACTTTGTCAGTGGTTACTAGTTGGTCTGTAAACAGTAGCTGGATGGCTATTATAAAGTTGCAACATATAAAATAATTATATAGTATATATACATACTAAAAGTACATACAAAAAGTAAGGAAATTTGTGTTTGGTAGATTATTTCTCTGTGGTAACAATGCTTTTTGGCAGTGAATCTTATACCGTTGGAAAGCCTGTTTTGTTCCCTTTCAAATGGTGCCCCATTTGTAAGGAACATGCATTTGTGGGATGAGCAGCAGTGCTAGCGAGTATGTGGGTTGCGCCCATGAACAATTTGCCAAATCTTCTCTGCCAATGCCAAACAGCTTATTCTGCCATTGACTCATTTGGTGTTTGGTGGATTGGATGATTGAAGTTTGAAGAAACAAGACATATTGGCAATTGCTTCATTTCACAAACAGGAGCCTCAGTAGCGTGTGGAAGAACCATACACAGCAACAACAGCCTGGCACCTCCTCCTCATGCTGGTCACCAGCCTGGTCACACACTGCTGTGGGATGGCATCCCATTCTTCAACCAGCATTTGTTGCAAGTCAGCCAACGTGGTCGTGTTGGTCACTCTGGCACGAACAGCACGCCCAAGCTGATCCCACAAGTGTTCAATGGGGTTGAGATCAGGACTGCTGGCAGGTCATTCCATCCTCTCCACTCCCACATTCTGGAGGTAGTCTCTGATAAACCCCGCCCTGTGGGGGCAACCCACATACTCTAATCCCTACGCTAACCCCACAAATGCATATGGTGCCCCATTTGTAAGGAACTAAACAGGCTTTCCAACGGTATAAGATTTATTGCCAAAAAGCATTGTTCAAATAATTTACCAAACACAAATTTCCTTAAGTTTATATATATATATATATATATATATATATATGTATATATAAATTATTTTATATGTTGCAACTTTATAATAACCATCCAAACACTGTTTATAGACGGTTTACAAAACAACTAGTAACCCTCAACAAAGTGTTAGGAATATCTGGTCCATCTATCGATGTAATGTTTATAGATGTTTTAAAAATGGTTTCTTAATGGTTTACAAACATTTTTTAATCATTACCCGATACCTAATATAGTATATGAGGGATATAATGTGTGTAACAATAAACTGTTAATTTACAGCACTACTAATAATTAGTAAACATTATTAATTATAATTTAATTGTTTGTTAACAGTAAAATGACTGTTTGCTAACAGTTAAATGACAATTAACTAAAGATTAATTAACTGTCAATTTACCATCTATTAATGATGGTTATTATAAAGTGTTACCAAACATTTTCCAAATGTTGAATAACACACCGACGCGCAAACATAAGCAGAAACAAACCTTTATGCAAACACACGAACACGGTCAAGCATGTTTACACAAATCAACATAAAAAGGGAAACAGCACAAACTTTCACAGTGTATCACAGTGTATCATAGTGAAGATACAGTGAAGACACAGTGATAGGGACAAACATAAACAGTGCCCTATACACACTCTTCAAAAGGCATATCTATACGAGCTGGCAGGAACATCCAATCACACATAGCTGCTTTTTACATAAACACACACCTGAGCAGGCGCAGACACACGCACTGATCAGCATGTACGTGTTCTACCTGTTCAGGCAAACACATGTTTACGTAAACTACATGCAGACAGTTTCTGATATAAGCACACAAACAGACAAACCTGGTCTCTATCTTTCTCCAACAAACACACTCCATACCTTGCACACACGTGCCACTCTGGAGTAGAGCACCTTCCCAGCAGCCCCTTCTGCCTCCTGAGCGCGCTCAGTGAAGAACACATAGACCTTATCATCCTCTGAGTTATCAGTTTCAGACAGTGGCGCTACCCGCACAAACTGGGCATCTAGAAAGAGAGAGAGACAGACAGACAGACAGATATGTACAACTGGGTTTACAAACAGCAGAGATAATCAACATGTATCTTGTTGTTATCAGCAGCAGACGTGGACACACTGGCCTGATAAAGATATTGATTTAGAGTAAAAGACATTCAGTTTAGAATATTCAGTTCACAAAGCAAGAAGTTAAGAGAAAGATGATTGTTAAATGTATTAGTTTATAGCAATCTAATGACTTGACACCAAGGAGAACAAAGAGAACAGAAAAAAAGATGTAGAAACAGTACATGTATGAATTGAAGGAGTAGTTGTTTGATAAAGAATTTAAATGTTGTTGATAATATATCATTATTGGATAATCTGATTGTTCTTTGCTTAAAAAGAGCCAATGGAAACTGAACTGTTAGCGTGTTAGCTTTTAGCAGTGTGCCAGTGTGTTTTAGTTCTAACACACCCTGTCTCACACTTTACAAAGAAGACAACCAAGAGACATCCTGGGTAGCATACTAACAAACTGCAAGGTCATTTTATGTGGTGTTTTCTGGATGAAAATATATTCAAGTGAAATTCCAATATTTGCTGATTTATAAAAGGACCTGGGACCAGCCATCTCAGGACTGTTGTTGTACAAAAACTACATAAGCAGAGACTTCTGTTGTGGCATCCGACCACTGTAGGTAAGAGAAGAGTTTTCAAAAGTAAGGAGTTTTTTGCTTTTGTTCTGGTTCTCGTTGACATTTTTTTGTACTTACCCTGCAGCCAGGTGGAGTCGTACTGCTCAGTGCGGATAACATGACGGCTGCCGAGACTACGGAAGAAGGCTGAGTCCCGGCTCATGAAGTCTGAGGTGATCCCAGCATACAGCTCTCCATCTACACAGAATAACAAAAGGTTTAGGTATTTAATTTATTCCAACATATTCTCACAATAGTTCATGCAACCAGATGGTGTCTTTTTGTTACATCCCCCCCACCATGACCCCAGTCTGTAATGCAGGCTTTTCTGTTAAAGATTTGTAGTCTCCAGAATCAAGCCAACTCTAAAGACATCTCATGGTGGTGGCATTGTGGTGCTCCCAGTACCACGGTGAACTTAGGGGGCCATTGTTGTGTTATTATGTAACACATACATATTGTTGCTTTGTAGTGGAACTCACTGTACGCCAACCAAACTGGTCTCCTTGTCTGTTGTGTGGCCCCAGTGGCCTAATGTATAAGGCACTGGCCTCCTAAGCCAGGGATTTTGGGTTCAAGTTGTTATATACAACAAATGGCACAGTGAAAGCATACAGTATAGATAGCAGAGGATGTATTGAAACCATCCTCTTCTTTCTATTCTTTAAGGAAGTTCTAACAACTTTAACCTCCACTTTCCTGACGACGACAACAACCCCGCTGGTAACAAAGGTGTCCTTGTAGTACATACTGCACAGAGGGAGAAATGTATCTTAGATGAGACTAGAAGCTGTTTATTCCTTTTGTTAAAGAGAGATAAAAAAAATGCTGCATTCAAGAAAAGAATATTGAGCCCGCACCTGCATCTTCCAACCTGCTTTACTGATCAAAATGTCTGTAAAGTCTAAGTCCATGAATGTTGGGGTCCCATCCTAAACCAGGGATTGTGGGTTCAAATCCCATTTGGTGTAATTGACAGCAGAGTGGTGCAGTGGAAGTGTGTTCTGCCCATAACCCAGAAGTCGAGTCGATGGATCGAAACCATCCTCTGCTAACAGAGAATTTTACTGGCAGCTGATTGGCCCAAAAGCCATTTGTGAAACTGTCATGGATTGGGGATTTCAGAAACAAACTGTACATGTCAGGAAAACAGTGCGTACTGCAGATGACTGCTGAGCACTATTGCATTGTTGCTTCTCGACAACCCTGCTTTTGTCCCATGTTCCCCATGTTTTCAGTGCTTTACTTCGCCATGTTTGCTCCCTGCTGTTTATGTCCTTCTGTGCATTATCTAGGTTGTCTCTCTGGCTTTGGCTCTGAAGACCTAAAGGATAAGGCACAGGCCTCCTACAGCAGAGTTGTGCAGCAGATGCATCCAGGGCTCATAACCCCTGAAGGTTATGGGTCACATTGAAACCATCCACTACTAACTGTTCCTTACGAAAGTTTTAAGAGACATTTTACTAACGACGATAACCGTGCTGGAAACAAAGGTGTCTTTGTAGTACAGAGCAGCACAGAGAGAGAAATCATACTTGAATGTGACTAGAAGAAGGTGATTGAAAGCAGAGTGGATCGAGACCAGCTATTTATGCCGGAAGCATTGCAAGCTATCTGATGAAAAGCAACTCTTCATATTACTTCCAAGAACATACTGTAACTAATTTACACAGCAAAAACTCCTACACTCAAAACTGTGTTTGAACGCATCCTGTGAAAACACAGACGGAGCATTAAAGCTGCTGCTCTTTGCTAGCATCTCCTGTGTGGACACTGTGTAGGATGTTTTACTGCAAACCACCCATATTATAAACTAAAATCTTTTGCAGCCTCAAAATAAATGTAACCATTATGTTGAGATGGCGTTGAGGAAAAAAACTAATCTCTCAAATGAATCATAATATTATATACAATGTCAGTAGTGTGCTGATGTTTCTGCAGAAGGTGTGCAGAAGAACAAACCCATGTTTTTTGTTTAGTTGTTTGTTTGATTCAGTTGTCTTTTGCTCAGGTAAAACTGGTCATCCATACCTACCTAAAACCTCACAGACAAGTTATAGCTGTTCCTATGAGAACTTATAATTCATAGTTTATTTGCGTTGGGGTTTGGTCAACTTACCAACGACAGCGGAAGCTGTTTTCTGGAACGGATCGTAGGGACATTTCCCTTTCCCACACTCTGTCTGGCTGTAGGAGAGAGTCTGGTGCTCTGACTGGCAAAGAAAACAGAGACAGCAATAACTCAGAGAGAGAGGGAGACAATCAGAATACAAGAGTTTGGGCAGACTGACAGGCTGTAACTCTTTGATTCATTCTTTAATTCATAAATAATATCATTCATCTGCACAAATAAGCAGAAAGACTTTTTCAGCCTACCACACATGCACAGAGTGAGCAACTAATTGAGGGTAATCAGGTTAAGTGGAGGGATTTTAAAATGTGTGAAGTCCGGTCTTAAACTAGTCAGCACCACCAGCTCCTCTAAGCACCATGTCTGAACCTCTCTGATCTCGCACAGCCTTTCATGGGATTACAATTTACACAAATATGAATGCAGGAATGCATATACCCACACACACATAAAATCACACAGTCTCAGATCCCACATTCAGTTAAAACCTCTCACATACACGCACGCACACACACACACACACACACACACACACACACACACACACACACACACACTGAGGGAATTTAGAACCATTAACCTATTTCTGACAAAATGATAACCCACATGTGTCTAAATCATGAGAAATTACCAACGAATCAGTGTGGAATGAAGAACTCTTGGGGCCAAGAACTACACTGACATTATATTTGACATAAAAATGTCAACTAAAAAATCGCCCCTAGAGTCAATAAAAAAGGTACACTGTATATATTATAGACAGATGGCACAGGATGAACCCTGGTAGATATATATGGGCATAGGGGCAGACACCACACATATGATATTTCAGCTGCTGATAGGCCTGTGTATAGGGGCTGGGACAGGGAGTTGGAACACACACACACACACACACACACACACACACACACACACACAGGAAAGTGGGTGGCAGGAACAGCATTCCTTCATTATAAAAAAAAAGTGTAAATTTCTTTTATATTTTTTATGTTATTTAAATTGTGTTCATATATATATATTATATTGTATGGTCATATGTCTGCAAAACTTTACATTAGCCTGCATGCTAGCTAACTAAGGAGCTACAGCAACCATCAGATGGGGATTATGGGGGTTACATTTTGTTAACAAAAGAAAATTACATCCACTGCAAAATCCTGCAATAATGATTATATTTGAAGTTGCAGTGGCCCTAATCCAGATCGGAGTCCTTTAATATTGAGTATCTACTGATACCGATCTGATACTTACGTATATTTACCTAAATGCTTATTACTGTAAATATGTATCTGACACTCTGAAATTAACTGTTGTAGCCTTCTAAATTTGCCAACTACTTGATCTAAATACTGAAGGTCCTGATTAAAAAATATTTAAGTGTATACGCTTCAAATTACTATTCCCCTTCCAGGTATTGTGACAAAGGGACAACTTTCTAGCTGGTTACAGAAAAGGATTTTTGTGTGTATACAGTATGTGTGCTTGCAGCAATACCTGTTGGAAGACGCTGGTGGCTATGAAAGCACATCGGGGGTTGAAGGCTCCAGTGCCACAAACGTACAGGTGAGTCTGATTAAAAGGCTGCAGAACTCGCAGGAAGTTAGCACACTCCAACTGGACAGAGAGAAAGAGATACACACACACACACACACACACACACACACACACACACACACACACACACACACACACAAACACAAACAAACACAAACACATACAGAGGGACCACAATGTGAGAAAATAATGGAAGAAGTGGAGTACTTTGTAATATTGTTTTATTACATATATCTATGGTAGTGGTTATGTCATATTAATTGGTTGAATTTCTATCACAAGGTAGCAATATTGGAAAAGTAATACCAAAACGAGCCAAGTTTAATTTTATTGAAATAACATCATCAAAAACATGAACTTTATGTTTCTCATTTGGATCTGTTGTGCTTGTTAAAAAATGCAAACTTTGCCCAAACTGCCAGAGTATTTACGCACAAAAGACATGAAGGCTCTGGCTACACTGAACTTGAAAATAAGATTTGTTTGCTCAATGAGCATTACCTTTTCTTCCCTGTCAAAGTCTGTCCATTTTGTCCTGTACATGTTGTTTTGTTGGGCTAATGAATCTAACTAACCTGCATCTTGATATCCTCGCCAGCATCAGAGCTCTGTTGTTTGTTCATTGTTCCCAAATTAATCAGATTCATTCAACTTTAGTTCCGCACTAGATTGTAATCTATCATGCAACTGCCTTACTTTATTGCTGCAGAACTCTTTAGACAGTTTCTTGTGTGCAGCGGCAGTATAACATTGCAGCAGGCAGTGAAGAAAGGATGTTAAACCTGATATGACATGACCTGTAGGCCACTGATCCATATATGTGTAGAATTCTGTGTAAATGAATTTTTCTTCCCTGTGTGACTTTAAAACTAATTGCCTGCATTCATGGTAACACACAGTAGTGTGTGTGTGTGTGTGTGTGTGTGTGTGTGTGTGTGTGTGTGTGTGTGTGTGTGTGTGTGTGTGTGTGTGTGTGTGTGTAAAATCACCTCTGGATCCTTCCCAGCCATGAGACATTCTTGGACACGGTCTGGACTAGCTGGCCAGTACAGCTACAGAGAGCGAGAGAGATAAAAAAACGAAGAGGAAGAGAAAAAGATTTTAAAAACAGCTTCTATTACTCACTCTAAATCCCAGATAAAAGGCGTTTGGCATTGACAGGTGCTTGACGAGGAAGGGAGGCAGGGAGAGTCAACAAAACATGACTAATCTACATGAAAAAAGGCAGGAGGAGAAGAGGGAGATTGTAATACCTCTTGTGAGTCAGCTTCAGGGAGGAAAAATAAAAACCAAATGACAGCGCAGCTGAGTCCTGATGATGAGTCAAGCTGTCAACCATTTAACTGTGACTACCGTGTCTTTAGCTACAGTCACATGTGCACAGTAATGCAACTGTTGTCATTAGTTTGGATAAAGCAATCAGTTGATTTTCTAGTTGTGTGAATTAGCACGCCTCTGGCTAAATGTCCTGTTAATGTAAACAATAATCATTTGGTCATTCATAAACATTTGTTTTAAATATAATTATTTGTGTGATTACACCAGTTCCAGTTGTGCCAATTGTTTCGTTACATAAGTAAATTATGCTGAGTGTGGCGGTATTAAAGACTCCATGGTTAGGATGCTAACATTAAACACTTTTGAGAGAACCAAATGGAAATCTAAGGACCCATCAAGCTTCCAGTTCTTCTAACTTGGTTTTCTGTCATGACAGATTTGTTTTCGTTAGCAACAAGTTTCTAGTCTGTCTGGTGTACGTTAAGGGTTTTATAGGATACGACAGGACAATAAGAATCAGACTGTGTGCCTAGTATGTTAAAAGAACAGCAGGCTGGCTAGAAAGCAAAAATGTTGTCTGATTTGTTTTGGTTAGACAGTTCGCCCACACGCAAGCCAACATACTTGCCTTATGTCTTATTCTGATCTTCAACCAGCCCACAGGCCAGTTCATTATAATTTATTTTTTATATTTTATAATGTATTTAGGCTCTTTGCCATGTGCATCACTGCCAAATAAGGACATGAATGACAAAGGGAAAAGTAAGTAAAACCCCTGCTATGCAGAAATAAAGGCAAGCAATGAAACCTGTCAAATGTATGGCTCAGGGTCAGATATGAAGACGTTAACTGATTTAAGTATTTAGTTAAGGCGTGAGAAAGTCTTTATCCACTTTTTTTTAAACTGTCTACATCACTATGTCTGAATAAAATCCCTAGGTTGTTTAAGAAGCAGGTCATATTTGCTTGGGTCTATTTAGGTTTGGTTGTGAGTGTGTGTGTTTAAAAAAAAAAAGAAAAGACTAATTAACTAATCAGAAAATGGATGACTTCACCAGCGGATTATTTTTAACGTAATCAGTATATAACAATATAAACACTCCAAAATGGGGATTATTCCACTGCTTTCATGTCAAAATAATAAAGTCAAAGATAACGAGAGAAAGAAGTGCGGCATTGTGTCACATAGCAGCTACATGACTAAACTAAATATTTGCCTGAGTCATTCCCTCAGAGCAGTGAAGCAGAGATTGAATCGATACGACAAGTGAAAAAAAATGCAGGTACTTATCTTTTGTTTTAGTTCACATCCCTTTCAAATGAAAAGTGTTAAATTATCATTAATAGTGAAAGAATAAGACATGATCCGTGCATGGATGTTGGCCCTAACAGAAAACTCTCGAGCTGCTGATTTCTTTTGGCTCTACAAGTCTGAATTTGCTTCAATCTATAAAATGTGACACCAACTCTTTGAAAGTGATTAACAACAAATGATGGTGCTTTCAGGAAACCATTTCTTCTGGATGTCCAGTAATCGTTCCCTGATGTAGTCCTTCCCGCAGAGCCCGGTGCGGAGCCGAGACGATCAGATTAGATTAGAGACCACATTCCCTCTTATCTCCAAATACCACACACTGACAGGAACATGGACCACCACTAAAGGATTCTCACCAGGTAAGACTTTGGTTAATGTAAATGTACCTCTCCGTGAAGAGCGTGCTGACTGGCAGTTTAAAAAACATACAGGAACATACTGGGTTTATGCAAAATATAGAAGTCACTGGCAGGAAAAAAAATATAAATCAAATAAGAAAAAATTGATGTTGAGAAATGACACATTTCTGTACTTTGGCAGAGAATACCAGTGCTGAAAAGGAAAGAAACAAAATGGAAACAAAAGTAGTGAGAATGAATAACGAACAAATATGCAACAGAAAGCCACAAACACACTCAAACCCTTGGTGACCCTTTGTGTAATGTGGGTTGCCAGCTGTGGACTCACACAGAAGGAATGCCTTGAGGTTTTTTTGGCCTGATCAAAGAAAAATGTGACTGAAGGCAACACTGTCACGTTTGGCACCCTGCCCTGAACTGTGATGGACTGGAGGAACTGTTTACGTGTCCATCTCTCTGTGCCAAAATCAGTTTCACTGAGCCAGTAAGACTGCACATATGTGTTAGGTTTAAACTCATGAAAAGAACAAAAAAATGAAAAAATAGGAATAACTTGGTCTCAAGCTGCACTGATAAGAAGCTCTGGATGTCAGTAGCAGAGAAAATAAACAGAAATGTGGAGAAGATGGCACTGTGAGTGGTTTTAACACCACAAGGGAAGAAACTGCACATGAGCTAGAACCATATAAACATACTATAAATACTGTATGTACAAATATATAACTTTCCTGCCAGCACCGAGCTGTGTTATGAGTCGACTATGACTATCTATCCTTTTGTTGGCTCACTGCATGGCTGAGTGGGTGGCTGGCCAGCTTGACTGCTGTCTGTTTGTCTGCTTGCCTACCTGATAGCGTGCATGTACGTCTGACAGATGAGGATATTGATTTGATCCAGCAGGGCAGAGTTATGAAAAGGCAACATTGTCGCTGTCCTTGCTGTGACCCTGAACTTAAGCAGACTGGTTGGCAAACCATCACCAAGTCTGTCTGGATTTAAAAATACAGCTGCCGAAGAAAACCCAGATACTTTAGCAAACCTGTAATTTATATCTAATTGTCAATGTTTTTCTTTCAACCCAGATTTCTATATTCCTGTGCACCTAAAAGTTGGTGTGTTTCCTGCTGAAAATCTTGCTTTGGGCTTCTTTGAGTAAGAATAGCACTGATGTTAGATACGTGAAGCATCCCACAGCCCCATTAGCATGAGTGACATGTGTCCGGGCAGGAACTTGATCAGCTGAATCAAGACAGGGCAGCGCAGAGGAGTCTTTAACGGTTTTAAGATTCATATCAGTAAGCTTCATATTATCCATGTTATGCAAAAATTCTGGTATTTAAAATGTTGATGTACACATAAAAAGAACTTGATTATTCAACTACATCAGAAATTGCACAAAAGCATGACACTCACTGGTTTAAGAAATCAATAAATAAGTAGGCTAAAAAAAAAAAAAAAGCATAATAGCTATCCAGCGCCAACAAGAGTTCTGCTTTTTGGCAGTGAACGTGGACAGTGGTGGAGGTAAGAATGTGAGAAATGTGCAGAAAATAATTTGTGGCCTGACTGAAACCCATTATCTTGCTATCTGTTTGTCCATTTGGAAAGTTACAAAACTAAGGCAACAAAGGAGTTTTCTCCCTCAATGAGGGTGTCTGAATAGTAGTTTAAGACTGCAAGCTATTAAACATGGATGTAAACTAAGCTGGATTTAAAATACTTAAAAATCTGCTTTGCAAATGATTTATCACTAAGGAAATGCACTCAACACTTTTGTTAGACCTCTAGGATACACACAATATGTTTTGGTGAGTAACACTGAATGTAAAAGGTGCAATATGTAATACTGACAGCTAGTGTTTAAAATAGTTACTGCAGTACAAATTCAAAATACTGGAGAGAGTCGTCTCCCCGCCCCCTCCTCCCCAGACTCGAAGTTCACGGAGGTTGCCAGGCTGAGACCGCAGCATCCACAGCACAGTGGAGTAGCTAACGTTAGATGCTGGCTATATTGACAGTCATATACCCAACTGACAGGCACCCTTTTTCTGCTTAGAATTTGAAGCCTTAGAATTACGGTGAGAACCGCTAAAAATAACACTACCTTGCCGTCCTCTCCACCCGACTGAACACACTTTATTGGCTTAGAATTACAGCAACAATCGCTAAACACACTGCAAACTCACGGCCCTCTCTTCCCAATTTACAGCCCCCTCTCTTGGCTTAAAATAACTCACTGTTGTCGGCTACGCCCCCTGAACAGGCTGCACATTGTAAACAGCCGTGGCCCGCTTGCCTGGTCCTCTGGTAACGTTAGCTAGCAGTTAGCAGGGTTAGCATGGCAGCGTTAGCCAGGACCAGTCGGGATCACTTTACTGGCTGTGTCTCAATTGTTTTTGCGAGTAACCAACTCGGGTACTCTAGCTATATAATTCAATGTGAGTACATGAATGTTGAAATGACATAAAATGCCTGTCCCTAGTAGCTGTGATAAATTAGCCTGAAGTTAATGCTTACCTGTTCAGGAGGAAATTAGCCAACTTGGTGTCCTTTTGGGCTCTAAGCTGTCTCCAGCTTTCAAATACATCTCCAATATTTACCTGGGGTTTGTTACGTCTCTGGTCACGCAACTGTTAGAAACGTGCCATTTATTTTTAGGTCGGGTAGAATAAATTTTCATTGATCCTGTTCGTTTGTTTTCTGCTTTCATGACTGTACTAACGTTACAGCTATAGCGCGCTGGGTTTACGTTTTTACAGGTATATGTATATCTGGCAACCCGGCCTGGCTGTGAAACTGGGCAGTTGGTAACAACACACAGGCTAAAACACGTCCGTCACAGAACGGAAATTTCAAAAAGGAGAAAATACTGGCATTAGCATTGCTGTCAGAAAAGCTAGTGTTGCAACTTAGCATGTTTCCTTAATATCTGATGACGCATTGGGGTCATTTTTGGATTTATTACAGTAAATATATTACATATTGGACCGTTAATAAGAAAACTCCAAAGGGCCCCTTTAAGTTCTACAACTAACACAGGCTTGTTAGGCCTTTGACATACTGTATTTCCAAATATAAGTGGATAAACCAAACAATACATGGTGATGAGGCCAAAATTAAGTGACAACACTGCAGCTTTAATGGAGTGGCCGAGTTAGAACAAGGTGGAAAGGGGAGCCAGGGGGAGATACTGTAGTTCTACTGGTAAAATACTGTTACTGTCTGTGTGAAGTTAATTCATCTTAATATGAGTTACTAAAGGTAAAAACCAGAAAACAGGGGCTGAGGTGTGTATGTGTGTGTGTGTGTGTGTGTGTGTGTGTGTCTCTGTCTGTGTGTGTGTGTGTGTGTGTGTGTGTGTGTGTGTGTGTGTGTGTGTGTGTGTGTGTGTGTGTGTGTGTGTGTGTGTGTGTCTGTCTGTGTGTGTGTCTTCCGGTTCTAACCTTGCGTGGGTTCTGAGTTATGTCGTCCAGACTGGTAGACAGTAGGTTATCTTTCATGGCCACATACAGACGCCTCCTGTCTTCGTCAGGCTGCAGGGAGTGCAGGTTTCCAGCCACCAGGGGCAGCGTCAGCAGGCGGCCATTCTGGATCAGCTCTGGCAGAGGAGAGGAAGACAAAATGAAGGATTCCAATCAGCAGAAATTGGCTCGCGGCTTGTTCAGTTTTGAAAATGTGCAAAGGAATCTTGAAGAAATTAACATGTAATACACTTTCTTGCTGAGAGTAAGATGAGAAGCTGGATTCCACCTGTGCATTATAGAGCTCAAGCCAGGAGTTGATTAGCTTAGCTTAGCATAAAGACAGGAAGCAGATGAAACAGCTTTCTACAAAAAGACACCTTCCAGCACCTCTAAAGCTCATGAAACGAACTATCTTGTTGGTTTTAATCCGTACACAAACAGGAATGTTAAAATGACAAGTTGTGGTTTTACTGTGAGTAATGAGAGTCAGTCTAGCTGCTTCTTTATTATTTATGCTATGTAAAAGTAAGCTTATCGACTCCTGACTTTAGCTCTATAGGGGGGAGTAGAGTCGAGTTTTTAATGTTTCTTATGGGGAATTTGGTTTACACACAGGCATGGGTATGAAGAACAATAAACACATAAAGATAAAAATTAAAAATATACACAACACCCAATGCAAATTTCTGTTTTTGTAAGTAGGCCACAGATGGTCAGATGTTTTTTTTTTTTTTTTTATGATTTATTTTTGGGCATTTCAGTCTTTAATGAAAAGGACAGCTAGATATGAAAGGGGAGAGGGGGAAGACATGCAGGAAATCGTCCAGGTCGGACTCCAACCCTGGACCTTCTGCGTCGAGGCATACACCTCTATATATGTGCGCCTGCTCTATCAACTGAACTAACCCAACCACGATGATCAGAGTTTTTGAGGATTATTTTTTCAACAGACAAACAATCAGATAAATTGACATGTTGGTCAAAGACACGCTTTCCCACACCTGCAGTATCCATCACATGCACACACATACACAATTGTCAATCTTATCACACTGGACACTTCGGGTGAAACAAAAGAAACTTGGATGGAATGTATCTTTTGTGAATAAACAAACACAGACATGCACACTTACACACAGACACACTGTACCTGAACTACATTTCCAGACAGATTTCATGATAACTAACGATTCTGAAAGCACAGATAACGAGCGTGCACCTTAAATGTTTTTCAAATGATTACACTGTTGCACCATGTAAACTATGAGAACTATGAGAACACCGCACGTCCGTCTGTCTTGTGTTAACTTTCATATTTTAACTGCCAAGTGTTCAGTGGATTGGACTTGGCGTCGGCTCACAAAACTAAAAGCATAAACATATAGGCTTTAAAGCAGCACCAGGCATGGCTTCACACATTGGCAGCTCTAAATAGCAGTGAGAGGCAGAAAGAGCTTATGAAGCACAGTTTGAACTTCAAAACCCAGAAAGCTGGGCCCATAATGTTAGTAAAATGCACACAGCATAGTCTTGTCTAGCAAGCTGGCCACTCTGCGATGCTTTTCCAAAGGGACAAGAGGCAAAGTAGTATATTTTCCAACCAGACCCTAAGGAGAAATGGGATATATGGGATAATATAATACAGCTTGTAATTAACATAAATTATTGCTCACAATATTGGTTCACTCAAGGGAAGATTTAAAGGAGTTATTAATGATTAATCATCTTTCACTGCGGCAGAAAACTCAGCTTGCTCTTATTAAAAGCGAGATGTGTGTATGGTTATACAGTGGTGCTTCACTTCTTCCTTTTGCAGTGATGGAGAACACCTCTCAAACATACGGCGTGTTTCCTCAAGCATCTAAATCTGTACTGAGACAAAGATCATACAGAATATAATCTGGTCAATATTCCTTACATTATCACGGGCACAGCAGTGTTACCTTCCAGCATGAGCACCTTTACTGAGAATCATTCATTCAAACCTAGCAGCTCTAGCTCAATGAATTACTGCATGTTGAAGTATAGTGTGTATCAGAAATGCACTGATTTTGACCAGTGTCAACCAATTTCTGTAAAGATCAACAGGAAATGTAAGCATGCAATAGAAAGCTAACTCATGTAGCTTTGTGTTTGTACGGACATGGCTGTTGATGTGTCCGTCTACGTCAGATTTCATTGCAATCTGATAAAGTTAAAACCTGTTCAACTTCTTCTGAGCTGATGAAATGAAAAATACATCGTAATTTGCCAACGCTATCCTCTTGTAGGCTTATAAAACACAAAGATAAAACTTCTTCTCATAGTACCTCTGCTTTTCCCACCACATTTACAACCCAACAAACACAAAGCTATCCATCAAAATATAAATCTGTTGACACATCCCTGTGGCTGCCCCTTTTTCTCTACATTTTGCCCAAACAGCCTTGCCTCTCCAAACACATGGTGATTATCCAAACTATAGCTGACTGAAGCAGATGTGGGATCTAAGAAAAAAAGTAATTAATGACTCTGAATATATGAATAATCTGTTGTTTATATGCTACATATCACGTTAGTTGGCACGTGGGTATAGTATTAGAAAAAAGAAAATGGTTTGAGAAGAGTTATAGGGTGAATGAAATGTGTTGAGGAGTGAACACTGAGAGGAAGAAAAGGAAAACAGAAAAAAGGAGAGATTGGCATACGTGGTGAGAAGTGGGACACTGCTGAGGTGCTGGAGATCGATCCGAAAGACTGAGAAATAAATGAAACAAGACCGCTGTCGAGGACCATGAAATGAATACAGACTGGATATAAAATACAAGGATAGATGAAGAGTATCTTAAGCTATAACACACAGGCAATGCAGGTGCCGCTTGTTCACTTCATTTCAGCTTCACGCAGTCCCACAAATATGGATTTTCTCGCTATGGTAACTAAAGATGCCACCGAGCTGTAAACTCCAGGCTTCATATTCGGCCATTTCATCATGCACTTTTAACTGGTATGAGCACCAGACAAAGAGAGTGTGGAAAAGTCCATCATGCTCAACTACATTTACAGGAACTTGAATCTATATATGTTAGGACCAGATCCAAATTCATCAAAATGTCTAACACGGTGGGGTGACAGGTTTTCACAACTCTCCCCAATTAACAAGAAACATGCTGTGAGCCCATGTGACTTTTGTTTACGGTTCCTGGCTGCTTTATTATTATGTGATCCGACAGAACTGAATATTGTGAGTCCATCATTCTTGTGGACCAAAGAAAACGTTCAATTTGCTGAATCTCTATCATTATACTGTATTGCCGATTTGTTTTCGGAACACTTTGTATCTGTATTTTTCACTGTGCACATAAACCACAACGTAATTGTGAGATAGCAAAATAGCAAAGGTGGATAAAGTCAAAAAGAGGAGGAGGCGGAATAGAGGATGGTAGGAATGACAGAATGACAGAAGTGACAACAAAATGAAAACGGTCTGATGGGTGAAGACAGTTACGAGATGAGAATAGGAAAAATGTCAAAACATGACAAGATGACAGACAGATGAGGAGAAAAGGGAAGAGGAGGGGGAGGAGGAGAGCACAAAGAGAAAGCTGAGTGAAAGAAATGTTGATGCAAGAAATTAATAAATATTGATGGACGATGATAAGGATGAGCAGGAGGAGGAGGAATAGGAAAAGACAGGTTGGGATTGGGCAGGAAAGCTCGATGAGGATAGAAAAGAGAGCTCCTGTAAAAACCATGTTGCAATGACAGGGCTGGGGGGAATGATGGGCATATGGGTGGATTGAAGAGGAAGTGGAACCAAGTGAGAAAGGAGGATGAAGGGGAAGAGTAGCCAAAAGCGTGACGGAAAATTGTAGTGTAATAACAGAGTGAGGAATGATGGATATATAGGTGGATTGAGTAGATGGGGAGGAGGAGGAGGAGAAGGGTGAGAGAGGCAGATGAAAAAAAAACGCAGAAGTGAGAGGAAAAATGATATGATGATAGTGAGAAATGATGATTGGATGGATGACGGGTGAGGGAAAGTGCTGGGAAGACAGCGCGTCTGTGAGAGAAGAGAGGAGTAGGAAAAATGTCAGAGAGGGAGGCAAAAATGATACTCAGGGAAGCAGTAAAAAAGGCTGTCAAATTAGGATGAAGAGGAAGAAGAGAAGGAGAAAGAAAAAAAGACAGAGGAACCACAACATGACAGTCAGGAGAAAACACAAGAGATGGATGAGCAGAAAGGAAATGAGAGAAAAAAGAGAGAGGAAGGCATGACTCAATGGAAATGGAGAGATAATGTGAAACAGAGAAACAGTCACAGTAGGAGAGGAAAGCTCTGCACTATAAAGGCAGACAGTAGAAACCCATACCTTAGCTCAGTGGGAAATCTCGGCTTATTAGCCACTGGGTACTTTGTTAATATTCAAGAAACGGTCAGAGAGGTATATTGTTTTGCTTCACACAGATTTTGGCTTCAATAATTCCAGTGGGTGCAGCACAATTAATTCAACAGAATCGTGACTTTTCTGTTTGTTTTGTTCAAGGTTTGTTTGTTTGCTCAAGACGTCGGCACCCTTTTTTCCCCTCAGCCCACGCGTTACTTGTTTCTAAACATTATGTTGAATTGCAAAAAAGACAAAATCATTCATTCCAACTTTAAAAAACAGAGCAAGGCAATGTCCATTTGTATTGTCAGTCGACAATGTTTTCATGGGTTAAACTATTTAAATTCCAAGCCCATTTGAAGACGAGACGTTTCTGCCACCCTCTTCACAGGGTATCTATCTGAATTACAGTCTGTGTGCCACAAGAACGACATGACCTTGCTTAATTCAATATAAAGGGAACAGCTCAGCTTAATTGAATGTGAAACCACCTCTGCAGTGGAAACACCAGCGACATTCAGCCTCTGTTACCATCACAAGATCCTATTGGGTCAGACAGGCTGAAATCCAGCTCGCATCCTCACTTTAAAGTGCATTAAATCAGCATTATGGCAAAGATGATGACACTTAGATCTGCAAGAGGGAACTGAGAGTGGCTTTGTAAACACACACACACACACACACACACACACACACACACACACACACACACACACACACACACACATATATATACATTTGCAGAAATAGATAGTGTGTGCAATTGGTTAGTCAGCAGCACATGTTCATTTCAAGACTGAAACTAATTTAGCTTTAGCTTCCACAAGTACAACCCACAAAAACAATCTTTCGGTTTGGATTTCGGTTACAACTTCTTTATCCTGCACACACCATCTTACACACAGCATTTTTGGAATTTTTTTGTCTACCATATTGAACTCACAATGATGAATGGCTCTTATTCAGTATGAAAAAACACACATTCTTTTCTCCACCACATACACACACACACACACACACACACACACACACACACACACAGACACACACACACCCCTGACTGAAACGCCAGCTGCACCCACCCCACCCATACTCTTGGGACAGTCGCCTTGGAAACAGCAACCATGCCGACATTATTTGTGACGGGGTGTGTGTGGTGTGTCTCTTGGCCTTGCCTCCTCACCCCACACCCCCCACCGCCCATGCCTCACACACGCACACACACATTCACACAGATGAATGATTTGGCCAACGCCGCTCATCAACACTTTGGCTAAAACACAGAGGGTAGTTTGGAATAATGGAGTGTTTTTCCAAGACATCAAAGCTATTTAGTAAATGGGAGGGCGCGCACACACACACACACACACACACACACACACACACACACACACACACACACACACACACACACACACACCAAGCACACATATTTCCAGATATTGTAGGATACAAAAAGCATCATCTGTGTCACGCAGCCTGGCTATCTGTCAGTACCAACATTCAACAGGATATTAACACACACACACCTGTCAAGATGACTTAAATGAGATGTTCGACCATTACTAACCAAACACAGTCAGTAAAGGCCAATCAATTCACCTCACAGTCTACAATAACTTCAGAATAAATGCTTTTATAAGTCGTAGTGAAAGTGTAAGTGAAATGTTCAGCATTCGTCAGTGTCTGTTTGTGATGATTTCATCGACCCAGAGGCAATCTGTTCTCCACTCTGCAGCCTTTTTCAGAAACTCTGAATTAAAATAGATTTTTTTTAAATGACTCTCAGCTCCTAAATGCTTTCAAATTGCATTGAAAGTAGCAACATAGTGAGTTGTCATGTGGCACAGAGAGAACATAAAGCAAGAATATCTTGCATATATGTTCTATAATATATATTCTGTGGGTACTAGTTAGTATGAGGCTAAATTGTAGCTCTGCACAGGAAGTGATGTGGTTAAAATGTTAAAAAACTATTTCACAACAATGTTTTTTTCACACAGTGATCTGCAAGCACCAAGTACCACATACATTATATTATCAATAAAAGTTGCATGTTCAATAAAAGCAACACAATCTGCTCATTCTGCAAACACATACACAAACTTGCGTGCACACACGCGCGTCTGCTGAGTGCAGCCATTCTTATCAGCATCAAGTTGACAGGGGGGTCAACGAGGGTCGTGACCTCTGATCTGAGCCAATTGGCCTTTGACTCCTGTCACTGAGAATCAAAGACGTAAAAGGTTAAGACGTAAAAGAACAGAAACTCTAAGACATAATCCTACTGGTGCGTGCACACACACACACAGACACACACACACACACACACACACACACACATATACACACATTGAAATGTGAAATGCGTGAATGCTTTCTTTATAGTAGTAGTATAAGTGTCTGCTTGTCCCTATTTGCCTCCGCGAGTGTCTGTTTTTGTTTATTTACTGTTTTTGCATTTATATATATATGTGTGTGTGTGTGTGTGTGTGTGTGTGTGTGTGTGTGTGTGTGTGTGTGTGTGTGTATGTGTGTGTGTGTGTGTGTGTGTGTGTGTGTGTGTGTGTGTGTGTGTGTGTGTGTGTGTGTGTATCTGCGTGTGTTAGTTGTGGGTATTTTTTATCCATGGTGAACATTAGATTAAAGGCTGTTAGTCATGGGAGCTCTGATGGACTTCGATGTGATTAGAGCAAATGTGTGGCGTGTGATACAGCTAAGAACATTCCTGCAAACACACACACACACACACACACACACACACACACACACACACACACACACACACACACACACACACACAGCAATGCATTTGTGTGGTGAGTTTGTCATGAACAAACACACCGCACATGCAGAAAGACAGCTAAAGACTTCATACAACATGCAGGTAAATACTACTGGATGCCAATTGTTTGGTAATATGCCTCAAACATACACAGGTTCTGGTCAACAGTCATTGCTCAACCTATATTAGGTTGCAGGTAACCATAGCAACAGTACTACAGAGGTAAAGCCAGAGATTCTCACACAGTTATTGGCTGCGGGGTTCCACAAATATCAAATAGTCACTGAACGAATGTGTACTCTTTTATACAATGAGGTCCGTACTTCTTCCGTAAGTTACAGCCCATAATAGCCAGGCGGGGCAGTAAAGATGGCAGCACCATGCTCTGTCTGTACCTATCGTTAACAGAACTGTCACTGTCAAAGCTTTTGTGCTTGTTTTAAGGATTTGTCATAGTATTTGTCTTTTGGAAATAAGAATTTATGCCAATTTCAGATGTGTTGGGAAGTGTTGGTTGTTTTTTGATAAGCAATCAACAAATTACTTTAAAACTAATTCTTGACAGGTGACATGAACCAGAGGTTTGTTACTCAGAAATAACAATCTCAGAAGAGAATAATCACTAGTGGTCGGTAAAGGTTCCTGTGTGTCCCTCTCCGAGCTCCACCGGCAAGACTTTTTTCAGTGATGTTTGAGATATATGCTTGTGGGTGGGCATGACCAGCTTTGAGCTCAGGTGTGACTGTCAAGATGAGGCTGTCCAAAGGTGCAAGGACGTCACAGCAACAGAAACAATGGAGGAAAGCAGTGAGACAGGAAAACTCTGCTAAGTATCCATTAGGCAAACAGTGAACTTCTGCACTGCTTTCCATGCTGGCATCACAACACATCAGGGCTGAGATGACAACTGCACACTGCTGACAGGTAGGATGTTTGCTAATTTGGTTAGCACGCAGGTAGTGCTGGATTATTCCACAGTTTATGAAGCTATAACACATTTTAGAGGAAACCTTCCCAACTGAGTGCAAGACTTGCAACACATAAAAAGTAAAATATAAGAATAGTTCTGTAATCCTTGCAGGAGTTTGCACTGGCACAGTGACATATGAATGACATATAAGGGACTGACTCTCCTTTCACCAGCAATACATTTTGGATAACCCTCCAAAATGATACAGAAAAAAGGGTTGACTCTCCCCAATAATTTATTAATGCCTTCTGTACTAGTTTGCACTTGACAAAGACATACAGGAAGCCATTGTCTTTTAACAGCCATGACATATGTGACTAAACCTCTGCATTCTTATCTTACACATCACACTCCTCTGTTATGGTGTGGTGGCCATTTCAGTAGATTTACTCACTAACATTGTTGTGGAAACACAATAAGCATGGAAACTATATGCACACTTCCTGCATTAGTTGTGCAAGTTACTCCTCTAGTAAACTAGTATTCACATGAAATAAAACAATAAAACATTGAGACCATTTAGCAAAGCACACTGGGTAATTCAACACTGGTTGCTATGGACTCGTCACTAGGCTTCCTCAATCATTGTATATTTTAGCATATAGGTAAAGCTGCCAAAGCTGAACATTATCCAAAACTCCATTTCTCAGATGAGCGTCAATTTGGGAGCTTGCATGCTACCACTCCTTCCTTCTCAAATGCCTTGAAAAAGCTGTTGTTTATATATATATATATATATATATATATATATATATATATATATATATATATATATATATATATATATTTTTTTATTTATATTTATTCAGTTTGGGAAATCCCACGGTCTCTAAAGCTACAGTTGAAATTGTCTGGCTGACTAGTTGGGAGGGAACCTAGCGATAGTGGCTGAGACCACTATCTAATATGCACCAAACAAGCCACTTTTAAATGTTGCTGTTCTCATCAATACAAAAGTTGGGTGACCCTCCCCCCTAGACTAAAAAAATTGGATGACCCTTCCCTCAACAAAGAATAAAAAGACATGACCCTCCCCTATTTTCCTGCATGCATTCCATAAATACCGAACGGTCCCTAAGAAATAAATGAAAGAAAGGATGATGAAATAATCAAGTCTATCTTTCAATCGTTATCTCACTCATGGGAGTTCAACTTTGTTATTTTCCTAGTGTATTACTGTATGTTCTCCTTGTTTTTATTTTCAGACGCACCACTTTTTGACGCACGCACGCACGCACGCACGTACACACACACACACACACACACACACACACACACACACGCTACACTTATCATTGATTTATCCAATTATTCCCTCACAGCCTACAGCATCGTCCATGTGAGTGTGTTAGTAAGCTACACATGTGTGTAGATTTGTTTCTGTGTCTGTTTGTGTGTCTGTTTTTGTCCGTCTGTTCATCTACTCGCCAAGCTCCAGGGAACATTAGCTGTCTGGTGCAACGTTCCCAGGGGGAGGACTTTGTTGGCTGTGCCACCAGGGGGGGATGATGGTGGCGGGGGCGAGGAAACTGGGGCACGTTTCCTGTGGAAATGGGGTTATCACTTACAATTACTGGTGCAATTACAGCGGGAGGCCTGCAGAAGCCTGGGAACAAAGCCTATAGGCACACAGATGGGCACTCATGTGGAGAAATGTACAAGTATGTGCACACACAAAATAATTTCTAACATACATGCATGCAGCTGTTTTAAAATCTCACTCTGTCTTTCTCTCTTACACAAAGATCACACCACACTACATTTATGTCTTTTGAGATGGTCACTATGTCAGATCAGATGTTCTTGGTGCCTTAAAGTCTGCCGTGACTTGTCACATCAGAATCAATCATATATTGCTCTCACAACTTTCATAATATGTAAAGGTGATTGGGCAAGAGAGACTAATTTCAAGAATCAGTAATGTCAAAATCAATGGCATCCAAAACCTGTGACAGTGTCCTGGATGCAGAATCAGTTGTCCCCCACTATGATTTTCTTTTCTTTTTCTTTATTCCTTGGTTGGTTATACAGTAAATTCTAGTCTGTTGACTATTTGTTGAGGATGTCAAAAACGTTGACAAAAAGGGTTGGGGATGTAATGTAATGGATGCTGATGTTGTTGTTGACGATGGTCATAGCTGAATATTTTGTGTCAACTTTGTAGGCTGGTATGCACTTTTCCTACCCTACGTAGGTTACTTTGATGCTGCTATCCATGCACCTTTTACTGGTATTTATTTGTCCTCGTACTGTTACGGTTGTGTTCCAGTTGGACTGTGTGTAGAACTTGTATGTATTTATGTGTCTTGTATGTGTTTATACTTGCTGCACACCTAATCGCCCTTCGGGGACACACGTCTTCAGATCGTACCAGCATTAGGCTGACATCTTGTAGTCTTATACATCTTGCAATTTGCCAGATTTATTCTCTAATCCCTTTGGGCATCATGCCCTTAGGTTGGGAACCATTGTTCTATGGTTACGTACCTGGTCCTATAAAATAAAAAAATAAAAACATAAATGTAAATTAATTAATCATCATTTACATGCACATTAACTAATTCTCTACTCGTTGCTTCTATCTGTTCCACATGGATTTAAATCTCTCACACACACACGCACACACACACACACACACACACGCACACACACACATTATAGCCAAACACACAGATGCAATACGTCTGGACTGTGTCATCGACAGACCAGACCCACGTGGACAGCTTGACCTTCGACCTCTGTGCTTATGATTATTCGTCATCATCAGACTGTCGGCCTGGGTAGCCGTGCTGCTGCATACAGACATTAGAGTCCATTCACTGTTTGCCTTTTTTTTTCATCTTTATTTCTCATGCTAAATTTTCTATTTGGTTTGGGTTTTTGAACACACAATACTTATTCCTCATATGAAGACTAAGATGAAGAGAAAAGACCGGCCCCAGTTACCGTCTTGTCTCCTTCCAGCAGTCAATGCCAATTTCCTTAAACCATGAATCTTTCTCTAACCATAACCAAGTAGAGTGGTGTGTTACAAGCACCCTTAGTGGCCTGGTGACAGATACTCAAGAAAATCACTACTGTGTTCACTCACAGACTAGTGAGTACTCAGCAAAATCATCAGCATGGCCCATCAGAGTGAAAGAAGCACTGCAGTCTATACATTGTCTGTGCCGTCTACTTCTTGGTTCAACCTCAAAGCATGCTAGACATACGGTATACTTCGTGGACATTTGCTTCAGCAAATGGGCAATAATGATATCTCTACATCTTAAAAATGGGCGCCTATAAATAAAGTAGCCTTCCTCTGAAGGTTATGTATAGACATGATTCTGCAGTGAGTTCAGATTTATACTTACAATCAGCCTTTAGGGTCAAATTTATGACGAATGCCTACTTTAAAGCCCCGCCAGCAGACGATAACAACCACTATCTGTCGCTGTACATCCTCACTATTTTCTGATAAGTCCTGCTTCTATTTAAACAGGAAAAGGAAGTCTGACTTCCAACCTTTTGTGGCACTTGTCTAATGTTTCCATCACTGACAAAACAGACAGGAACCACAAGAATTTGATTCTCAATTCTTGTGGTTTCTTCTTGTTTACGCAACCTTGGGAATGCCAGATTGCTAACACCAAGGGTTAAAGATCAGATGTTTTGTGTGTGTTTGGTGTACATGTAGCACTAATCTGAGGCTTGACTGACGTCTACTAGTTGCCATTTTCCTTTAAGTTATCTTATATTCAATCAATCAGATTCTTCACAATCATTGTAGAAAAAGTGAGCTTGATATTTCCTTTGGGAATAAACCTATGAGTATCCCCTACAAGTCTACACGCCCTCATATCCTGCATCTCCAGTCCGTCCTAATCTACAGCTAATGGGGAAAACTGCTGGTTAGAGTTGGTCTTAACACTGTTGATCCCATCTACTTCTGGATTCCAGCTTGCCAACCAGTCAAGTGTGTCTTTGTGGATTAAATTCCCTCATGGCGCTAAAGTGAAAGGAATGCAGTGAGAAATATACGTCTGCACAAAGCCGAAAAGAGTAACAACCCAAGACGTCCAGGTGAGGGTTACTGAAACTTTTTCTAGCCAATATGACTTTTTTTTTGCCTTAGCTCACAAAAAAAGGTTTATCCCCTGGCCGCTTGTGCACAGCATTTAAGTAATAGGAGCAAAAATTGTTCTCATGTCTCTTGAATGTTACATAAGAAAGAAATGCTGACAAACAGTAAGAGAGGTGAGAAACTCAGCTCTAGATTATTGAGAGCAGGGCAGATTAGAGCAAATTAATACTTAAGGGAAATAGAAGAAATACGAAGCTTGTGGGGGTTTTTTATTGCTCAATTACAGGCTTCAGGCTAAAGATAACCTCTGATGTTAACACCAGAAACCTCTCAAGGGTAAATTTACAGCATGTCCACTGTTGTCAGGGGCTGTTGTTGCCAAAGCAAGGGTGTAATTAGACTCCCTTCACTGTCTCTGTCCAGAGAGAAGAGGAAACTCTCAAGCACCAAGCCCCTTAATCTGGTTTTTTTAATGTCTTAATAGGGCCTAAGTTTAGTTAAAGTTTTTTTGCGAGAACATTTTATCAGGCCCTCCAAATATTCTGGAAAGCAGAAGAAAAAAATCAGCAGGGGAGGCTAAATACTTTTCAAGAACCTGGCTAACAGCTATACTTTATATTTTGTCAAATTACTGTAATATTCAAAAAACCCTGCAAAATAAGGTCTTCTTCAAGAGCAAATGGCTGCCCTACTTGTGTTTTTTCTGAAGTGTGGGATGGGCAAACAGCTGCCGTTTGACTCCAATAGTGACAAGCAATGTAGCACCACCGTTGGGGACTGCCTCCATTAAAATTAATAATAGAGAATAGCCTGATTCTGTGCCAGATAACCGTCCCAGTGAAATCCACATCTCAACAACATCCCCAGCCCTGAGCCCGGAAAGCACTGGCCTAGATAGAAACAGATCTGAAAGAATAAATGCATAATGAAATATCTCTTGATTTTTAATATCACTCTGAAGGCTTTTGTGCTTTATTACAGTAATGTACACAGAGAAGAGAAAGGTGAGGTTGGTGGAAAGTGGAGGAAGATGTACAACGTAAACACGGAGAACCAGGTCTTACATCTTGACTTACAACCTCAACACCATGAAGAAACTTACAAACATACAACAGATCAAATAAAACTGGAGCTTTTACCTAAGATTATAGTTTCATCTAAGCACAGGATTCCAAGACAATAAGAAAATAAGAAGCTCTTCAGTCCAGTTGGAAAAGAAAACCAGATAGGCTTTGTGTTTGTATTTACTGTTTCTCTGAGATAGATCTTCAAAAATACACTAAGATATATTTCAAGATTTAAGAGTTTGCAAGTTTCGTTTACTACCACGTGGCTGGCTAACCGAGAGGCTATGACAAGTCAGAACAGTAATAACGTCTTTAGATTCAAAGGAATTCCACACTGAGCCGAAAGGTGAGTGGGGAGAGAAGGAAATACTTTTGACGATTTACAAGCAATAAAACATTGTGATGATGTTGATATTTGTTACGTAGCCTTTTACAATTTCATCAACACATCTGAAATGTATTCATGTAAATACTATGAGTGAATAAATGTTCAATCCCCTGTACAGTGAAGGGGGTCAAAGTTGCAACCGCAATCATTTGAATGTGATTTAGAGTCTATAGAGTCTAATGGTGGCCATGACAGCGGACAGCTGCTTTTTCGTGTGTCTTTAGGCTTGTTTCTGTCACAGACAACACAACTACACAACATCCTTCCAGCATACAAAACAGACAGCTCATCTAGTTTTGTATGAAAGCAGCTGTTTATGGCTCCTTAAATTTTGTCGCTGGGGATGATGAGCTTTGTCCTTCATAAAGTCACAACATAAAGATAAAAATGAAAAAAGTAACGCATTTTTGCTCTAAATTGAATTTCACAAACATGCACATGGGCAAACATGCATCTGGACAATGATGAACTAATCTGCATGATAATAGCATGAAATTGAAAAGGACTCATTTGCATTTACATTATAAGTTGGGCATTTCTCCAGAAAGACACTGGTGAAACAGCGGGATAAGTTTAAACGCCTGAATCACAACCATCACGAGTAATCAGCAGTATAGAGGTCAGAGGTCAAAGCCAATGTCTCCACTCATACCAAAGAAACTCATATGATTCAATTCATATATTCTCCAGTGACTGACTAACTAAATGTCTACGGTAAACCAATTCACTAAGTGAATGCTGTATGAATTAAACATGACTCTCCATGTGGGAAAATAGATTCACACTGACTTAATCGTAAACCATTCAAAATCCCCTTGAGGCATTTATGGAGCTTTATTCTGTGATTGTGACGATGAATCTATATGTATTCTCATGTGTGCGTGTTATAAGTTTGAAAGTAGCTGCATGCTGGAAAGTAGCTGGTGTGTCCAATATGATTAGTTCAATAGTTCTGTACATGTTTCAGCTAATGCTTTGCAGGAAAATGTCACTTTTGTGTGTGTGTGTGTGTGTGTGTGTGTGTGTGTGTGTGTGTGTGTGTGTGTGTGTGTGTGTGTGTGTGGTACTGAGATGGTATCTTTAACTGCCATCAAGAAAATAACACTACCATCCACTGAATGGCTGGGATAATGGACTAATTACGTGTGTGTGTGTGTGTGTGTGTGTGTGTGTGTGTGTGTGTGTGTGTGTGTGTGTGTGTGTGTGTGTGTGTGTGTGTGTGTGTGTGTGTGTGTGTGTGTGTGTGTGTGTGTGTGTGCGCATGTGTGTGTGTGCCCACTCCTGCATATGGGCGACATGAAGTTTGAGTGAATAACTGGGATAATTTAGTCATTAAGAGAGAGATGGGGGTTTTAGAGGTAATCAGGCATGTATTTAAGTATTTAAAGCTGTGTTTTTTTTTCAGACACATGAACCTGTCTGGTCAGTCAGTCTGATTACACTTCACCAATCAGAACAAATCTCTGAGACAGTGAAAGGACCCCTCTCTCTCTGTCAGACTAACAGCTCTGAATGTCAGTATCATCTCCACTGTAACACCTGTCCAGACTTAAGTTCACAATAGCTAAAAGGAAAGAAAATGCATGCTGTGTCCCATTCCATACTCAACATACAACATACTAAAATTACACAGAATATACTATGTTTTTACAGTTAGTATAGAAGAAATTATTAAACTTTACAGTTTTCCAATCCAGCTATGAGAATGTTCATGTGAAAGAAGGTTAGCCGTTAACTACAAGCAACATCATTAGAGCCATGAATGAAGTACTTAAATATGACATGAGATGAAACAATGTTATCATATAACTAGAATAGAATAATAAGCTGTACTATAAATAACTTATAAATAATGAAAGTAAGGTTATACAGCTATAAATGAATATTTATAAAACCTAACTGGTGCAAAATGAACACAGTTTAAACTACTTTAGCACTACGTTTTGCAGCTTTACAGTCTCCTCCTCTTTCGGTTTCTCTTTAATCTTTTTTGTTGTCTCTGTTACTGCCACAGTAGCATCGGGGGCCATTGTCGTGTTATTGAAAGCCAATGTTTGTGCCTGTCATATTGTTGCCGTAGAGTGGAACTCACTGCGTGTTAAGAGAATTGGTCAATTCATGTATTTTTAAGGCCCAGTGAATCAGAATCAGAAAGGGTTTTATTGCCAACGTGTTTGTGTCTGCCCTTGTCCTTGGCTGTGCTAGCAGCGTACCAGATGGTGATGGAGGATGTGAGGATGGACTCAATGATGGCTGTGTAGAAGTGCACCATCATTGTCTTTGGCAGGTTGAATTTCTTCAGCTGCCGCAGGAAGTACATCCTCTGTTGTACTTTCTTCACGAGGGAGCTGATGTTCAGCTCCCACTTGAGGAGATGGTAGTTCCTAGGAAGCGGAATGACTCCACAGTGTCAATTGTGGAGCCACAGAGGGTGATGGGGGCAGGTGAGGCTGGGTTTTTCCTGAAGTCCACAACCATCTCCACTGTCTTTAGAGCGTTGAGCTCTAGATTGTTTAGCTTGCACCACTTCACCAGGTAGTCAGCCTCCCACCTGTAGGCGGACTCGTCACCATCAGAGATGAGTCCGATGAGGGAGGTGTCGTCCGCAAACTTCAGAAGCTTGATGGACTGGTGACTGGAGGTGCAGCTGTTGGTGTACAGGGAGAAGAGCAGGGGGGAACACAAGCCACACAAGACAGCCCTGAGGGTATCCGGTGCTGATGGTCTGTGAGTCGGAGACGTGTTTCCCCAGCTTCACATGCTGCTTCCTGTCAGACAGGAAGTCAGTGATCCACCTACAGGTGGAGTCAGGCACACCATTGCCTTTGGCATAGTCAGTGGCCTAATGGACAAGGGACTGACCTCCTGAGCCAGCGACTGTGGGTTTGAGTCCCATCTGGGGTGGCTGACAGTGGAGTAGTGCTTCAGAAGCATGCTGGGTGTGTAACCTAGCAGTCAATAAAATGAAGCCATCCTCTGAAATCCACTCTTTAGGGAAGTTCAATTTACTTTAACCTCCATTTTAATGACAACAATAACCCTGTAGTACAGAGCAGCACAGAGGGAGAAATCATTGTTAGATGTGACTCATTTTGTTACAGAGAGAGAAAGAATACTGCATTCAGAATTATTGTGCCTGCACCTGCTCTGAAAAGACAAATCGTAGAGTTGCAGAAAAACAATATCCTTGAAGCGAAGTGAAGTAGTGGTCAGAGGTGTTGTCTTTTGGACTTTGGTGTCTGAAGCAGATTTTTCCACTTTGAAACCATTTGTACAAAAAGTGATGTCCTTCTTTGTGAACACATACACGTGAGCCAACATTCTCAACCATGAACACTATCAATAGGAGACAGAGAAACTGGCCCAACCAATCCACATCTTGACTGCATCACAAGGATTGCACCAACATACTACAGATAAGACATGAAGGAAGTTAAGGAAGTTAAGGACATGCATGCCTGCTTCTGTTCATCCCAGTATTAAGGTAAACTGAGGTTTTATAGACACCACTGACTATCCCTGTAAAGATTTTTCCACAATTTAGCACATTGACTATATGGTCCAGCCATAAACTCTCATTGTTAGACTCCCCCTTCCTGGTAAATGGCCATGTCTTTCAAACACCATATTCACAGATTTGTAATGTAACCATCCACCATGAGTTACTTTGTCTCTTTATTGCCACCTCTGCCACGGTGACCTCAGGGGCCATTGTATGCCAGTGTTTGGCATTGTAGTGGAACTCACTGTTCAATAGAACTGGTCAGTTTGTGTGCTGTGAAGCCCCAATGACCTAATGGATAAGGTACTGGCCTCCTGAACCAGCAATTGTGGAAAGTCCCACCTAGAGTGTCTGACAGCAGAGTGGCGCAGCGGAAGTGTGCTGGGCCCATAACCCAGAGGTCAATGTATCGAAACCATCCTCTGCTAATGGTATTTTACTGGCAACTGGGCAACTGTGAAGACATTCCATGTATACTGCAGTCTCCTTTGCTGGCACAGTGGACACCATTGGTAGGACTGTGTATCGCATCATACAACGCTCGCATCTATATGCGTTGTTGTGCGTGTGCTTGAGATAAACAAAACAGTGATGTACTTATAGAGAAACAGCTCTATAGTGCTACTGAAGGTGTAAAACTTTTCAGGGATCCTTCTGTTTTCTCATCTATTTTTCACACCACCATTCAGTTTCTTTTAGATTTTTTCAGCTGTAAGCAGCTCCTTCATTTCTGTTGTGCATTGTATTCTTGGACATTAGCACAATCAATAACAAATACTCAGTGAATATAGTCTGCTCACTGACTTTACACACACACACAGCTTACTGAGTGAGACATATACAGTTTTGTATTTTTGTCCAGAGTATATGCAGTACATACATACTTAAAGCTTCATTACAATCAGAACGTTGCTCATTTTTGGGACACAGCTTTAATATGACGTGGGCTGGTAGGCTGAATAAAATAGTTTCCTGCTGCTGGCAGGTGAAAAGCCTCATTTTCAGCTTGATGGATTTCAGAGTTTCGCCAGTGTGGTTTTAAACATGTTTCAAAAGCTCAGTGGATGGGCAGTTTCTCCGCTAGCAGAAGAAATTAAAATGTGAAAATCAGCAAAATGATTAGGTTTTTAGTCTGCAGACGTGTACAGTGCAAAGTTTTCTTTCAATACCATGCATTAAAAAAGGGTCACGTTCTTTTATAGAATGTTTGCTGGTATGAGATTGAAAAAGCACTACTACAGTTTTGTTTCAGATTAACACCCTTGATTGCTAAATTGATATGTTGACTGTGTATTAAACGGTAATTTCTCTGCAGTTTCACATTTAGTTTTTCTTTATATTCCTTTCTTTTTTCTTTTCATATAATGTGGCTTATGTTGTACACAGTGTTGGGAAGGATACTTTCAAAGCGTATTCCGTTACAGAATACAGAATACATGCCCAAAAATGTAATTTGTAACGTATTCCGTTACGTTACTCAATCTGAGTAATGTAGGAATGCGGCCATCACATACAGCTTACTAAACAGGCCTATTCTGGTGTGTTCTTCTGTTCAAACTGGCTGAATGTATACCTGAACAAGCAGATATATTTTTGTATTTGTAGTCCCGAACTGCATACTACAAAAATCTAACCGCAGTCTAAGCTACCACGAGCTAATTTTAGCTAATGTTAGCTAGCATGTCAAACGGCGCTAGTCAGTATTTCAACGGCTCTGGGGCTAGTAAATCAGCATGTAGGAGAATGTAAAGTCGCACGTCAACTATAAAATAGCAAGGTGACCAATAAAACTACAGCAGACTACCCTTGGCTATTAAAAAAAAAGGTTTAAGATGCTTCTTCAGGTTGAAGGTGGAGTAATTTGGACACTGAAAGGAGGTTGGTTGCTGGCAAGCAGAGGTTGCACTGCACAGTTACATTTCGTTTTCCCTGTTCTGTTCCGGCTCCATCTCTACCTCTGTCAGTGATCACGCAAATAGCTTATTTTTTCGTTCTCATATTGGGGCTTCTGAGAAATGCATGGAGTTGCATTCAGAGAGTGAATAAACTCGTGAAACAGAGAAGTATCATCATGTAATCCATTGATTTCAACAATGTAACTGTATTTTAAATACCAACTATTTAAATTGTAACTGTAACGGAATACAGTTACTCATAATTTGTATTCTGAATACCTGTATTCTGAATATGTAACGCCGGTACATGTATTCCGTTACTCCCCAACACTGGTTGTACACTATACTGTGTGTTAACAGGTTAATTGAATTACTGATCTCAATCTGCACATACTCCATATAATTCGGTTAGTAGATTCTCATACTTGCTGTTTTTTGGTCTGTTTCAGCTGTTTTCTACAGTGGTTGTCAGCTATGAGTTCAACAGATGAAATAAAGTCAACGTGTAAAGTCTCTCTTAACTGTTAACCAGCCTCAGAGTCAAAGTGTTTAAGTGGAGCTGAACTCCTTTTCTAATTACAGCGATTCCCGGCCAAAAAATCTCCTCCCTCTAAAAAAAACCTCCGTGGTGATGGTAAGGGAAATGACCACAGCATGGAGCTCCGACAGAGAGAGAGAGAGACAGGGAAAGAGTGCATGCATACACACACACAGGCATGATGGGGGGGCATCACAATCCCTAGTACACACATCACATCACATATTTTTTTTTGTTCTCTTCCCAAAGATGAACATACTGGCTGTAACCCTGTAGCTATAAAAGACACAGCAAAACAAACAAAAATCTCTGTTGTTAAAATTCATGAGCAGAATACACAACAAAGACTGAGGTGGGCAGATATCCTGGAACTGAAACTGTTCTATTTAAGTACACACACACACACACACACACACACACACACACACACACACACACACACACACACACACACACACACACACATTCAAGCACAGCTCTTTACATTTTCACATTCAGATTTCATTAGAGCTAAATTCCCACCTGGGATAATCCAACAAGGTTTCCCTTTTCCCTCTGTCTGTACTTTCTAGGTCATGATTTGTCGACTTCAGCCTTATCACATCTAGCCTTCATCGCAGACCTTTGTGTTTCGGCTTATGTAAGCATGTGTAATCAGTTGGTTTCTTACTCTATGGTGTCTCTGGTAAACATGATCAAAGGGAGGAGTTTATCTCACTGTAACTAAAGGCTTTGATACCTCAAAGATGCTTTTAATTTGAAAATGCTTCACTGTAAATATGGCTGAGAGGGCAAAAGATTGAATAGCAAATCCTTTTTTTTTTAATTAGAAGATGCAGGTCTTGCTTTCTCATTACTTTTAAACGTCACGTTGGTTATACCTAAACAACAAAACACCCAACATGGGTCAAAGTGTTAAATCCCATCCTGTTTGGAGGAGCAGACTGATACTACATACATCTCAGAGAGTTTCAAATACATTGTCTTCTACTCTCCAGTGAGGCACCCCCCTCCCCCCCCCCCCCCACTGCTGCTTCCACAAGGTTAAAACTAATGGCAACAACTATTAGAAGATTGTGCAGCAAACGCTGCACCATTTAAAAGGAGCCTCCGATTCAACCATGCATAAACCTACTAACAGGAGAGACTGTGCTCTTGTTTAACACTGGCATGTTGATTCAACAACGTGTTTATGCAACGTGCTGCACATGCAACAAGTGCATGACGAAAAAGACTGAGACACTGAGAAAAAGAGAATGAAATACATCAGAATACCAATGCACAATTCACTTCTCCACCACAGTATATGCTTAAAACATAGCTGAAATTTCACATTTTAGTAACATTTAATAATGGATTTCCTTTCCCATTTTTATGGAGGACCTGTTCGGTCTTTCTGCGGTGTTTTTCAGCAACCTCTGCATGGATTTGACTGTGGTGGACAGATCAGCCTAGGGCCAAGAAATAATTCATTTGGTAGTCATCTGGATCTTGGACTTCTGCCATCAGATGATTATTTCTTAGCCATGACTAAAACTAACAGACATAGACACTTGATTTAAAATCCTGGGGGGGGTGGGGGGAGTCTGTCCTGTCAAGAATGATGTCTTTGGGTGTGAAGCATAATTGTTAAATTGTTTCAACGATGTTGGTGTAAGACTGGATTTCGGCAGGATATAAATCTAAAGGCAATAAAATGGCAATATTTCAAAAACGCAGTAAATAAAGGTCTTTAAGGATGAAGTTCCTGGAATAATGCTAAATCGCTAAAAAAAAAAGTTCAATGGGGCAAGGAACATGACAAGTCAGGCAATCAGACAGGTTTTAAACAAACTCCCTGTTTAGCCAAACTTTGGAAGAGAAATTTGGAAAAGAAAACATAGGTGGATGGTAAAACTATAATCCAAACAGTCCTTTATAAACATCCACCACAGATTATAGATGGACTTCAAATTTCACAAACTCTACTTTCTGTAAGTGTGTTTGTACAGTTTTCCAGTGTATTAAAAAATAAAGCCACAGTAGTTTAGATAATCTGGCTGAAGTATTAGCTTGTTTACAACCTGTCTGATTGTCTGACTTGTGTTTCTAATCCCATCTGACTTTGATGTAGAAATGTCACCATGCCTTCAGATCTCAGAGATTTCTTTGCTGAGTACAATATTACCATAAATAAACTATGGACAAAACTATGAAAATCAGACCCAAGTTGGAATAAACTAGAATTTTCCTGTAAGGTGTCTTATAACCTTGACAGGTGGAGGGGGGACAACTCTATTTCTAACATTGCGAGTGTGTTGGAGAGACAAAATGAGCACTTAAATTATGCCACATCTGAACGGACCTCATGGTGAGAAGAGGTGGGTGGGGACTACAGACAAGGCTTTCACAGCCAAACTTGACTGCTGGAGGAAGATAAAGCAATACAGGTGAATATGGAAATGGAGGAAGTGAAACAGTGTGGGAAAGAAACAAAACCTGTAGAGGGACAGAAAGGTAGTCTATAATTCGTGCTCCACATATCGCATAACAGTGTGTGGGCAGTAATAGAACAGGAAAGACAGAAAAGTGAAAAATGAGAAGAGGCGTGTAATTCCTGTCACCTGCATGTGTGTATGTGTGTGTGGAGAATGAGAGCGAGACAGATGTCTTAGACAGTAGGAGCGAAAAGAAAAAAAAAGACTTGAACCACTGAAAACAAAAAAGCCTCTTACCGGAGTGTGTGAACTGCAGTCTTGGCTGAGATGCTCTCCATGCTCCCGTTAAGGTAGCCCCGAGGTGGGCTAGCAGGACCGCTGTCACAAGCGAACACATCCTCCTCCTCACACATACAACACGCACACTGAGTCCAAGTGTGAGTCCAATCCTACAGATTCAGGCAACTCTCCAAAAGTAAAAGTGCCAATACAGTGTCAGTCAAAATCTCAGTGTTGCATTAAACACACACTAACACACACACACAGGGATACACACTCTTAGTCCAAAGTGTTGTACTGTGAAAAACACAAGTCCAAGTCAGAAAGATGCTGAATCCAAACAGTCTTGAGTAAGTCCAGATCCTGAAAATGATTCACTGTTCCTAACAGCAGCACTCACACTTTACCATCTGTGTTTATATTTTTTGATTGTGTGTGTGTGTGTGTGTGTGTGTGTGTGTGTGTGTGTTGGGGGGGGGCTTCGGAGATGGAGGGGAAAATGTATTCCAAGAAAAAACTAAGTCATCTCACCGCTGCCTCCTCGCAGCTTGACAACTCTCTTCTGTTCTGTCTCTCGTCCCAGCTCCTCTCTGCATGTGACTGCTCTCTCTCTCTCTCTCTCTCTCTCTCTCTCTCTCTCAGGGAGGGATCAAGATTCCAGATCATTGTGGCCACCCCTGCACACACATAAATGCAGGCACGCACGCCCATTCACTGCTCCGGGAAAACCTAGTTAAAGTGGAAATGAGAGAGACAAATCAGCTTTCATCTTTATTCCGATTTTACTCTCACTTCCTTTCTTTCACTCTTTTTTTTTTGCACTCAGTCTCTCACTTACTCCTTTTCTCTATCCTACTTTCTTTCTTTGTTCATAATATATAACACTTATCAACACCAGTGATTACGCCGAGCTTTACAGAAGGCGCACAATGACACAATAAACTAAGTGAATAGTAAAAATGTTGATCAGGTAGCAAAAATGATCGAAAAGTAAACAAAGATGATTTGAAGATGAAATGCAACTATAGGAAAAGTAATCTCAATATGCATACCAACATACACACATATTAGGATTAGCCGTATTAGCCAGTTCAAATTAATTTATAAAAAAGGCTTTCAATGAAAGTGGGTTTTCACAAGCAGTTTAAAATAAGATATTCAGATATGCACATCACAGTTGAGGTGTCTATTATCAAATGTTAAGCAGCCTTTATTCATTTGTATTGCCAATAGGCTCCTGCCTCGGGACCTCAGACTGTGTGCAGGAGATATAATCTGAGGCCAAGCTATGGAGTGCATTAAAAGTACACACTAAATAAAGATGGGTTTCAACCCAATTTGGGTAAATCGTGGTACCCAGGACTAGGTCAATCTAGCCTCGACCAACCCATGAACATAAAAACCACTGGGTCACCAATCACACACAAAGAATGGCTTATTTTGACCCATTTTTTAAATGTTTTTTTTATATTGTTTCCATCGGGTTATTCAGCCATACCAACATGTGGTTATTTTGACTCAGCAACGGTGCCATATTTACATTTCTATTGGGTCATAAATTAAACTAAAAAGGGTGGTTACTTACCAGTGTAATGTTATTTTTTATCTTTATATTGGGTCATAAATTAAACCAAAAGGGGGGTGTCATTTTTGTTACCAGGTTTAGTGTTATTTTTGTATTTGTAATGAGTAAGATCATAAAGTCCATTCTAAAACAAACCTTCTTCTTCACTTTCTCTGCACCAAAGTCTCTTACTGAGTCTCTTTCCTCTTTCTCGTTATTTCCTCAGTTTCCACTCCCAACCCAAATGCAATCATTAGAGTCTGTGCCTTCCTTCTTGCTGTGTTATTTTCATTAGATAGCTGCTCACTGGGGTACAGCAGCGCTGGCTGAATTTTTCACCAGCTTCAAGTTCAATCACAGGCTAACGGGGACAATTTATTAATTCTCCGGGATAAATAATGAATTTAGGCTGCGTGCAAATTAGTAAGTATATGAGTAAGTATATACTCTCTCCAATGATTTCTGATTCGTAAATAAATGATTTATTCTCCACACTTGTTTGCTATTGTATAATTAAAAGAGATTTTTTTTTTTCAAATATGACCCAGCAGTTTAATTACATGATTAGAAGTCTTGTTACCTGGTGTTTACACAACCTCATACAGCTTTTAATTGGATGAGGGCAAATTGGGTCAAACCCGCCTGTTAATTAAAGTTATCTAACTATTCAACAGAAGAAGACGAAAAAGTCGCCTCATAGTTTACAGACTGACTAACCCGCCTTCAGTGACGATGTTTAAATAATTACCATTAAATGTTTATGTTGTTCACATCATTGGGCAAAGTGCTGTTCTCTTCAGTTCAGTACAGCTCCATCATTCTCTAAAGACGACATGTTTTTGCTCAGTTTCATGAACTTTATTATCGCTGTGCCATCGGTGCGTGAATTTAATCTGATGAGCAGGTGGCACCTTGTATGAGCCTCGTCCAATAGTGTGTGAGTGGTGCCTGTTGTGTAAAGTACTTTGAGCGGTCGCTAAGACTAGAAAAGCGTTTTATAAATGCAGTCCATTTACCATTACTAGTAATATTACTCTTATTATTGTTACTGCTTACCACTCGAGTCTCATTGCTGTTGTGTTTCTATTATGGCCTGATCTGATCTCAGCAACTAGCCTAGAAATCTAGACGCACCCTAGATGCAGCAAATGTAATTTGCAGCCAGGGTCAGTCTAGCAACTCTCCGTTGGCTTGCGAGCTGGAAAAACCAAACTCTAGTCAGGCCAATCACATCGTGTATAGAGTCGGTGGGCGGGCTTAACATCATGACAGCAGAGTGAATTCCCTGCTACTTGAAAACAAAGAAGATGGCTGCTGCTGCTGGCGAACAGCGGACTTTCGAATCGGCTTTGGCCACGGCTCTGGAAGACTTGAGAAAAGAACAAAGAACGGCACTGAAGTCATTCTTAAAAAAGGAAGATGTGTTCGGAGTTTTGCCGACCAGATACGGCAAAAGTTTAATCTATCAACTAGCTCCGCTACCTTCTTCATTGCTCTGCTTGGTTGTAGCGCTATCCTATTGCGTGCAGAGGGAATTTGAAAGACAACCGTTTATCCCGCCCCTCGGATTGAGCCCTGCCAATGGTGTGTTCCCCTTGTCAGGATACTCAGCAACACCTCTCAGTCAAACAGTGTAGATATTATTGACTCTGTTTACTTATTTTCTGTTGATGATGTTCCTGTAGGTGATGCTCTTTACTTTGATACTTTCACTTCAGAAAAGATCACCAGCCACTCAAGAGTACTACCTCTGCATGCAGATTTTTTTAGGGCAGTTGGCTCTATGACCAACAAAACGAAAGGGGCTCCTGTTGCTCAAGTCACCATGTGCATCACATCTCTGAGGAGAAAAGATGGAAAGGACAGGCATAAAGGCACAGTGCTGTCAGTTTAACCACTCTAAATGTCACCTTAAGCTCTCGCCATAAAACTGACTTACAAGGACCTCCTTAATTCTCAGGTCATGAAGACAATATAATATTAATAATTACAAGTTCTTCTTCACCAACCTTACCTGATCAGTCAGCTTGTTAATTGCAACTAAAAAACCTCCCAGCTAGGGTGAACAAAAAGCCTCTGATCTCTCTCTGACAAGTGATGTTAATTAGACAATTAGCGTGTGAGCTCTGGCTGCTGGGATCATTACTGGTCTCAGATCTTACCGCTGCTATTTTCTACAAACCACAGACACACACACATCCATTTACTCACACACAATCCATTTACTCATGCACATTCCCCGTTTCGTTGGTTGAGGGAGAATGCATCATCTAAAGAGTGCTCATTGTCATCCTCTTGTTTTGTATCTTTAGTTCCATGAGGTTTGCGCCGCCTTTTGAGGCTGATATGAACCCTAATGTCACTAATTCACAGTGTATATGATAGTCATGGTTGATGTAAGTGGTATGAAAGCTGGATTCAAGCTGTTTCTCAAAACACAAGTGAGGGTTTTTTTATGATACTGGTGGCTGTTTGTAAGTTTTATATAACAGGCACCCATTACAGTGGGATTTATAAGTGAACTTGGGTCACTTAAAATGTCATATTACTGTAAGGGCTTCAAAATACACTAGACAGGTCTTGTTTCATACTTGTCTCCTTTGCAGACAGATAGCAATGAAGAAACAGCTGTAGTATTAACGTTATTTGTTCTTAAACATTTTTATCCTTTTTAATATGTAGTTAACTGACATAATACAAGCTTACATACATAAATAACAATTACTTTAAAAGAAAATATGAAATGGTCATTATTGGGGTCAAATTAGGTGGTAACGTCAGGCTTCTGTGAGGCTAATACTGTAAGGTTAACTGTTAGCTAACGTTAGTACAGGTGTGTTTAAGCGCAATTTTAATTATTTCATATTTGTTTAATGTCATAGTGAGACAAGTGCACAGTGAGAGAGATTTAGGTTACCAAAACTATAGCCTAAATCTAACAAAGGCTTACCCAAATGTGAAGACAGGAAGGGGGGGGTAAAACAGCGAGAGAGAGAACGACATGCAGCAAAGGGCCAGTGGGTCGGATTCGAAACCCCAGCTGCTGTTAAGGACTTTGCGTACATGGGGCACACACTCTACTGGGTGAGCTAGAGGTTGCCCATAATATTATATTATATAATATTATTATACATAATATTATTCTTCACACCACACCATGGATGTATTATATTAACGCCCCACATAGGTAAGACTGTGCTGCCATCTTACGTTTCTTCCCGCCGCGTACCTGATGATTGGGGACTCTTGCGTTTAGGAACACCAAATTCCCGCGAGAATCCTTGGGACACTAAACCTCTAACGAGACTTGGTTCGTATATGAAATGGGCCGTATAAAAGTTAGAAGTCTTTCCGCACGCCAAAAGTGAGCAAGACATGTACCGACAACAAACCTCTAAAACTAAAACTGTTGCAGCATCATAGAAGAAGAGAAGCAACAGTTGTAAATACACTTAAGATGTAATGACAGCATTACATCACTAGAGGTCACTGTATGATTGCGTAAATTCAGTATACTGTACCTAAAAGAGGGGAAACATGCAATACGGTCCTGAAAATGTTTTTATGTATTTAAAAAAATATATAAGCCTTCAGAAAATAATAGCAGTTGAATGTGGACATGCTTTTTAGTTGTCATGAGACCCGAAGGGATTATTTTCATTTTTTTCCAGGTGAAACTGAGGAAAGAATATCAAACTAACATCACAGGGCCTATTGAAATGAAACTTTGGATACCAGCTTTTCATTGGATTAATTCTTGGCCCTAACGTGCTCTTTTGGCTTCCTACCTGCTGTGAATCACACAGGCCAAAACTAAGATTTTAAGACAGACATCGATCCATTATGGGTGGTGGGAAAGACATTTAGAGGCTAGATTTTTGTACAATATTATCATCATCTTCGTTGTCTTTGTACTTGTACTCTGCACAATGACAATAACGTTGAATCTAATCTAATCTAATATTCCAAACAATATAATGTATGACATATGACATTATATGATATTCAATTTGTTATAAAGATTTGCTAGGGCCCCAGTACACAGATGATTTTCTTCATTTTTACAAAATGTTTTAAAGGAAAGAAATTATCTTAAGTGACAAATCACCATAATCCACACTCGAGATTTATGTGTTTATAGGTTTTAGTAGTGAAG
The DNA here is from genome assembly GCF_031162955.1 of Sander vitreus. NCBI lineage: Eukaryota > Metazoa > Chordata > Actinopteri > Perciformes > Percidae > Sander > Sander vitreus. The sequence continues at coordinate 10,615,922 of NC_135861.1, read as the reverse complement.
TCAAGTTAATCTTACTTTCTGATATGCTTTTAATCTCATATGGTAATTATTACAATAATATAACAGAGAGATGTAGCATCCACATAAATTAGACACGTTTAATGTATGTCTTTTGCTGTCTGATTTCAGTAGGCCTACATTTTTTATTATTTCTAATATTGGCCAATCAAATTTAATTCCAGAGAGTCGTTTGGATTTAAATTCTTTAACAGATGGGATGGAGTTTATGACAGGGTGGAGGAGTGGGTTTGGAGGGAGTGGGTCTGACCGTCTTGCACGCTCCCGTCATGATGTGTTGGAACCTTTGTGTGGGGGCGCAGCTGCACGGGAGCGCGTTTGGTGCTAAAACAGTAGCCAGCAGTGAACCTACAGTAAAATATGAACATTAGCACTGCGGTTGAGTAATCTTAGTAAGGCTGAGAAGTTAAATAATAGGTGATTCTTGCGGTCAACTGTGGGAAACACAAGTCAGTGTTTTTATTTAGTGTTTGGTTCGTATAGCCTATAAACTCTTGTCCCACCAGAGGAACAGAGACAGATGGGTCACTGGGCGTAGTGTTTCGGTGCGGACAACCTAAAAATAAAACTTTGGGAAACAACAGAATAGGTGGGTGTATGCATGACTCACAATCATCCTTGTCATAGCCACTCCAAAGTCATAACAAAAAAATACACCTCAGACAGAGGCAGCAGCCAGTCCTACCAGTCAGTCCAAAGTCATCTCCAAAGATCGTCTATTTGAAAGATGAATAACTGTGGTTGAAAGAGAAATCACTCTTACTGTACTTTCAATGCAGCAGCAGCATATATAAACACTGTGTTTAAAACACAGCAGATCTGTGTGGACTATACTACTTCCAGATTGAGAGGTCATCCATAACTCTCTCTGAAATTGGCTGGACATTCTTGGGTCTCACAATGCCACAGGTCAAAGTTCAATGAGGTTGAACCCTACATGAAATGAGATCTCTTCATGACAAGAAGTTTAATGTATTTTGCTCGACCTTGATTGAAACAAATAGGGATGAATTCGGGACTTAATCCACCTTAAAGGCAATGCTGAACCTTAGCCTTCCCATGAGATTTTTTTAGCATCATCTAAACAACTTGCACAACGTTTTTTGTGGAAATTGAAGAACACAAACATATGATTATGTCCTACAAATTCAGGCCAAATCTAGCCATATTTGTAGTAGCCTCTAGTCTTGTCACCCATGGGAGAGCCCTGAAATGGGACCAGGTAAGCTGTGAAGCACAGACACACAGAGGGAATGACTCCAATTTAGCTTTGGCAGAATATGGTAGGCCTATTTGCTGTTGTTGAAAGCTAACAAAATAATTATCTATTATTATTGAAATGACAAGTGATTATTTACTAGCCAGAACATGAACATGTTCATTTCTCTTTATATGACCAGAAAGCCCTAGTATCACGTCTTAGCTTTTTAGAGTCCAACTCTCTATGAGAAAACGTCATTGTATTGCTGAGGCTATGGAGCCTCAGTTAGCATGAACATTGCAAGGACTCTGGCTCTCCTTACTCAAAGGTTTATGGTGCCTTATAAAAGCAAGAGAGTGAGAGGTCGTTCCTCTTTTTCTCCCTCGTTCGCTGCCTGGCTCTTGTGTAACCCGCCCCCTCTCCTATCTTGTTCCCTCCCATTGGATGGTTCCCTTCTTCTGCTTGTTATCCCATTGGATAAGTCGGGCGGGCGATGAACTCATATTGGTTAAAAATAGTTGGGCTCGCGAGGGGCTAAAAATAGACCGGTATATAAAGCCGGCGGTTCAGCTCCAATGTGCTCTACTCCTCTCCGACCGGCAGCAGGATAAGCAGGGAGACAGAGGGAGACGCAGAGAGAAAGAAACAGGGAACAGTCTCTCTCCAGCTCATTCCTCTACAAGTGTTGCACCAGGGGCAGCGTTGTCTCTTACATGATGCCGGGCCATCAGTTTTGGGTGGAGTAGGCAGTGACGAACTTCCTTCCTTCCCTTTTGACTCTGGTTTCGTTCTGAATTTCTCTCTAAGAGCCACAGTCATTTCCCTTAACAGAGCAGAGACAAGACGTTGTTAATAAGTAATGAATAACCATAAAACCATAGCTGTGATTGAGACTAACCCACTTGTTTCAACAAGTTGCCTCTTATGTTAAAAGTCTCATATTCAAATCCAGTGATGAGTCTGTGTGTCCAACATGGCTGCACATTCTGTTGCAGTCTTTGTGCTATTAACTACAAAGAGAGGTAGCTAGTATGAAGCATATATTTATGACGTGTTGTGACACCATTTGGGTGTAGACTTGACAGAGTGCAGCCACGTGGATAAAGGCAGTTTCAGCTAGCATGCCTAGCATTCATCAGATGAAAACACTGAAACGCACCCATCACCAGCAGTATCATGTAAAGTTACAATGGATAACCGAGTACATTTTCTCATGTACTGTACTAAGTACAAATTTGAGGTAGCTACTTCCTTTTTTTAATTTTATGCAACTCTATACTTCTATTCCACTACATCTCAGAGGCAAATAGGTCTGTTGTACTTTTACTCCACTACATTTATCAGACTTATTTTTCAGATTACAATTTTCATACCCTTCATGTCTAGTGAAAACCATGTATCTCCATATTTGGTGATTTTGAATTAACATTTTTCTGATAGACTGAAGGATTATGTGTTCCTTTATGGGTTGAGAAAATCCTCCTACTTCTTAAGATAAATAAATTATTCAAAAAAGAAAGAAACATGGATTAGTTTGAAAAAAATACTTCTTAGAGAAAAGTGGTTCTTACAGTACAGTGACGCTACATACATTATATTCTTATAGAATATGATGCATTGCTGTAGATTAAACTACACAACAGTATGTAAATGAGTTAAAATAATTTTTCTGCAGAATGAGTACTGAATGCAGGACTTGTAGTGGAGTATTTTCACATTGTGGAATTGCTACTTTTACTTAAGTAAAGGATCTGAATACTTCTTCCACCATGCATGCTGTTATCTCTTTGGCTTTACTGAAGAAGAAAAATATTTTGGAATGTGAAAGTTGCTTTTCCATCAGCCCTCATCCGACCATTGGGAAAAAAGTGTTTGCTCTGGAGAGCCAATGCCCTGTTTTGTGCTGAAGAGCAATCCAGCAGATTTCCTTGTGAATCCACTCGAGGGTTATAATAATGTACAGTAAAATGCAGCTTAGTGGCCACTAGCGACTAACAGTGTTCTGGCTCAGATGGTCTAGTGTTTTACAGTAAGGGTAAAAAGTACTCTCTTCTCATTTTCACTCAGAGTGGGACACACTGACTACTTGTTTCCTCTCTCATCCACCTACTACACCTCTTGTAATCCATCATTGGAGGCCTCCTCCTACTATCCATCCTCCTATTTTCTATACTGGTTTATCCCTCCACCTCCTCCAACCATAGCACACAAGTCTCCTGTATAACCGTAGTTCACTCTGGGCATCTTTATGATGTAGTAATGTGGAGAGAGACTAGAGTTCGCTCACAAACCTCATCCTTGGATCTTTTATTGAGACTACTGCTACTACGTTAGTGTTTAAATCCAGTTCTAAATTACTAGCTGCTACTAGCTGATGCCTGCACAGTGACAATGTAGGAGACGTGTGTCTTTGTGTCTACAGTCATGTGAAAAAATTAGGACACCCATGCTAAAGTTGACTAAAAAGAGGAATAAAAAAAATCATCTCTTGGAAATTGATCTTAATGCCTTAATTTAAAAAGAAAATGAGGAAAAATCCAACCTTTAAGGACATCAATTTTCTTTGTGAATGAATAATGTATTGTAACTAAATAAATGTTCTTCCTTAAAATACAGGGGGCATAAGTAAGTACACCCCTATGTTAAATTCCCATAGAGGCAGGCAGATTTTTATTTTTAAAGGTCAGTTATTTCATTGATCCAGGATACTATGAATCCCGATAAAGTTCCCTTGGCCTTTGGAATTAAAATAGCCCCACATCATCACATACCCTTCATCATACCTAGAGATTGGCATGGGGTACTGTCCATAAAATCATCTCTCACTGCAAATCAAACCAACTATTAGGCTAAATGAAATAAAACCATGCCAAGAATCAGACATGGAGAGATAGCTGACACTATTTGGTCCACATTAGTTGTAAAAATGTAATGCGATGTATGCTGCATGTGAGGCTAAATATATGTTTATATATGAAGAGGTTACTGTAAGTGCATGCTCCTTGTGAGCACCATCCTCCTCGTATACATCCATTTTATTCCTGGATTTCCACTCCTCCTCAGCACTGCCTTACACAACTACTGTGTTTTATTGTTGGTCACGGAGCAGTTCCACACTGCACACGCTCACAGCTTCTCCATATTACTCCACAACATCCAGCTTCATCCCACACAGGCTGAAACTGCCTCACCTCGGCATCCCACACACTCCGTTCTCTCTGCAGCACGGGCCTCAGAGTGAGGCTGCTGGCACATCTCGGAGTGATGTGGTGTTGCTTTCTGCTCCTCAACCAGCAATCATCCTAATTCCCTGTATTGTACCTGGGTTTTTATAAAGTGAGACTACAGATGTCGCAATGACTGGAATACACATTGTATTTCCATTTATTTGTGGCGAGGTACAATATGTTTACCTCATTTTAATTTTGTGATAAGACTATTGCAATGTACATTTGGCACACTAAAACAGAGTTGCATTAGCACAAGTCAAGAGGAGCTCTACACTCAAGTCACACTGGAGTAGTAGTCTTAAAAGAAGCCTGTTGGTGTGATGCTTAGTAGCTGAAATCTTAAAAACTTGCACTTAAACTCAGTGATATTAGGGGGTTTGGATGACATTCAGCGTAGGGCTGGGCGATATGGAGAAAATCAAATATCACGATATTTTTGACCAAATACCTCGATATCGATACGATATTGTAGTGTTGACTATTGGTGCTTTCACAAAATATTTACACAATGAGATTTTTGATAAATAATCATTGGTAATGTGGATATAATGACTAAGTGGGTAAAGGCCAATAATATAACAGTCTTGTAAGTTCAGAAAATTACATAACTTCACTGTAATGCTGCCTTTAAAACCAGGAAAAGACAACACTTATGCCATATTATGATATTACGATATCCAAAATCTAAGACCATATCTAGTCTCATATCACGATATCGATAGATTGCCCAGATTTAATTCAGTGCGTCATTGTGTGTGCTGACCCTGGTTTATGATCAGCTGAGGCTCTGCGTGGGAGTCCAAAGCTTTAAAAAAACATTACTGCATGCATCACTTGTCAACTATTATCTATATTTACTGATATAGTGTCCAACAGAACCCATTATCAGAAATGCATTGTTTTGAAACTCCACTGTGACTATTTAGTAATGAGGTGCGATGAATATTTGTGGGTGTAGCTTTAAGGTTTGGGGAGAGCACTAATTCAAATGCAGTTGCTTGACTAAAAAATAAAATCTGCATTTCAAAAGTGGCTGGTTCACGTTTCTAATACAAATCTCACCAACTTCACACCAAAAAGTAAATAACTAACAATAATTATATAACAATAAATTATAATTGAAGGTGTTGAGCACGGATGGGTTAGGTGGTCAGACTTTTCAGTCTGTTGCACTGACAAGTCAACAGTCAAGAGCAAGAATCTCTGACAAAAGAACACCTTACATGTGAACATCTTGAGTCAACTAATTATTCTTGATGGAAAATTTAAAGTATTTCATTTGTGGTTCCAAAAGTGTTTCTTTCTTTCTTTCTTTCCTTCCTCTCAACTGTTTCCTAAATAATTATTTCCATTTTACGTAATTTGTCAGTTTATATGTGACTTGTGTGTCAAGTTCAGTCTGGAGACACAAATACACCACCCTCCCCGAGACCACAATGAATAGGAGCTAGGTGTTATAGAAAGTAATTTATTACACAAACCAAAGCTAGTTTACAAATAGTTTCCAGTCCTGTGCGCGTGTATAGTCTAGTATGAACAAACCCACATTTTATATTTACAGACTTTGCATACAGCTTGGTTTTCCGGTTCTTTTGTTTACGTCACTGCTTCAGCATCCAAAATTAGGATTTAAAAATACAATAAAAGTAGAAATAAAAATTTGTACATAAGGAAACTTATTGTTTTTCCTTTTGTCTTTTAAGCCAAGTTTGTGTTCAAAACAAAGAACAGAAAAAGAGCCGGCGATGCTCTAGACAGGCAACCGAGGGGCCAGCCTTTCTCCTGACTGCCTAACAACAGCATTTGGCGGGGATGATTGACGGGTCGTTACAACCAATTGTTAATCATCAGAAAAATTCAGTTAAAGCACAAAAGAAGAATGAACCGTAAGCGACGACACATAAGCAGTCCCATAGTCTTACACCTCCTATTTTAAATACTGATCGACAACATATTTATGACTTTTTTTTTTTTTCTTTTTTTTTTAAAGCAGAAAATTAAGTATAAAAACAACAACACAAGACCAAGTTTCTGGAACAGGCTCCTCCCTGTAGGCCAGGAAGAAGAACAGGAGGGTTCAATGTTGTCAAGAGAGCCTGAATCTGCCAGTAAAAACACACAGAAGAGTCAGGGAAGGCTGGTGGCTGATAAATCCCAAATATGACTGGCCACCCTTACCCTTGTTAGAATGAAAAGTCCTCAAAAAATACCCCAAAATGAAAACTGTCCAACAGACAGCAGGCAGTTCATTCTCACTCTGATAGCTACTGATTACCAGCATGTTTTACCCCAAAATATATCAAGCTAGCCAACCTGACAATTCTGGCATTTCCATGCACAGTACAAAAAGGTCATGTCATGTGTATGATGTTTGTCTTTTTAAGATGAACTGTTAAACCAACAGTTAACCAATAAAAGGCAGACATGTATATGGTGGATAACATGGTATATCACAGGGACCTTTCATCCTCAACATTAACTAGTTCTGGTTATTGTACATCTGACCTTTATACATGCCTTCACAAAAAAAAGAAAAAAAAAGAAAGAATAGTTGTTCATCCCAAATAAGGATGTCAGTGGTGTGCATGTAAACACAATACTCTCCTCTCCTTGTTCTTTGTCCTGGTCTAAAACCAGAGGAAGTTGAGCACCAGCAGTCAGCTATGTGGAGCTGGAAAGGATGGGAGCTGAGCATTGGCAAGAGTTTACACCGGTTGTACTATGCAGGGCAGGAAGCTAACTTTGTCATTCAGTGGGACCGCAATTCACCTGCCACTTCCACTGATTCAGTCCAACGAACGTTTGACGTTTCAGAGCCTTCAGCTGATCGCCTCCTGGAGTAGACAAACCAACCTCAGTAAAGATTCACCAGCATGTGGGTACTTTTGGTCCAGCCCTGATGCTGACGGTATCACAATACTGCTACTCTGGAAGTAAGTAAACTTCACACTGTCCGCTACAACACTGCTATAGTAAGATGCCTAATATTTAAAGCAGCAACAGGAATACAGGTGGGCAATGATAGTATTTACTTTAAAACCAGTGCTGTGGGCATTTTCTCTCAATTCAAACTGTGCACTAGCTGCAGCTTATCTGCCAAAAAAAAAAAAAAATAGAGCGCTCACTATTAGGTGGCTGTAACAGATCGTGTCAGTAAGAGTACAGCTCAATGCGTTCGTCACTGTGAATCTTTGAGCACAGGATTAGCCACAGTGAGACTGACACTGAGCGGGACATGTGACATGCACTCCACGCCCGAGCACCTGACAGCACGTGACCACTTGGTGAATACTGTGGATACAACAACCCAATCAGGATTAACTTTTCTGAATGGCATATTTTACAACAGAAATGTCTTGTTTTTGTTATTGAATTGAACTGCAAGCTAATCAACCATGAACCTGTTTAGAGCACCATTTTGAGCAGCATGAGAATACAGTTTACTGGTGATTTGTCTACTTTGGGGCCCAGGTAACTACAGCATATAACAAGTAGGCTGAATGTGCAAAACTAGAAACATTGCACAATTTGCACTGGTTTAGTGTACAGTCTCATCATGGTCACACCCAGGCTTCAGTCTTCCCATCCCTCCACCTGTCCAACTCCCCACCTCCCCTTTCCTACTTCTAGGGGGATAAATAGTCCACCGGTGGCTGTTTACAGTGGTACTCATTTACTGTGCTGTCTGCCCCCCCAAATCCATCTGTCAAGTCATCCAGGCAAGAAACTAAACCTTTTTTGTTGTTGTCCGTAATGAACACAGTCTGGAACATCCAATCATTCACCAGCAACTTTATCAGTGTTACCAGTCAGCTAGATTTTTATAAAGGACCAGGATCTCCTAATGATCTTTATCAGTGTAAGTGGCTTGTTGAAAAGACAAAATGTACCAGCGTTTGGCTGGTGTAAATTTCCCGAATTGATAGAAAACCCACAGGAAAAGAGCCCAATGGTTTACAGCGGTAGTCATCCTCTTCCTCCTCCCCCTCCATCCATCCACCCACCCACCCACCCCTCTCCAACAAAGCATCCCAAACCCAAGTCCCAGGGTAAATTCAGTCCAACGAACAGCCATTTTACAGGTACTGTACTGTGGTACTGTAGCCCAGGGTGAAAACAGTCCAAATATGTCGGCCATTTTACAGCACTACACATTTATTGCTCTTCTTTCCGCGGCGGGCCTGCAGAGCCGCCCTGGTGGCCATCTCAAACACCTCCCGCACACCGTCCTTGGTCTTAGCGGAGCACTCCATGTAACCGAAAGCTGCAATCCGGCCAGCCATGTCCCGGCCCTCCTCTGACTTCACTGGCTCCTATTGGATGAAGAGAAAACCAAGAATTTGGATTAGGAACCAATTTACATTTAGAAAATACTAGCTAATAAAGATAAGTGCTTCTATAAATACTAGTCAATTTGGGGGTGGGGGGTGTTATGCCAAATGGTAGCCAGCCAAAAGAAGAATTAGGATACCTGTTTCATCTTGGCCAGCTCTCGGCGCGTGTGCTCATCGTTGCGCAGGTCTTTTTTGTTTCCTACCAGGATGATGGGAACGTTGGGACAGAAGTGTTTGACCTCTGGGGTCCACTTCTCTGGAATGTTTTCTGTGGAGGAAAAAGACCATAGAACACAGGATAGATCAATAATCATTGGCTATTTTATTTTATGTGTGCATGTCTGAGATAATTTTGGTTGTCAGACTACAATTGAATGCAGAGCCCATTACAATAGAGGGGATGAATCTTTATTATATTTTAAAATGTTCCAGCTGTGAGATAAACATTCTAGCAATGGGAGGCCACCACAGCTCAATAAAGGAAAGTGACAGAACTATAAAACCGGCACTAAGCCCATTCTTGCACTGTGATAGTCGAGTGATTACTCTTGTTGTCCATGTCTCAGTTAAGAAAACAGGAAATAAAACCTATGTCAAAAATAAAGTCAAACCCATAAACTCTATAGTTCATAAACTCAATGCTAGTACCATTTCTTCTAGCTACAATTGAAAGCCCACATTGAAAAACAGACAATGGAAACCCTTGCATAAAAGCTATTTGATGTCTCAGCAAATACCCTTATCTTTAAATTAGTTTAACAGAGTTAAATCACAGGACGTCAGCATTTTGATTAGACCGACATTTACAAAGTAATTTAATTTAAAATGCTGCAAAGATAATTCTGCTTCTGAAGACAAGAACAAACAAAGAAGAGCCTCCATATCTCAACTGAGCATCAAGTGTTGGAAAAGAAATGTGTCCCACTTGGTCAGCAAAAACACTGCTTTAAATGGAGATGCCTCTGTGACCCTGCCGCTGGTTCACCTGCGGGATGCGTATTGTCTGACGAATGGTCATGTAAACCAATGTGAAATTACAAGCTTTAGTAAAATAGGCCTTTGTTGTATTACAATTGTAACTTCCTCGGATTTAATCCCATTCAATTCATGTCTAGCACTTACATTATCTGTAGGTTGTATCACCTTATTTTATGCAAATCCATTTCCATGTGATCACAGTAGTGCTGTTCATAATCATGATGAGAGAAAAGGCTTGACTTGTTTTACAACATGGCTGCATGCCATCGCATGACAAATGATTTGGTTCTAGGTGTGTGTCTGTGTACGATACGATATACTTTATGGTGCCTTTAGGGAAATTTGTTTTGGACTCCGAGCTGCACACAAATAATGCCTTGACAGTTATAACAACATAACAAACAAAAACAATACAGCACCGTGTGTGTGTTTATTTATGAGAGCGAGATTTGTACTCACCCAAGCTGTCAGGGCTGTCTATGGAGAAGCACATGAGGATGACATCAGTGTCTGGATAAGAGAGAGGTCTAAGCCTGTCATAGTCTTCCTGACCCGCAGTATCCCAGAGAGCCAACTCCACCTGAGAGACACACACACACACACACACACAGAGGGTAGAAAGAAGGACAAATGAATGTGAAGTAAAGGGGAACAAGAAGGAGAAGAGGAAGAACAAAAAGGGAGAGAGAGAAGTTAATACACCACGTCCATCCTGATCAGCACAACTTTCACAGTGAAGGCAGCAAATAAATGAGATAATGAAAAGGGCTAGTCGACCTCGTCCTGACCAGGTACTAGAGAGGAACTTAGTGCATCATAATATCAAAAAGGAGTATAACAAGGAAAGCTAAGAATTAAACATACATTTTAGGTGGAGCATCTCTGTAATGCTGGGAAAATTGTCCTAAAAAAAATGTAGTCCTATTCTATAAATTAAAAATATAGGACTGCTTTTTCATTAACTGACACACGTGACCCTTTTTCTAAGTGTGAGTGATTTAATACAAGGTTCAAATTAGCAACAGAAAAAAAACAATTCTGTATTTGTTCATCACTAATAAACACTCTGGGACACAGCCCTTAAGCCCTTCTACTACAAAATGTGACAGTGACGTGTAAAAACCTCTCTAAGCGAGCAGACTGCAAAGCTAAAATCGGTAGAGGAAACCAAATCGAAACATTTGGAAAAGTGTGACACTTGACAAGAAGTAGCCTGAGTCTTCCTCAGCAGCACAGAGGGTTAATAATCAAACAGCCAACAAAGACTTTAACGTCCCAGAATCCCATTAACCCAAAATGAGGTCTTTTGACTGATGAGTTGGGCTGGGTGCTGCAGTTATCCACAGTGGCAGACATACATCATGAACCTGAAAGTCACAATGAGTCTTCCCCCAGATGAGAATATCTCCTAATTTCTGAGTTACGGTGGATTTTGTAAAATGTTTAAATGTTTAAGTATTAAACACAGCCCTAACCCTACAATGTGCTGGTTCCTCGGGGTAAAACATGTTGATCTAAATCCGGCATGAACACTATCATCAATGTGTCTATTTGTATCCACATGGAAATAAAATTAAATCAAATTACAAAAACACCTGGTTAGTGCGAGTTAGCATAGCAATCGACGGCATTTTAGATAAAACTGACTCACACACCTAAAAGACGACACAGAAACACCTACACATATTTTGTTGATTCATTTGAAGGCCTGTGGCTAAGCCCAAAACGACACAGTCTGTAAAAACAGACCAGATTTAGCAGATGACTGCTGTAACGTGAGGGAAGATGTGAAAATTGAACTGTGCCGTTTCACACCAGGGACCCGGGCCCAGATCAGAGTACATTTAATGTCAAAGTCCAGTTTGTTTGATTAGTGTGAAGACGATCCGTGCCCAAGTCCACTTGAAGAGGTGGCCTTGAGAACAGTTCTTGCTGTCCGCGGTGTGGATCAATCCATTTACCCCGAGGAACCACTCTGACATGACATTGAATGGGAAAGACTGATAGTAGTGACAGTTTCACTGCAATTGTCTCACCTGTTTGCCATCCACCTCTATGTCAGCAACGTAGTTCTCGAACACGGTGGGGACGTAGACCTCAGGGAACTGGTCCTTGCTGAAGACAATCAGAAGGCAGGTCTTTCCACAAGCTCCATCCCCCACTATCACCAGCTTCTTACGGATGGCTGCCATCCCTGGAGGAACACACCGAGGAGGAGGAGGAGGTTATGATCAAGGAGCCACAGGAAAAGCATTAAGAAGAATCAAAAGCACAACTGTTACAGCAGAGCATTTGACTATTCAGATCCATCAGGATTTGTGATCTTAGCACAACAAACTATCCTGTGTAAAAATGCCAGGACAGCCCATTTTATAGATTAAGACTAAAGAAAACGTGAAAAATGTGTTCAATATATGTGGCGTGTAGAGTAGTGTTGCATCGTGCAGGTGCACCATGCAACACTATACTTGACACATTTAACCACAGGGCTGGAAAAAAAAGCAGTTCAAACCCGAGGTTCTCTTAGGGGGTTGTGAGAGGATTAATGGAATCTAAAAAAGAAAATCCAAGACGGACATGTAATGGTCTTCATATTTGTGATTTTCGTTAAAGTAAGGAAGGCTTCAGGCTTATTTAATATTGCACAAGTGGCCTGACAAGAGCAGGAATCACTCAATATTTAGTGGCTTGTTGGCCAAAAAGGCAGAGGACAGTATGTGTCAATCAAAAGCTGAAATCACACAAATATCCTGCAAGCTAGCTGCATTTTAAGGCTCTGACACACCAACCCGACGGCCGACCGTCGGCAGAAAAGGCAGTCGGACTGATCATTCGGCTCCCATCGGTCCAAGAAGGGCCTCGGAACACACCAAAGCGACGCCGACTTGAGCGCATGTTCTGTGCGAGACGCAATACGTCTCCATAACAGCAGGCGGCGCTAATCTGTATTGTCGCCCAAAAAATGAAAACAGGAAACGCGTCACGTGGGTCTGGCTTCTCCTGAATTTCAAAGCAGACCATAATGGACCTTTTTCACAGCAGACATTCTGACTTGTCATAGTAGGAAAAGCACAGCTGAAATTGATAACCTTAACGATGGCTCAATTCCATCAAGTGTCCCAGTAAGCTATTTCAGTGAGTCAGCATGCACAATACCAGGGCCTCTCCTAAGTGGAATGCAGCCATCATTAATGGTTTTGAATACACCTGTGCTTTTCCTACTATGACATGTCAACATGTCTACCGTGAAAAAGGTCTATGGCGGCTCGTTCGGAATATGATCTCGTATTTTATGAAAATAGCTCACCAAAACGTGTTTCTGAAAACATTTTAAGCGAGAAATAGGCCATACAGTTGCTGAATCTCTCTCTCTTTTTTTTTTTTTTTTTAAATCGACAAAGTCGTCAGTTGGAAAGATTTTCGTCAGATTGTGAGAGGCGGTCGTCATCCTCATTCGCTAGTACTCCAATCAGATTGGTCCATTGAGTCCGACTGCCCACTGACCGATGCAACAAGTCAAATTGGCCCAAATTAAAGCCAACGGCTCCTCCGACTGACGACGGCACGGAACACACCAAACCTTGCCAGGCTGTCCGACGGACGATAATCGGGTTGGCGTGTCTGCGCCATTAGGCTAAAGAGTGACTGGTGGGAGTGACAGCACGTCCAATTTGTCAAGACAGAGCTATATAAATTCTATTATCAATTGTCTTATCATGGTTTATAATGATTAAGTATGCCAGTATCAGCAGGAAGATAGTGCTGTGTTAAGATTGCACCAGTGCCCCCCACATGTGTGTACGTCCCTGTTACGCTCCTGTCCCGTTCTTACACAACATACAGGTATCAACAGAAAGGTGTCAAATATGGCGCAGCGCAACAAGAGCTACTAGGAAGGAAGGAAAATGTAGCCGAGGTTCCAGTAATTCATGACAGTAGAAGACCTGACAGATGTGTCAGTGTGGGTGTGAGAGAACAAGCTTGCCCAACAGAGTTAAGGGAAGTTGGGGCAAAGGAGTGTTTTGTAGTCTGTGACTTTCTGTAAAATGACATTTCTCAATATGGAGTGATATAAGCTCCTCTTAGCCTCAAACACAGGAATTAGGTTTAAATGTTGATTTTCTATTGGAATCTTTAGAATTATTCAATTCTTGCCAGTGTATTAATAACAAGATTTATGGTCACATTTTACCAACAGAATGTGATCACAACATAAAACCAGAAACCGCAATTTCCCTTTATACTTTAACAGGAACTGTATCCAAAACATTTTATTCACCAAGAACACCTCAAAACGCACCTCATTTGTCATGGTGGCACTGCTGCAGAGACAACTTACAAGCACATTTACTGTGTGCTTACTAACTGCACAAGGACAACTGGACCCGGCATAGAGAGGGTAATAAATCATATCACTGACGAGTCATTTCCGCCTTGATCCGAGAAAGTGCAGCCCTGTGCGGTGTCAATCACCTTTCTCTACCCTGCTATCTCCATCAGTGAGTCAGCTGGAGGCGTGATAGACAGCAAACTCCCCGACACCTCTGCTGTTGATCTGCAGCATTTCTGGAGCTGTAACATGGCGGTACCACAGTCCAGGTTAGAGGTTAAATTCCCTGTGTCACTTTTGTCCCTTTTGAACAGTGACCTGGGATGCCAGGGGTTTGATTGTGTTTAAACGTTGATTAGCCTTTGCATAAGAAGATGGTCTCTGGTCCCAAACGCTTAGCCTTCCTTTTATTTTTTGTTCAAACAGCAGTTTGTATGCAACTGGCATTGTAAGCTAACACAATTACTTATTGTCAATTATTGCTCTCTATTAGCGATCAACCAATTGTCCAATTGTAGGCCTGGCCGATTATCGTGGCCAATATTTGGCAATTTGCAGATTATCTGCATCAGTGTTTTATTTTACCGATAACCGAGTTAATTAATAAAAAGCGCGCTACTTTGGCTCCACTACAGCTCTGTGTCTCTCGCTCCGGTTTCACTCACCACTGAGTCTCACTTACAAAAAAGGTAAGGCTGGAGGAATTTCCAAGTTAAAAACATAATTTCCACACTGAAGTTGCAAAAACAGCCCATCCTGTGATCTATTTCTATAATGACAAGTCTGCCCAGTTATATCACTTAAAAAGCCAGATTAATGAACTTTTTTGTAGTGACAACATTAGCTTGCGGTGTTAACTAGACCATTAGCATTAAAAGGAGTTTATGAATGTGGAGCGATAGTTAAATGTTTAATCTTTAAAAACAACATTGGTTCCAGTGCAACAGGGACTTATTTAAGCTTCCACCCTGCAAATGGAACATTACTCATCCGTATAAGACAATGTTTGCACATTACATGCGATACACGTTATATGCAACGGTAGCCAGCAATAACGTTGAGTCTCACAGCTAATTTAAGCCTTAGTAAACGTCCATAACTTCATTTGCTGGTTCACTAGGATATAGCCAGAAAAAAGGCTTATAATGATGTTGCTTGCACTTAAAATCAATTAAAATGAGCGACACCTTTACCAGCTTCAACATTTAAGTTTTGAATGCAATAATGCAGCAATAGTTATAAATTATTTTGAAACATTACATTTAGTATTTGTTTGTTACAATAACTAAAGATTTTTAAGCAAGACATATACTTTATGTATTTTTACTAGGGGTGGTACGGTTCACAAAATCCACAGTTCGGTTCGTATCACGGTTTTAGGGTCACGGTTTTCGGTTCTGTAAGGTTCTTGTTATTTTTTCCTTTTAATCTTCAACACTCCAGAAATATACTTCAGCATATGATATATAGCTAAAATTAGCATATTGAATGCATGTTGCACAATACATGCATACAGTGGCAGTTCTATCTATTGTTTTATTTCCGCTGTCATCATAGGTAACATGAAATCCAAAATGTTCCCACACACCAGACTATATACACGACGCTGGCGCATCCTCCAACTCCGGGCAGCCTTCCTTATCTCTCCCACTTACAATTTCTGCATGTGACGTGACCTGCAGCGCTCCACACTCCACCTGAGGAGCGGTCGGCTCGGCGCCTCTCAAAATCTGACGAAAATCTTTTAAACTGACCTTTGTCGATCAAAAAAACAGACCGATTCAGCAACTGTATGGCCTATTTCTCGCTCAAAATGTTTTCAGAAACACTTTTCTATTATCTTAACTATTTTCGTAAAATACGAGATCGTATTCAGAACGAGACGCCATTAGAATCCGTTTTGAAATTCGGGAGCAGCAACAACCACGTGACGCGTTTGTCCAATCAGCTGAACCGTGCGACACACACGCTCCGAACAGAGACATGCAAACCGTTAACAGGCTACATGGACTGTAGAAGGTTACAGCTTTCATTTATAATAATTTAATTTTTTCTGTAAATGCATATCAGTTCCAAATATCGGTTATCAGTTTCATTAACTACCAATACTCGCATCGGAACCTACTAACAATATTGACTTTTCAATATCACAGCCTTTTTTGCCCTCAGTCCCATTAGATTCTGACCCTAAAATGCACCAACAAACTGCAAACAGTCTATAATTGGTAAATTAATCTCCAAGTAGGACAGCAGTGTCAAATAAGATTAGACCCTTTCCTCCATGACTTGGAGAAAAAGGAAAAGACAAAAATGGGGGCAGCTGTAGCCTCGAGGTACGTGTGTGGTCAATGCTTGAAACGTTTGACCAGCGGGTAAACCGGGCAAATAACAATGTGCCCTCCTTTTAACAAATGCTGGCTAGGTGCCTATAAGCAAGTCATTAACGCCACAAATTATTCCTTAAGGAGCTTACCAGACAACAGGAGACTTGAAATCGGTAATACAAAGCAGCCGCTGTCAGACAATACATTTTCATTAGAAAAAACCTTTTCCTAGCTCAAAAAAGAAAAAAAAAAAAAAAAAACACTTAACAGGGGAAATATAAAGACCATACACAATAGGAAAATACCCATTAGCAGTGGAGACGGCTGTGTCTGAACTGCCTGAACTTGTTTCAAAAGAGCAGGGTGACATAGGAATCACAGCACATACGGTACATCGATGCTGAGGTTACGGTAGTATACGATGAGTAAAGTGGCCATCAGGCAGTAGGTCCATCATTTTAGACTAAGCAAAACTGAGACAGGATAATCTGACACTGATTATTTGCTCATGGGTAGCTAAAAGACTACACTTGTTCTTTTTTGAATGTTTTTATATGGGGCAATGGCCGCAAAAGACGATACGATTGATTGTTGTTTTGGTACAGCAGCTACAGCACAGCTAATGCCAGCGATGTTAACGGCAGACTAACGTTACTACTTTGGACCAAACTTGCAGGCTGCACCAAAACTAATGGAGAAAACACATACTCTTGCTTTTATGCCACAAATTACCTTCATGGTTTATTTAGTCTTACTGCTTTAAATGGGCTTTCAGGAAAAGGATATTTTTTGGCCGAATCACCCTATACCTGTTCTATGAGCTGAACATGTCAGTCAAATCAGGTAATATAAAATCAGGTAATATAAAAATCTGGATGAAAAGGGTTTGGATTACGCTTATATTTCGATGCATGGGAATATAAAATCTGGGTGACAATCTTAACCTGCCTGTAGCTAAATGGCACCAAACAACAATGTGAAACTACCACCAACACATAATCTCGGCCTGTTGCTAACATCTTAATGATGATATCTGCCAAGCACTTTGGCAAATAGCTAGCCCAGAACATTTAACAGGCTTGTCATGCTTAGAAGTGGTTCATATGTGAAGTGGTGAAAGTAGTTGCAACACCAACTGCAGCCTGCAGACAACCACTTTACAGCTGAGGTCCTACAGCTGTCTTCTTTGGGTGAATAAATTAAAAAGGTTGACAAAGGTCAAGAGAAGAAAAGGTTGGTAATGCAGAAAATGTTGATGTCATAGTAATAAACTGAGTGCATGCTATCAACATAATCTTGGTCCAGTAAGTAATAAGGACCACTGCATGTGCAAATCTCCGCCCCACCTGCACATTGGCTAACCAGAGACCATCAGTGCTTTTAAATGCAGTTAAAAAAAACTGATCATATTCGGGTTAAGGCAATACCTCGATTTCTCAAAACGCCATGTAAACACCTTACCCCGGTTAAAATCTGAGTTCTCATAACCCGGTTAACAGAGGTAGAGAACTCCTTCAGTAACCGGAGTATCCCTGCATGTATACAACCTTAACCGGGCTATGATCGGTTTAAGCGTCTTCGCATGCTTCGACTGCCCAACCCCACTCTGCTGGAGAGGTTTTTAAACCGGAAATAATCCGTCAGCGCTGCGAGTCGTTGTCATTGCTATGACACCATACAACAAAACAGTGATGCCTGAATTAGCGGAACATCAGAAAGAGCCTGCGGTCCATCTGTTTTAGTCCCAGCCAAGGCAGCAGTGGACATCATGAGGTGGCTAACGTAAAAAGATTGTCCATCTGCGGGGATGTCAACGCTGTGTCTCTGCAAAAGAGCAGCCCCCGCTGGCTAACGTTAATGTTAGTTAACGAAATGAGCTTGCTAATTCCAGCAGACAATGGTTACAAATAATGTTATAATCCGCCGAAAATGTTGTCCGTCGTCTGGCGTGAACACTGCTTTCCTACGCTATGACAAGAATGTGAAAATGAAACATTAAGTTTTACTAATTGAAAGGCCGATCGGTGTAATGTTGACATTGGTCAACCGGAAGGAAGCGCCAGTTCTGCATTGGCAGGGCGCCACCTATTGTTCCGGAGGTAGAGTTACTCCTGTCATTTTTCCTATTCTTCCCAGCTCATTTATATGGGGAGAGCTGGCATAACCCGGTTATTCACTAACCGGGGTTACTGCTGTGCATGTAAACGCACTGCATGAGATGAAATTAAGAGACAGACAAACAACGGATAAGCAGAGACGGAGATAACCCAAACAGGATCAAATTAACAGAGTAGGATACACAGAGAGAGAGCAACGGGGAATACTCCTGTGATGTGAAAATAGAAGACAGCTTTGTTGTTTGTGATTCGCTTTATCAACTGACTTTCCCAACAGGAATATTTGATACAGATTGTGCTCCTTTTGAAAAACTGCTCTTGCATTAAATTTGACAATGCAGCTCATCCAACTGTCCTTAGCTACTTAACTGAATAAGCCACACACTTTTTCAAACAAAGACAAAGTTTGATAGATCTTGTCTTTCAATCTAGTCCCCCCCCCCCCTTTGAGATGGTTAAGTAGGCTGTTAGCTGTCATCCAATCAAGCAGCCAATATTTCTGACAGCAGGCCTGCCAGTCAAACCCACTCATGCATTTTCATCCAACACAAAACTATTCTGTGGCATTTTTGCTGATCAATAGTGTTAGGTGAAACACTATTCATTCTGCATTGTTTCCTTGTATGACACAGCCTTAAATGTATTATTAATGGTTACTGTGCGCTTGATGAGTCGTCAGCTTGTCTTTTTGAAAATCCCACAAATGCAACAGTTGCATCAAAAGGCCCGTGTGTGTTTCTTCCAGGAAATACCCTACACCGTCTTCAGCGTGGGAAATTAGCCACCGTTTAGTGATGGTTAACGGACTGCCGGCTGATGAATTTTTCAGTTTCTGACAGAGATTGGAGTTTTTCCTCTGCCACCTGAGATGCATTTCTGTGGGGAGCAAATTTTTTAATTAATCCATTACTTTGAAAGAATTAGAAAATAATTATTTTTAACACTGTGTGCAGCACATCCATATAAAACATAGCTCCCTTGTGGAGACCAGTTAGTGACTGTGTGCACTTGAATAGGGCTGTTGGCTTCATGCAACAATTTGTCAAACCTACATGATGAAGATCACAGCTGAAAAAAAAAGAAAAGAAAAAAAGCGTTGCACACGCTGGCTCCATATGTATATCTCTATTTATTCTGATGACGTTTCGGCCCTCGGGCCTTCCTCAAATCAACAATGATGACAGCTGCAACATATACGTTATGTATATATAAACAAGAATCCTGAATTTAAAAGTCAACCAGGTTAATCATAATGCTAATTAAAGCATTGAGTCTTCTGATCTTAACCCTTGTGTTGTCTTCCTGTCAACCTTGAAAAACCTTTGTTTTTGCTTTTTCCAACGTTTTAAATTTTTCTTCTACACATTTTCAGCGCTTATTTATACGTCCCATATTTTCTGATATAAAACAAAAATTGAAAACTGGTCAATTTGACCCGTAGTCAACACAAGAGTTAAGACTGGCTGCAGTTGAATATTCCATTTTGCCTATGAAGGTTCCTAACTAAGTGAAATGACCCGGAAGTATTTAAGTGGCAGCCATGATAAGAGCTGGTTGAATTATCGAAATTATATGGAAAAGTGCTTCATTGCTTCCTTTATTATCATCTATTTTAGCATAGGGTACACTGGACCATCCTTTACAAAAGAAGATAAACAGTAAAACAGCATCAGATAGAAACGAATAGATGTGTATTTTTCATTAAATCTATTTGCAGGAGTTGCTCACAGAAACCGCCAAGATTTTGTGCTGACTGAACTGAACGACATGCGGCGCAAATGACCGGACTATTTTATTTATATATAATTATTATTATTTTATTAAAATAACACATTTTACTGTACACTGGGTTTTAGCTGGTATATAAGCTATCTGGCTTTGTGTGGGGGCTGCATGTGCCCTTGCTGCTATAGAGATAACAACAATAACAAAGGAATACAGACAGACGTCAGACGTGGCGGTTATAGTACCCCTAAAATGTATGGCGGTGCTAGTGTTAACGATTTACTTACTTACTATTGATTAGAGAGACTGCTTTCAGTTTTGTAAATGTTTCCATGTGCCCAGTAATGTCACTGCAGCAAGTATCGTGGGACACGTAAGCAGCAAAACTAAAAACTGTAGTTATAAACTTGACAGAGGAGACAGAACTACATGTTTAGCTTTTGAAATAAATCAGTGAGATTATTCTGCTATTCGTCCTTTAATTCAAAATAAGATGGGAAATAAAATGGTAATGAAGTAATATTTCCACCGGGTAAAGGCAAAGTATCTAAGATGCACTTTTTGTAGTCCATCTTCTGAACCTTGTAGTTTCACCACGTAAGACCAACATCAATAACATCCACTGTCGCATAATTACGTAAATGAGTCTAAGTGCAGTTGGATTTTCTTAGCACAGCAGTTGTCTTGTCCTAAGTCCTTGTGAATTCTTCTCTACATCTTTCCTTGACCTCATGACGTTTTCCATCGAGGTGAAGAAAAAGTGGTTAGGAAAAGACATCACTTAATGTTTTTGACTAGTCGATTGCAACCACTAAGTCTCACTACAACTCATTCAAACCACCTGGGTAATCTAATTAATGCTACATTTAAAGCCCCGATAAACAGATCCTTCATAATAAGCCCAATCATTTCACGATACACACTAATCCTTATAATCAAAACACAAAATTGAAAATAGCTTAAATGAGGGGACCATTACGACTACAATGAGCAACTGCTGCACAGGAAAACACTGCTAAATGTGGATAAACATGTAAATGACCCCTTGGAGTAATGAGACAAAGCACTGCGGGGACACTATTAAATTATATTTTCAAGGGGATTAGCAGGTATTCACTTAATAAAAAATAGAACACACCACATCTTTAGCACAACCCCCTAGAGAACTGGCATGCATGCATGCATATATATATATATATATATATATATATATATATATATATATATATATATATATATATATATATATAGAAGAAGTCTTAACAATTAGAAACAGAATTATGAATTGGCCGGCCAGTCAGTCACGGTTATCTCCCTCCATTACCATGGAGGAGAGGATATGATTTTAGTTAACAGCTTCAAGCATGACAGTGTGTAACTCCTGCAATAAAACCTGCCTCACTCCCTCCCCTACCTTAGGTGCTGCAAAATGAGCTACAGTGTCTTCTAAATGGCTGAATGCTATTCCGGAGGGTTTTGTGTATTTGGCATGAATAATAAAGTGAGTAAAACATAATTACAAAACGATGTCAATGAACCCCCATCCAAAAACAATGAATTTTGTAAAGAATTAACAATTGTTTTTTTTACAAGCCTGCTTGAAAAAAATCCTTATTCAGATCTTGGTGTGGAGGTCATATATCTTGACACTGTGCTACGAGATTATATATTGTCTGAGATCTTACTCATCGTGTCTCTCTTCGCTATACAGCCAAATGATAACATTTAGGGGTGCACCGATCCGATATTAAGTCCCAATATTGACAAAATAGCTGGATCTGAAAAATTAACAGATCCACGGGCCGATCCAGTTTTGTTAGTTTTTTTTTCTCCCTTCTGTCGCACGTGTGTTGCATGCTGGAAGACTTGAGTGTACTAATAAATAAGGATTCAATATATTACATCTATGTCATTTTGTCTTAGTTAGGAAAGTAATGTTTAGTTAGGAAAGTCTGGTGCCTTTAGTCTCTTCCACATGGTGGAAGGAAAGTATAAGGTGGAAGGTATACAGTGTATTATTAATTCAACAACGGTATCAGATATTGACAGATACACAAAGCCCAGGCATCGGTATCAGGATTGAAAAAGTCGGATCGGTGCACCCCTAATAACATTACCTTAATGTGTGTGAAATTGACAATCATGTGCATTACTGCTATGTTTCCCCAAGACCATATCACATCTGTAGCTTCGATTTACCACTGTATGAACAACAACTCACACACAGAAGACTGTCACATTATCAATAATCGTGGTCAATAGAAATATAGTGAGTTTGTCTGTATCACCCAGCCAAAGTGGTCAAATGTTTTACACTTGCATGGCTGGTTAGAAAATTGGCCGTGCTTTGTGTGGTTTACCAGCGCACAGAAAAAGTTGCGTTTCTTGCCTGTGAGAGCTCCCAGTGTTTAGTCAAACATTGTTTTTAAACCAGCTAGCCACTGGGTGGGTCACCAGAAAGATGGCGTCATCAGAGAGGCAACAGATGGCTAGTGTGTCCGCAGTGGAAGAATGGGTTGGTGGCCCCGATCCAAACTTAACACCAAGACCCACATTTATTACACATATGACTTCTCAGAGGCGATTGCTAATGCTGTAAAACTTCAAAACCCCTACCAAGTATGGTACTGTGTGCGCTATGGTCACTGACATGTTCTAAAATCTACAAAATGGGAAATCCGGTTTTGGTGTTGAAAAAAGTACATTGATAAAGTAGTTGATCCTTATAATGTTTGGCATGTTACCGGAAAACTAACGTCTAACGTTACATTAACAATAAACTACCACTAAAAGCCATTCAAGAAGCGACGCTGAGCCGTGGGGAAGCCGCCTGGTCAGCCGGGGCAAGTCAGGAAAAGAGCCTCATTGTTTGGCTACGGCTGGATCGCCAATCTAGGCCAGTCTTAACGGTTCAATTTATAAGCAACACGTAAGTATTCACAGTGTACGAACATCCCTCAGTATACTTTGACCGAGGTGTTTCGGTCACATCAGTTTCTACACTCAGAACACAACGGTTTTCGCCTCAGCACAAGTGCTTGGCAATTGCGGAAGCGGCATTGAAATTGAGGTCGGCTAGGGGAAAAGCTAACGTTAACCTCGCTAGCTTTTAGCTTTGCTAGCACGGCCTTTTAAAGCTCCGGACAACTTTTAAAATAACCCTGTCCGCTTTCAAACTTAACAATACGAGATAAGTAGCACTTCATAGTGGTCTGGTATTCCAGAAAGTAGTTTACCTGCAGTGTATGTGGCTAGCAGTCGGATTTGTCAGTGTTTCGCGGAGCAGAATTGCTTTGCCGACCAGTCGAGTCGCTCGCTGCTTTCCCCCGTCTCAATCTGATACAATGATTTACTTCACGGGAGCGCGCCGCCAGGGTTTGTAGTTTGTAGCTGGGGGAGGGGTGACGAGTACGAGCCTGAGAGCCACACCTGCGCGGGCACGAGGTGTACAAGCACTCGGAGCAGTATGGAAATCTGTAAGGTTACGTTGAGCTATAACACTGTCTATTTTCTTTTTTTAGACGTGACATTTTAATTTTCATGTTTCAAGTTTAACAGTAGATGATTCTGTTTTCAACTTACCAAGACAGAGCTTTGCAATGCTAAGGCCTATATAATAGTCATCTATATCAGTGTATCCTAACTGGGGTCACTGTATTACCATCTTAATTAGGCTACCCCTGGTGTACCAGGAGGCTTGGTAAGCACGTATAGCTTTGAGTCAATAGTGTTTTTGCACTCATTAATCAGAGTTAATTGAGCCCATTACAGCTTTGCCAACACTGAAGCTGAACATTTTCTCTCATTGTTAAGTGTCTGTGGGCCTGGAAGTCTTTACTTACTGCACCACCTGGCGGACAGTTTAGGTAACTAAACAAATTCAGAGAAATGGAGGGCAAATCATGTAACATATTAAAGAGAATAAAAAGTATAGAAATATGCCACCCAGTTGTAAAAGGACATAATTAGAGTATCAGCAGTAAATACTGCTGATACTCTGAAGAGTTGAGACTCAGCTGGAAACTGTTACGTTATTAACTACTAATAACTAGAACAACAAACAGTTCTGGTGTTATGGTCCATTTAGGTTTAGTTTGAATTTATGTCCTTTTATATATGATCACCACTTTTAAATACAGTGTCTGGGAAAATTGCCCAGAAATTGGGTGTTGGATAGTGCGTATTTATCATAAGTTAAGTGGTCACTGTAACTGTAACTGTGTGTAACTGTAGTCTTTTTAAGGGGGTCGTATTGGTATTTCTTATGGCGACCTTAGTCAGCGTAGTCCTCATTGATTCTTTTATAGTTTGTCTTAACATTAAGGTGCACTGTGACTTGAGTAGGATATTCCAGTACTCTCTCCAACCCTCTTAATTATTTTGTCTCATACCATAAGACTGTGGCAATCTCTGGTGTTTAAGAGTTTGTTTTAACATTGCATGGTTATAGACAGATTTCTTATGTGACACCTGGTAATCCCACCTGTAAATATATATATATATATATATATATATATATATATATATATATATATATATATATATATTTTAAATATACCCACTTAACAGTGTCTCTTTACAGTTACACATCAGTATGCTAATTTTACAAATATTCAGGATTTGGTAGAACACTCTTGCTTTTCTTTTATAGATAATTCAGTATGATTCATTGTTGTTGTGGGATGTTACAGGTCAAACCACTGAGCCACCCCACCACTATCTAGCCTGCCCTTATAGTAAAGACACATGTACATCCACAGCAGGGCAGCAAATATCACAACAATTACGCAACAGACTGAAACACTGGTTTTAATTTCATACAATCGTCTTTTATTTCATATAGAGATAAAGAAATATATCTGAAAACTAAAAAGGAAAAGTCGGTGCAACAGCCACAGTGCAGAGAGAGAGAGAGAGAGAGAGAGAGAGACTGAGACTGTCATTAGTATGTACAAGATCTGATGGTGCAAAAGTAGGGACAGATAAGAAAGAAAAAATAAATAAATAAAGGAAAACATTGCGGTGATGCAGCTCAGCCTCATCTGTAATCTGTCATTCATTTTATGGCAGGAAAACAGCATTCATAGAGTCCAGGAGACAGGTGTTACCCCAAAGTCACTATTTTACCAAACAATTAGATTGTAATGTGATTTGTTGCCTGCCTGGCTAAAAGATAAATCAAGCTACTAAAACCCATGACCACACCTTATAACTCATAATAAAACCATAGCCCTCCAATGACAGCTACTGTAGTAATCGATACCTGCAAACGAAGACTAGCAAATAAATCACTTTAAAGTATAATTGTCAAAGAATTGTTTTCCCCCTGGTTACGTTAAAATCCCAGTTATTCGAGTTTACATAAAGATTGGTAAGAAACTTGACATTAATCTGCACTTTGACAGAAAACCAACCAGGGAAAATCTGTTTGATTAAAACTGAGAAAGCACCTGCTGAGGTTTAAATAACAGTCTACCTGGCCTGCCTGTGGTAATGTAATGTAATGTATACTTTATTAATCCCACAAGGGGAAATTACAATGTGGTGTTGGTCTTTAATAATGACAAAACACTTATGAACCATGTATGTAGCCACACTGGAATCCTAGCAATTAAGTACCAGTTCATTGACTAAAAAGGCTTGGCCACTGACCAACCCAGTGACATCATGCATTTCCCTCGCCTGTAGTTTTCCTAGTTTGTTAACACCAACTGTAAATTACTCACACACACAGCACGCAATTGCATTCCTTTCTTCTCTTTGAGGATGATTACAGCAAGAACAAATGTAAATACAGAAAAAAACAAAGGGAACAGGGATGGAGAGTGGAGGTTTGGCTGTGTGGCCAGGCTCAATCTGAAACCTCAGAGTGCCAACTACAACATTCCTACGCATTCTCACTGAAATTACACAACTTCACAGTTATCTTCAGGCATCCATGTCAAATGGGTTTTGCTGCTTTACTGATTTTTATTGTGGCATCCGAGCTGAGTTGTGTCAGCAGCTAAGATAAAAAAATAAAATAAAATAAAAAGATATCATGCTATTTCCAGCGTAACTTGCTATTAAAATGGTGAGAATAACAGCATAAAACTGTGATTGCGCTGTTACCATCTGTAATTGTGTACGTACTGGCAGTTTGAGATTTCAGATATTTAACTGGTGCTCTATATTCTGCACTATGAAGCTGAATTTAGATTAAATACCACAAGTCATCCATATTTAATTAAAGAATGGCCCCACTCATACAAGGTAAACACTTGTCTTGCCAAAACAAGAGCACAGGGAAATGAGCAGAAGGAACAAGGAGAAACACATGACAGAACACACAGAATTTCATCATTCTAATATGGCTTATTACTTCCCATACAACACCTTCCATCAGCTGAAAAGCAACTCTTTCTCATCCTGTTTTCCCAGGAGCATCTGTTCCTAAACTGGTGACATTATCGCTTATTCTAAAGCTTTACACATCAACTCGCACTGCACCATTTGTCAAAAAGCAAATCTTGTGATGTTCTTCCTCAAAACTACACTATCAAAATGTGTCAGCCACCTCCAGACATTGAGACGGAGCCTGTTGTGGGCTGAAACTTTCCACAGGACCTCGCGGGGAAAAACATAAGCTGATCAGGAATGAGATTTACATAACTCTGTATTTTGTTTCTTTCCATTTGACCAATTTCACCATATAGGAATATAAATCTTACATAGCATTCCTGGGGTATTACATAAGGTTGTTGATAAAACTGTAAACATACTTTGCTGTGTGCTCAGATTTGGAACATATCCAATCCTAAAATCCCATAAAATAAATAATAAAAAAAACAAAAACACAGGCCACTACTCTTGGGCGGACACAGGAGGAGGAGATTTCTCCTACTGGTTAATCATAGAGGGCGATAGATGGCATAAATAACCCACGGTCTCTTTTGTTACATTTGATTTGTTTTCAATTTAAATGTATGCCAATTCAGTAAGTGACAAATACAATGATCAGGAAGGCCAGTACAAGATTACTCTTCAGAAAACAAATATCAGTTTACTACATATCAAAAACAAAACTACTTTATATTGGAATTAAACATGTAACAACACATTTCTGTACTTAGTTAATTCATACATTTTGAGTAGTTTCCAGATTGCAAATTCTGCATGGTTCACCTCAACTATTTGGAAATTCTCATTTAATATGATAACATGTTCAACCTCTTGATCACAAGTTTAAAAATAATTTATCAATTTGTCATCACTGTGATGCCAACATCTGAAATAATGTATTGGCTGCAACTGACTTTAATCAACAAGGACAGGAGGGAAATTGGGAATTCAAATTATTTGATCAAGAGTCATTACCATAATAGACTGCGACATCTACAGCGATGACTGTCTACAACATGTATCAATTACTGACTGCCTAGCATTTATGAAGTGTTTTTTTAATGAAACAATTTAGCTGCCCATCAACCTCCCAAGAAAATGATTCACCACTGGCTCTGCGTTTTTTTTTTGTTTTTTTTCAGAAATGAAAGATTTTACGAGTGCAAAGGATGTGACTGGGAAAACCCTGGCCAGGCTGCTTACTGATCAGCGCAGGTGTCCGCTGCCTGTGGAGTCATTTATCAGTCTGCGGTCGACAACTCAGAGCAGAGTTTGACACAGCACAGGTACAAACTCTGAATCAGCAACTCTAAAAATACCTGCACAGTCTGTGAATAACCATTCTCTACCCTTGTCTGCATTTGTAATGGCACCATATGACTAACACAACCATGACAGACAGTGTACACTCTGTATTACATGCACCCAGATTATTGTATAATTCTTGTATCATTTCAGATCATAGAAGGTGAAAGTGTAAAATGGTACAGGATGATGCTCCAGGAGTAGGCTTGATATTAAAAAAATACAATAAACTCATAATTCGTAAAACAAGAATCATAATCATCATCCACAGATCTGTGTGCGAGTGTAACGTCATGAACGTGTCTTGTTAGTGCACAGAAACAGAATTATTATTATTTTTTTTTTTTTTTGATTTTGTTTAGTCATGAACAGACCTAGAAGAAAAATAAAATACAGTGTTCTCAATTGAACGACATACGGGGGGTTAAAAAATGGGTACACAGTCCATTTCTCTGCTTGTTGTTCCAGAGAGACACCAGGCGGCAAATGAACCTGGCCCGGAAAAATTATTTTCACCTCTTCAAATCTTGGAAGTTTTGTATCAAAGTTTATCAGCAGGACAGACCTGCACCAGCTTCTTTCCTCTGGTCCAGCACTCTGCCGAGAACGTGCTTGTCATACGTCCTCCGTTACACACCTGGTTTCTGATCAAGAACCAGTTAACCATAATCCACTGTCACTTGCAGCCATTTTTTTCAGCGCTTATCAAACCGGTGCGCATAGAGTCGGCCTTTCATCAAGAATCAACAAGTCAGCATCTCTGTCACTGCAAGCTTTCCCAAGGCAGGCTAACAGAGAGCTATGGCTGCTCCCAAAAAGACTTAGAAAAAGAATATTGTACACCCATTTTGTTATTTATTTAGAAAGCAAGAGAAAGAGACACATGAAGCAGTGGGCCGAGGACTGCAAGTTCGGATTATGTCCAGAACCAGACAGAATTTCTGGTTTCTGGTCGTATGCAGGAAGGAAGAAGAATTAACTGTCCTGTTTGTCCATCTACACTGAGCATTTACAAACATGTCTGAACTGAAAGCACTTTACAGTTACCTCCCCTTTGGGCTTCATCATGACATTGACAGTGTGTTTGTGAGCGCATGGTCTGTGTGTATGAACTGGTCAAAGCTGTTGTGTGTGTGTGTGTGTGTGTTGGCGTGTGTGATATCGAGTGTATACCTACTCACTGTCACTGAACATATTTGTATACCAGTCAGGGACGCTGACTACACTAGTATACCTTCCAGTGACACCGAACAGCGCGTGCGTATCTGTACACGTGCGTTCTATATGTTACGATCTAGAAGGTGCATCCTCGAAGCTGATAATGCTGGACTCTGGGTGTTGCGCTCCGCCTGTGGATGGCCCTCCGCTGCTCTGCGACATTGAGGATGAGGAGGTGGAGGAGAGAGCGCCGCCGACCGGTCCCCCTGCTGGTCTCGGCGTGGAGGAGGGGTCACGCCCGCCTGGGAGGAGCGGCTGCGTGTCGGTCCTGACCTCGTCGTCGTCGTCGTCTTCTTCGTCGTCCATGCTGGGCCAGGCGGACTGGTCCTCCACACGCTTCAGACGCTCGTTCAGAGCCTTGAGGGCCAGTTGTCTGGAAGGAAGAGGAAAGGAGAGATGTTCTTCATTAATCCCATAAGGAAGTGCTGCTGCACAACAAGGGAGGCCTGTTTGTGATTGGTGCAGCGCT
This sequence comes from Sander vitreus, assembly GCF_031162955.1. Lineage (NCBI taxonomy): Eukaryota > Metazoa > Chordata > Actinopteri > Perciformes > Percidae > Sander > Sander vitreus. Next base: position 10,586,292 of record NC_135861.1, on the reverse strand, counting down.
CCTGTGTAGATGTAATCTAATGCTTCCATGGCATCACTGTGCTTTAACAACAGTACGAAATACGTCCAGTAAAGTGAGCCATGTGGGAAAAAAGACAAGAGAACTTTGCTGTCAAGACAATTAAAGTGAGTAATCCCTCATCTGTTACACAAACATAACGTCCCTACACATGCAGAGCACAGTAGGGGTGTGAAAAGAAATCGTATCGTGATTTCTTTGTGACGATTCCTAGAATGGATTATTTGTTTTTTTTTAACCAATGATTCACCTAAATATTTTCTGTTTATACCGTACCGCCGACAGCGACTACATCATATCCATTTCCAGCAAAACAGCCCGAAAGCAGAAAACGCAGAAAATACATGTTATGTACTTCTTTACAAGTGAAATAAATGTCAGACTGACTGTCTGACATGTGACGTGCATTCTTCTTAGAAAACAATACAAATCTAAATCGGCACCCATGTATCGTGAAAGAATCAAATCGGGACAAAAGCATATCGTCCAGGCCCTAAGGCAAGCAAAAGTGCAGCGCCATTCGAGCTGTTTTGGGGGTTCAGTGCCTTAGTTAAGGGCATCTGGCCCAATAGATTGTACTACAATAGATGTAGTACCGGTTCAAAGATATCTGCAAATGTCCTGACATTGATGTTAATGTTCGGTCTCTTGTCTTTCAATTGACAAAAAAAGCTCTGATACCTGTGGCATCAGAGCTGTAGCATGCCAGCAATGACAATGTTTACATGGACTGTGAATGTGATTAGGGCTCAATCTGTTTGAGTGATCTGATATCGAATAATGAAATCAATCTTTTATAGATGCCTTTCACCATGGATGTGGGGAATTGACCCCCTTTTTAGTCTAATCTACTGGCCTACAAGCTACTGACCTTTTTGAAACCGAGGTGAGTAAGCCGTTTCCCAAAAAAAGAGATATTCTTATTCCCTGCCATGTTAAGTGTCCTACACAATTAGAATAAACTGATAACTGTATGAACTCACAATTAAGATATCCCACTAGTTAGTTGGTAGTAAAAATAATAATAATAATAAATCAGGGAAATAACTTTTTTTTGTGTTTTTTGCTGATACTGTCCTTTAATACTGACAATCATAATAATAATAGGCAATTTAACAAATGAATTATGTCATTTCTGGAATGAAATTCGTCATTTGTTGATTAAAGTACCAGTTACTTTTTAAATCATCACAATAAGGTTCATTTCTCATTCAGCAGACCTCTCAATACAAAAAGCTTACAGAAGGCCTTAGCTTCATTCACGTGGCAGCCATGTTTAATGTGCGTCATACTGGAGGAAGGAAACTCTAACAAGAAGATTGGATCGCAGACTGAAACAATGAAGTTCAAACAGTTTACCAGTTTCCGGATACAAATTTAATAACACTCGTTTGATATCACAACATTTTCCAAATGGGAAGTTGCGGAACATGTACAGGTGTGTGAGTGTACAGCAAACTTAGCCTGGATGGAAGTTGTAAAAGTAGAGGCCATCCTTTAATGTAAAATACTTTTTTTGTCTTTAGTCAACACTCGGTGGAAAAAAAGTCCCCCAGTCTGGGGTCAAACCGAGGATGTTGTGGTTATCTGATATGCGACTTCACCATAAGGCTACCGGGGCTCACAACGCCCCCCCGACTTATCAAAAAAAGTATAAAATACCCCTTGACAATTACAGGAACACAGGTCTGTATGCATGTGTGTTTGAAAGAAAGAGCAATGACATCTATCTGTAACTGAATCTGTATGACAGCTTGGAAGTGCATCTGCCAGACAATGGGAACAGGAGGAAAAACAAACCTCTGACAGCTTGAGAGTGTTAGTGAATGTGCGTAAGAGTGCGTGTGCTCTAAGGCTGCGTTCAGTTGAGATCTGGTGCTACGGCGAAAAAAGCCAATCCTCCCATTCATTTGGGCCACAGGGGGTGTCGAAAAAAACCCACAGCAGCTTGGGACGAAAAGTTTGGAGAAACAGCTTTTGGAGAAACACAACCCGACGTCACGCTGCGGTGGCCAATAACATAACTGCCGATCAGACCGGCACAACACAACAGACTGAAGTGTAACGTTATGTTTCACGTTTCGTCACTCAATTTGGCCTTGTGCACCAGTTTAAAAAGCACTGTTCTGATAGACCTCATATCCTGGTAGTTATTTAAGTAAATCCCTCGTAGGACCCAGCATACTAGCACCATGGGGAACACCATGGAAACACAAACACGCAAATGGAAAGACCCACACCGCCGCACAACCCTGCGTCTAATAGCTGCAACGCTGGCTTTTATGTGAATGCTGCCTTAGCATGAAGATGTACGTCATGAACAGTTTGAGGAGTATGACTGAAAAAGAGCACAGAGGCTCAGCTTTTCAAAAAAATGTATTAATCAAAAATGAAATGTGGAGGATCACGAGGGAACCTTAATCACACTAGACCCTAATTGACCAGTATCAGATATTTAATAACTAGGCACACGCTTAATGGGACACGCTTAAGGCCTAAATAAAAGGGTGTGTGATATCCTTTTCATTATCATTTAAAAATAAAACAAAAAATGAGTTGAAATGTATTGAAAGTGATATAATTAATTTGGAGAAGCAACACTATGTAAGTAATGACTCCAATATTTTATTGCTGATAGATAGTTGAAGTATAATTCTATTAATACTCATGCATGTGAATTGGCATTCATAAAATCCAAATTATCCTATGTAGAACAGGGTGAAATGGCAGGCAAACAATTAGCTAGGCAGATCAACAAAGAGTCGGAAGATGGATCCATTTTTCTTATTGTTTGAAAACGTTGGAAAGTTATCAGGCTACAAAGTTAACTTGGGATAAAACTGAGATAATGCCGATTTCCAATTTTGATTGTACTTTTCTTAAGAATCAATTCAATTGGAATTGGTCTAAACAGTTCATTAAATACTTGGGTTTGTTCATCCCTAGAAGAATGGAAGATACATTTAGTTTGAATTACCTTCCAGTAATTAATAAAGTATCAGAGGAGTTAAAAAGAATTGGCCAACTACCCATTTCACTTATGGGGAGAGTAAATATAGTTAAAATGTCTGTTTTGCCTACATTTTTATATTTATTTCAAAATCTCCCGATTACCCCACCACAACATTTTTTTTTAAAAGACTACAAAGTCTTATCTCTTCCTTTATTTGGAATAACAAATCCCCACGTGTCCGGGTGTCTGTTTTGCACTTACCATATGACTCTGGTGGCCTGAAGCTTCCCAATTTTTTTTTTTTTTTTTTTGTCATCTCAGCTCAAACAGATAAAATCATGGTTTTTAGATACAACATGTTCGTGGAAAAGAATAGAATCATTGCACATTGGTCCATATAACTTGGAATGTTTACCATATATGGATCTTAAAGAAGTGGTTAAAATCATTAGAAATCCTGTTATACTGAATAGCCTCCATATTTGGAAATGGTCTCATAAATTGTTAGGATATAAAAAATACTCTCTCCCCGTTTTCCCAAATTTGGAGAAATCCAGGTATTTCTTGTTGTGGGGATGATACTGTTAAACTTTGGTATGATTAAAAGGTATAAGAAAAATTTCACATTTGTTTGAAAGGGGGATTTTTTCTTTCATTTATTGAGCTTCAGCAGAAATATGGAGTTCCTTCTTCCCATTTGTTTAGATATTTTCAAATAAGGCATGTAGTCAACTTGGAGCATGGTTCTTTGCAAGAACCTGAACCATGAAAAATTGATTTTATAATGAACGATATGGAGAAAAATAAGGATAAACTTATCTCAAAGATTTATAGTGTTCTTACTACAAGCTCAAGGGTAAATACAGACTATTTAAGACAAAAGTGGGAACAAGACCTTCAGATTGAAATACAGCAAGAAGATTGGTCTTTTATTTGCAGGAAAGGACATAAATGCTCTTAGAATTTAAGGCATAAATTAGCATTATTTAAGATAATGCACAGGGTCTATTATACCCTAGAGAAATTAAATAAAATGAACAGTGAAATATCATTCCTTTGTTGGCGTTGTAAGAAATACAAAGGTACTTTTTTTTCATATGCTTTGGTCATGTGAACAACTTTCGTTATTTTGGAAATTTGTTACCAAGTTGATATCTCAGTGTTTAAATGCATCTGTTCCCCTTTCACCTTGTTTATGTCTTTTGGGAACCAATATGTCTGACAAGTGGAATATATATGAAAGTATGTACATAGATCTTGCTTTGATGGCAGCTAGGAAATGTATAAATTTAAAATGGAAGGCGTCCAAACCCCCAGCAATAGTCCACTGGTGGAATGAACTCTCAAGCTTTGTTTTGGACAGAATTTATTATAATAGTAAAGACAGAATATAGTAGTCTCATAGAGATTTTGATTTTATAAATTTTTACATTAATGTTAGGGATTATGATAAAAGTGTTATCTGAGTGCATTTCTTATGTTGTTTGATTTGTGTGTTTTGTAGTTTTGTGTTATTTAGTTTGTTTTAGTTTAATATGTTTGTTTATGATTATGGAATTTTTTGTCTGTGTCCTAGTGTGAAGGATCTGGAATATGAATAATGAGATGTATGTTTGAAATCTCTTTACACTGTTTATGTAAAATAAAATAAAGAATATGATTTAAAAAAAAAAAAAAATTAAAAAAAACTAGGCACACCAATATATCAGACCATCCTTTGCACAAGACCAGTTTTTAAGCATGCAGATGTAAATGTTTAACTCTGACTCACCTCCTCCTTTCTGCATCTTGTGGGTCCGTCCCTGGCAGGCTGATAGTGATGGAGGAGGGCGCCCCCACGTCATACCTCTTCACCATCTTCCTGCACACCTTCACCTTCACCAGGGCGGAGTGGACCAGCCCCGCCAGCAGCCCCACGGCCGGCTGCAGCGCCTCAGGAAAGAAACTAGCGAAGGCAAAGTGGTCCGACATGTCCCCACGGCCCCGGCTGTGCCTCTGGTAGAAGCGCAGGTAGACCCAGCCGGACAGGGCTCCATAGCTGTATGCAGCCAGGGGGGCCGAGCTGTCGAGCAGCCCTGCCAGGCGCAGTAAGGCCAGGAGGAGGAGGACCAAAGCCGGTGCTGCTTTGAGTCTCACCTGAGATGGGAAGGGGAGACAGATTTTAGTTCATGTAAATAAAAATAATCAGGCAAAGGGACAACTGCCATTTTGTCTACAGACCACCGTGGCTGCCAGTTCCCACAGTTCACCCAAGTCAGCTAGATTCAGGAATTGAAACAACAAACAATAGCTGGTTGCATGCCAGGGTGGCAGGCGGGAGTCATAGTCAAAATGTACCAGCATTTTGATGGAGTAAATTTCCTAACCTGCTCAGCTGAGATGAGGGAGATTAGAGTTTAGTAACCTAGTTTGATACAAACTCACAACAAGTACAAAAGGCAAAAAAAGTAGCCAAAGCAGAGTGGCCTGGTAGTTTAAGAGACACATTAGGAATGTGTGCTTCAGCCAAAAACTAAAACCCTTATCTGGACACTCAGTGTAAGCTGCCCTGCAGAAGAGCATCAGATTTAATCTTAAAATGTAAACAGATCACACATGCCTAAACAGCAGGACACAAACCAAGCAAACACTCAACAGCTTATAAACCACTGGCTTATATGGCTTCAATACAACAGCATGATCACTGTATTTGACAATAATTTGATGTGTGTGCTCATAAATCGATTAAAGCTATTACCATACCACACCGCACACACTGCACATACCACACTGCTGTTGGTAAGTGTGCAAATTTGCGCATTTCACTCTATTAAAGCTATAGTGCGTAGTTTCTGTCGCCCTCCCTGAGGAATTCTAAGTAATGACAACAAAACTGTCGGCGCGTCCACATGATACAAGCCTTCCGTGAACGTGCACAGCCCCCACCCCTCCTCCACGCAGTTGCTAGTAGCCAAGGAGGACACGGAGGTTTAAAAAACATGATGGACCTTTCAGAAGAGGTAATTATCTTCGCTCGAGTGTCGCCGGACGACACAATCTTCTGAACACAGCCATGCTGAGAAATACAGAGAGAGTTGTGTGGAGCTGATAGTCTTAATTAGCTTTATAGCAACTCATTTGGCAATGGCTTGAATGGAATGAACGTTCATATTCAATATTAAGTTACGCACTAAAGCTTTAACCTCATTTTTAAAAGCTACCCTTTTAACTCACAATGCTTCCTTTATTGCTGAAAGCATACAGTATATATTATTCAGTGCTTCTAAGACTGACACAGACACAAATGGCTTCCTAATTCATGAAGAGTTATGTGTAGTGTGTATAACCAAGGCAAAGAATCTGGTACTTTGCCTTTACATCATCTTGTCCTTTCTCTGTGTGTATCCATTGTGAAATTCTATGTTAAGTTAAACTAACACAAAGCACATTTTATGCTATTTGTGAATATGGCTGGGGGCGTCATTGATGTGTGATGGCCATAATCTGACACAGGCTTGTTTATGTACACATCTCAAGGACTAGTGGTTAGATTTCCAGTGCCGTTTACATTCTTGTTGGGATGCATTCTCAATTCAGCTTTGCTGTCCCGCACTCCTCATTGGTCTGGTAATATTTAGTAGCATACCTTTTGCCAATAAGCATCAATGCAGAACAGAAATTACTTTCAGTATTTGTTAGCCTCACCTGTGGCACCCTGAGCACTGTAGTATCCCCCATGGTCTGCTTCAGCGCCACCAGGACACCTCCCAGGAACCCAGCTGCTCCATAGGCACGAACAGCAAACAGGTAGTCCAGGTCGAAGGTGGCAACATAGGTGAGGAGGTAGGAGAGGCCTGCCAGGAGGCCTGCAGAGATATTAACCACTGCGAAAAAGATCAGGAGCTCCAGAGCGCCCCACAGAGGCTCCAGCAGGCGCCCACAGGCCATAACTATTCCCACATTGGCCACCACACCCCAGACATGCTGCTCTACCACCCCGTGGGTCACCAGTGTCCACACCCAGAAGTTGGGCGGAAAAAGATAACCTGGGGTCACCCCCAGTGCGTATGGAGTGTCCACAGCCCATGACAAAAGATAGAGGAGTACCACCACAGCACTTATACTTTTCACTACCACACTGGTGCTGGCAAGGGCAGCCAGAAAGTGCTGTCGTGCCACTGGCAGGTAACGATTCATTGTGATGTGTTTTGAAGAGGATCCTTCTTGAGCAAATCAGCTCAAGATAGCGAAACAGCAGATCAGTTGCTTCTGGTGCAGCAGATGTTGGATCCCGGTGTGCGACTTAATAATGCCAAGAATAACAGGTGACACCTCTAAAACCTGACAGCCTCAAAATCCACAATTCTCTGTGAGCCTTCATCCGGATTACTGTCTTTCAACTGGTTAAAGGTAGTTTTGTTAATCAACTCAGCAGTCTACTCCTTCTATTCAAATAAGGTAACAAACTTTGGGCAGCAGTAGATAAGCTTGAAGATGCGATAACCTTAGCTAGGAGACTTTTTAATCTAGCTGCCTAGCTGGCGACCTTTAATCGGCGTGGACACAACTACAACAAGGTTACAAATCACCACCAGCTAGCAGGCAGGTGGTAGCACCCAAATATGAAAATTCTAACTGAAACAAATATACCCAAGTGTCCAACTTCTTCAAAGGGTCTGGGCTGAGTTAGCTTGTAAACACAGGAGAGCTAATGTTAGCTAGCTGTCAAACTGAGTTACGCTGATTTATATCCGCCACGGAGGAGGAGGAGAGGTTACATTGATTTGGTTTGATTATAAGACAGGGCAGCCAGCATCAGTTAAACCTGGTCGATCAAACCAGCCTACGGCGCCCCTGTCCTGGTCCCTTGCGCTCTCTCGGCCGGGTGTCTACCGGGCTAGCCCGAGGATTCTCGTAGCTAGCAACAGGCCTTCAAAACAATGTTAGAGACGTTTCTCAACCAGCGTCAATTTGCGAATATTTCAGAGGTTCTTCACACTACCTTAGCTTCATTCGTTTATTGTATTGGTCTTCCGTCTTTTGAGAGCTGGTCACCGGAGAAAATTGTTTTATCTTGGCAGGCACTCCTCCCTGCCTGTACCACCGTTCAGCTACTGACCTGCGTTGTCTGCCATCGTCATCAACAATTGGTGAAAAAAAACGTCAAGTCACGTAACGTTTTAACACCAGAGCATTCTGGGAAATAGAGTTCTCAACAAATGACGCACCAGTCCTCCTCGGTACAACACAAAATAAGTAAAGCTGGGTTAAAATTAGTCGGTAGATGACTTTGTTACTGTTTACACCTTATAGATTAGCCTTGCTTGTGGTGGAAAGCAGCTAAATACATGTATTCAAGTAATTTATTTTAGGTCTTTATACCTACGGTTCAGAGGGAAATAAGCCTACATGTATGTATGTATGTATGTATGTATGTATTAAAAAGCTATAGTCACTAATTATTTTTGCAGATAATTATTTTGCATAATGATATTATTTTGCTAATTTGTTTAGCATTGGTTAGTTAACTGCTTCAACATTAAACTGTATAGCCTACTTACTGGTAAATGCATAACTAGCCAAGAAAAGGCCAGCCTAAATATAACATTCTAAAAGGCGCCATTCTGCATATGAGTGTTTTTACTTACTTCATACTTCAAATACGTTTTTCAGATAGTACTTTTACATAAAAAGATAATTCAGGACTTTTACTTGCAGTAGCCTACTTTTACACCACGACATAGGCCTACTTCTTCCACCACATAGCTCCTTCAACAATGTTCCTCTAGTTGGTGGTTTATGAAAATGTTTTATCTATACTAGTAATACCTCTCTCCTGTGGAAATACTGTATTATTTCTATGGATTAGATCACACATTTCCTTTAGTTACGTTTTGATGTTCTCATTAAGATATGTAGTATAGGAATATTATTGTTCACTTTGAAAACAATGTAATGAAAAGACACAAATATAACACAGATGCATTCATTTTATTAAGAACAATCAGAACTCACATCACATTTACAAAGAAGACAAACCACATACAAATAGGTTGTAATAGGGAAACATGCAACAAGGACACATTAAACAGCAACCTTCACTCAGATGTTACCACCAGCCAACCACTGATTTATCTCAGGGCTGATAACTTTAAGTACTCTGGCTTATAACTTTGATTTAGAAGCACAATTTCGTTTTAAAATCCTAGTCTAGTTCTATGGTGATAGTGGGTGGAAATTAATTTATAGTCATTGTGGATAGTAAATTGGAACGTAATGGTTATGGATCAAATGAGATCTAATGAAACGCAGGTGTACATACAAAACCAAAACAGGCAGTCAGGTTCTGCAATTTAATTACCATGCAAATGAGCCAGTGAGCTATAGGAATTCAGTCATTTATTTCTGCAAAACCATTCCCCTCTGTGTGCAGGACATTAATCAAATTAAACAAGACACTTAGTCAGATGTTTCACACCTCTCACTGGAAATGGAGGTTGATTTATCCATTACATTTATCTGTTTTATCCTCTTTTGGTGGGTGGAATAAACTATATATGACACCACCAACAAGCCAACAACTCAAGTAACCTGCCAAGTAAAGGCTGGTGAATTGTGGGATTTACACAATGGTCAGGTGACACATTTGTTGGTTTTAATGCCCTAATTCAATTTTAAGGATTTCAATTCTACGAATCCAAATTTTAAATAAATAATCATCTATATATGTATATATATATACATACAAGGTCTCACACACGCACACAAACTCCACTATGTGAGTGGCCATTTATTAAAGTAGGACGTGGAAAGCTGGTCAGTACAAACCAAACCCAGATTCCACCCTCGATGTTACATTTCATTGATCTTACCACTACACTACGGGAACAGGATAATCAAATATACTGCCAAAAGCAATGGCACTGAACGTACCAATATCTACACGAGTGCAAATAAATAGACAGAAGACAAGATCAAGTTATGTCTAGAATGTTTGAGATTCAATAATCATTTCTTTCACCTATTACGATTACCAGCTTTTCTTTAAGAAGTGCTATTTTTTTTATACCATTTTGCATGAGTAGGTATCATGTGTTTGAAATAGTGAATTGGTCTACATTGTTTTGGTTCATTTAGTGTTCAAATTTATCTCTTTTTTAAGGGATTAAAATGTTAAACATTATTGAAACTACGCAATATTAGGTTTTCATGTAAAACACTTATTGTTGATATTATATGCAGTGTGGCGTTAAAGATCAATGAACAGAATAAAGCACTGTCTGGAGCTGATTCCAGATTCTCACATTTTTATTATGAGTGCTTTATTATTATTGCAAAGGACAGAGAAAAAGACACCACCAAGTACTTCAATGGTCCAGGAACTCTAAGGAACATCGGACAAACCATCGGGCCTTTGGGTAAATTTTCTCTCTTAAATGGATTCTACAGTCTGCTTACCCTAGATTACACATTTCTTTTCCTTCAAGACACATTTACACTGTACATTACAGTGTTACAATTGAATTAATATACCATTGTTTATACTTCATAGGGTTGTGGTTGAGAGCAAATAATTATAATTACTACTACTACTACTTATACTTGTCTGTGACTGTAAAAGTGGTTCCTTTTTTTGGAAGCAGCTTAGCTGTTCCGTCACATGTTGCTCGGTTACCTGTGTGTGTTTGTGTGTGTGAGGGAGAGACATACAGGCATATACATTACATCTGCTGCTACTATCGATGTAAAGAAATTAGGAAAAGTATTTTTTAAAACATGTTTCTTTTTATTTACAAACTTCAAAAAAGCAACAACAAAAAAATAGGATCTAAAAGTAATCCAAGGTCATACACATTATCCATCGATAAACTACACAACAGGCTTTGACTAGAGCCAATCCTCAAAGACAGCAGCTTTAATCTTCTACTCGGCTAAAATTCAGACAGTCGACCGAATCGATTTGTATAAATAAATATGTAAATTCAAGTAGAAAGCTGTAAAATAAAAGAGCAGTCAGTCAGTGCAGAGCTGACAACCAAACAGGTCAACACTGAAGAAACTCGCTTTTTTTTGCCATCATAGGGATGACACAGATGGACATTTCTGATATGGCAATGAACAACAAATAAAGGAAAGAAAAGCTCTTGATTATTATTTTGTTTCTTTTCAGCTGATGAGTGGTTGGACTGCTTCAGTTTCTGACCCATTGCGAATGAGCTTCATTTACATGCAGATAAATGGCTCATATTATTAAATACTTAAGATTTGTATCCCAATTGTGAACAAACTTGTGAACAGGCAGGACATTCTGATGAATGAATCTGAGCTCATATAGATTAGAAGAAGGTTTTAACACAGCTCAGCATTACGGTTAATATCAGTGTATTCCTGATGTCCTTTTTTTGGGGGGGGGGATTTCTCATAATCAAGAGCCGATCAGAGTTATCGCAAATGGGATATGATAATTAATCGATCCTTCTACCCTGGCTATTAATGTGCACAGTAATGCACTAATTGGTTGGTCCACATGCAAGTTCACATGTACCGGGTCAGACTCGCAGATCGTCACTTTAAAAGGGGCGCTATGCAGTTTTGGCCATTTCTTCACCGTTTTGCTCGCAGGTTTCTCTATAGAGCTCCCCCTACAGCTTCGGAATAGATATTTGGCAGCTCCTATGTTTACTTGTGTCTGACTCCTCGCTCGGTCAGTCTGCCGTTTCCTCATTCTCTGTTCCTCTGACAATGCTTTCCTAGCTTTCTGCTTCTTTTTTGCTGGCTCAGCCATGACGATAGTATGAAAAACTCCATCGCTACCTTGTTAGCCGGTTCCTGAATGGGCGTATGTGTAACAGTGCCATGAAGCAATTTGTTACATCGCGAGACCTGATATCACGCCATACTTCCTGACACTGAGTTGAACAAAAGTTGCAAGGGGGGTTTTTCCGCTCACAGGCGCTAGGGGGGGAGGCGAGACCACCACCATTCAACTCGAAAAAAGTCATAAAACCATTCCAATGGCTCCGAAGCTGTTCAGTTAAGGTAAATTAAGCTAAACAAAACTGCATACTTCCCCTTTAACAACAATAGTAATATGACCATACAAATCGTACAAACAAAAGACAAGCAATAAAAGGAAACCAAGAAAAAGAACATTGTACAAAAATAAAAATGAATAAATATGCACCGTTATGAATAAATTAATTTGGTAAATTCAAACATTGTAAAAAGAAGAGAACAAAAATGAAACATAAGTAAACTAACAATTTCAGCATGAAGAACAAATACAGGAAAGAGAAAAAAAACCCAGAAAATTCTCAGTCTTTACTTGACGATGTTCCGAGTTTCATTTTCAACAAAAGAGCTGGTGGGTTTTGAAGCTCTTGCTTCAGCCATTTTGGAGGAGAACATTTTCCATTGAAGGACTGTGCAGACCGTAGTAGACCGCTTTGTGTGATCAGAGGGGCTCAATTGGAACAGCAGAGCGATGGTTTATAGTTAATTTAAAGGGAACTTGGTCACATGCTGAAAGTTTCCCAGCTTTCAACCGTTTTACAGACGTATACAGATTTGTGTCTCTTTTACAGTGCAGTACAGTGCACAGTGTTACCTGCAAGGTCATACAGAGAGATGGATATGTACTTCTCAGCTGCAGCTGTGAGGATCCTGTAGAGACAGCGCGTTTGCTGTGGTGGAGTTTTAATTCTGCTCTACATTGTTATTTAGTCTCTTAAGACACAATCCTCTTCCGTGGAGGTCTCTGATGTGCTTGTGCATTTCTCGTTTTTTTTTTCTCCATCTCTTCAATAAAAATCTGTTTCACAATGACCTCTGTTCACAAAATGAGATGAAAGAGGGAAATTAAAAAAACAGCAGAGCAGAGAGGTGGAATCTGTGTCGTCAGAACGAGTTACCAAACCGAGTCACACACGTTTCTTTTTTTCAAATTTTTAAACGATTCCTTTTGTAACCCTTGAGAAAAAACAACACACAGACACGAACACAGTAACGAGACAAGCGTAACCAAAACTTGGGGTCTGCAAGATTCATTCCTCTGGGGTTGTACGAATACATATATAGGCTTGAGTGAGTGTTTTGCATCGCTTTTCACTAGGCTACAGTAAGACTGTGGGTGAGATTCAGAGAGCCGCAGTGACCGCCTGTCTCTCTTTACCCCTTCTCTCTCACAGTTAACATTCAGAAAGATGGAGGCAAAAAGGCATTTTCTGTTGGTTGTTTCTCCGCTACGAGGAGGACACCTCACAAGAACACAGTTTTTTTTCTTCTTCTCATTTTCACCTGGCTGTCTTTAGGCAAGGCTTGTTCTTTAAAAATCAAAAGAGATTACATAAATATAAAATGCACAAAATAAGAAAAATCAGATCTTCGCACGTCTGATGCTTGAATACGAGTCTTTTCAAAAAAAGGCCTGGTTTAAAGGCATTTGATTAGGCATACATTCTTTCATTACAGTTTTAAGGTTGCAGTAATTGCCTTTAACCTCATCAAGCCTCAACCGCCTCTTCAATAATCCAAGATGATCCCGCTTCTGTAGTATTTTTTCTTCAAAAACAAAAACGTACAATACCCCCTGTCCTGGCAGTGAATTATTCTGTTCAATCAAAATGTAATTTCTTAAAGTTCAGTTTGATCTTTTTTACCTTTTCTTTTTACCATTTGAAGAAAATATTCAGTAGCAATATTTAACAACTAATGAAGAATATTTCAGTTACTGATATTTAACAAACATTTCTACCAGCTTACTTATTTTTCAAACTTTGAATTTTTTTTTTTTTTTTAAAGCAAATCCACGCTACAGTCCTCTTTTTGATTAGCTGAAAAAGCAAAAAGAGTCTTGACATTTTGCAAAGCTGCAGAACTAGAATCTCTAAAGTGAACACTACAACTAGAGGCCATTTGTGGTCACTGCAGGCCCACACTCAGCAGTTCTAAGTCCAGTGATTAGTATTTCAATGCCAGTTTTGGACAAAAACTTGGAAGTCCTCCGATTTTCATTTTCTTCTTCCCCTGGTTTCATCTTCTGACAGTCAGCATTAAGATTTGTCGCTCGGTGTCCAGTCTTTGTTCAATCCCCATTCAGACTGTTTCTCCAAGGCAGTAGAGACAAACAGAGGAAACACTTTAGCAGGGGCTCAGTTGTCAACATGTCAGTTGCCTTTCATTTTTTGTCCGTTTCCCTCACGTCCTCGGGCACAGGCCCTTTGAAGCCCGGCAAACAGGATGTCATCCCATTTTGATGATTTCTTAATTGAATCAAGCTTGCTCAAACAACCACATCATTCGTCTGTCACTGTCCCCTCACCTCAATTACATCATCGTCATCATCAGAGCTGCTGGCGCTGCTGACAATCCCGCAGTTAATCAGCACCGGGCCCCGGCAGCCCTCAGACCGGGCGGAAGGGGAAAAGGATGAAGGAGAAGATGAGGAGGAACTGGAGGCAGCAGTGGGAGGGTACTGGGAGAGGAAGCTGGCTCCAGCTGGACCAGGAGTGGCGGCTGGACCCGGCAGCCCTCCAGGGTGCATGGAGCCTGTGTAGAGACTAGCCATAGACTGACTGTAAGACAGAGGGAAGCCTGCTGGGAGCATCCCAGCCATGCCCACCATGCTGGGGCAAAGCATAAACGGCGGCAGGGCTCCTGGAACGGAACTGGCAGCTTTGACTGATGCAGAAGATGATGAGGAAGATGAGACAGCAGCCGCAGTGGTTGTTGAGCAGGACGAGGAAGAGGAGGTGGGGACTGCGCTGGCTCCGCCAAAGCTGAACAGATCTGGGTACGTGTAACTGGGGTCCCCCAGTTGAGTGTGGGGGGGCTGGAAGTAAGGCGAGCCTGCCCCCATGAAGAGCGGGTGGCCCAGTGATCCACCCAACATGCCAGGGTTGAGGCCGAGAGGAGGGAGGCCGTAGCCCCCGGTGAAGGGGAAGCCTTGTGTGGCCAGAGGGGCTGAGGAGTGTTTTCCTGCAAAGGGCTGCTTACTGGGCTGCTCATCCAGGGGCGGGGTAGAGGCTTTACGCTTGGAACCTGTTCTCAGGTCTTGGGCTGCAGTGGCGTCCATGTTGGGCTGGATTACACTAATCACAGAGGCATCATGGTGGCTCATATTTTCAGGAGCAAAACTGCTCCCACTGCTGCCATTGGTCTGAACCGGTTTGGTGGAAGGCAGGTTGTTCATGTTGTCCTCTGCTGCCCTCTCTAGCTGAGCTCCGGAGCCTGCGGTGGGACCAGCTCCAGTGCTACCCGTGTAGCGCTGCAACTCGCTGATGATCTCTGGGCCGTCAGGTGAAAGAGGGCGGGGTGCAGTCTTGAAGGGTACCTGCTGCTTCCTGTCAGGTGACAGGCAACCGTTACTGCCTTTGTTTGACACTTCCTCTGGTACAGCCTGGGAGTCTGAAAAGATGAAACAGGAGGTTAGATATTAGCTTTTGGACTGGGTTCGGTTAAATAATATCATAATGTCAATAATAGTTTGTTCCTTATATTTTTACATCTCTGCTTGTCTAACCAAGGCTCTTTAAGTCCGTGACCCCTATAGGGTCCTCAGAGTTAGTGCAGGGGGGCTGCCAAATATTAAAAAGAATTATGTTTTGGAAGTTTGTTTTTTTCAAAAATGAAAATGTCTGAAAAGATACATTAAAATAATTCTACCATTAGGCTCTACACAGTAGGCTACATGTAGTTTGGGGTCCCTACTCTGTCTCTTTTTCAGCTAAGGGGTCCTTGGCATAAAAACGTTGAAGATCTCTGCTTTAAGTAGAAGTCAGTTCTGGAAATAGATCATCCTACCTTTGGGTGGCGCTGTAGAACTCTCCCCTGCAGTCTTGGACTTATTAGCCGCTCTGATGGCAAAGATTCGACCATCAGACGACCTGATGTAAGTCCCTAAAACAGACACAGGTGAAAGAAATGATCAGTACACACATAGTTTACCCTGACCTGCTACATTAAGTGAAGGTTCTTAGAGAAGATGCTTTTGCAGCATTGGGATTGCATATAGGGTTACAACTGATGATTATTTTCATTAATAATCTGCAGACTATTTTCTCCATTAATTGATTCATCGGTTTGTCGGAACAACAGTCCAAAACCCAAAGATATTCAGTAGTTTAGTGTCATGTGTAATGGGGGAAAAAAAACTGCTAATTGTCACATTTGAAAAGGTAGAACAAGCAAAGATTTAAACGATTAAGTGATTATAGTGGCAAACATGCAAATGTTTTCAAGAGTAAAGAGTTATTGTACCTTTGGTGCCCCTGATGATGTGGATGCTCTCTCCAGCAGTGATCCTGGCCTGGACATCTTTTGAGCTGTTGGTGCCTGGAATCACGATGTCTGAAAGAGACCAAGAAAGACTTTTACCAGGAGTAGATAGAAACATCAACTATTCCTCATCCAATGCCATGGCGAGTAGAGGATTCTTGAGGGGGAAAAAGCATTCATAGAATGAAGACAAAGTAAAAGACAAGATCAAATACATGCACAGTTTGCCTACCAGTAGTGGTGACGATCCTCTGTACAAACACCCCGGCTTTTTGCAGGCAGTTGATAGGAAAACCTCCGAGGCTGGATCCTGACGAGTCATTGCCTGGGTCAGAGCCTGCAGACGCCTGACGGGGCGTCATGGGAACTGGAGTTGACTGGACTGGCCGGACACTGGCCCCGGGCTTCTCTTCAGTACGCGGAGGTGGTCGCCTGAGCAGAGTTATTTATTTATTTAAATATTAGTTCATTAGTTGTTGTGTTCATAAAACCAGGTTTAAATGTTGCTAATCAATTCATAATGAAAGCTTCTTCTTTTTTTATTCAGAGAGTATCTATATATAGTATATTTTGTTGCTGCTGTAAGTCACTGACCAGTTCCTCTGACTGAAGGCGGGGATGTTAGTGAGGCTCTGGTCACTGGCAGGGTAGTAGTGAGCGTAGGAAGGGCGGGTGTATGGCACAGACGCCCTCTTCTCCTCTTCGTAACCTTTCTTTGCTGCTTTCTTCTCAGCCTTGCTCAGCTTCAGCTCCCTGCGGTCTATCAGCAGCGACTCGTGGGGGAATGGTTGCTGGAAGGTAGAATGAAGAAAAATATGTAAGAGAAGCAGAGGAGCTTATTGGAATTTAGAATGCAAACATCTCAGTGAATACAAGTGGAAATAAAGTCAATTATTATAAGTAAATGGAATTTGTCCTTGCTCATACCAGTGAATTAGCTGCAATTAAACACATAAAAGGTTCCAAATGAGAGATTCTTAGCCTCACGAAGCAAACTTAAAATCTTGTGAGCTCAGTTTTTGCTGTCAGAGTTTAGTCTGGAAAACTAATTATGAGGTGAATTACCACCTTTCAAACTGCAGAACCTCATGAGCTATTTAAAAACAGTGTTAAAAATATAAAGCAAAGTGTGACTGCAACTGCTTGGCGTAGTTCTCACCTCAGATTTATTCAACAAATGGATTTCGATGGATAATTAATGAGAAGTTTGACAAGTCTTGACATTTCCATTGCCACAGAATAGCAAGTGACTTATTGAATAAGCAGAGGACTGCCAGTCATCTCTTGGACAGCCTACTTGAAAAATAAACTTCACCACAATTAATAATGCAAAAACTGTATGCAGGGCCACACACACGTGCTTCTTTTAAAGCACCTGTAGGCATTTAGCGACAGTGTCTCCTCCATTCATGTACCTTAGTAACCTGGTGAGGATAGATGAGCAGAGCCTTCCTGAGGACGCTCTCCATGCTGTCGTGGGGCTGCAGCTGGACCTGTGACGGGTCCGGCTCCTCCTCCACGAAGTGAAGGAGAGACTCCACTTCCCTCTTGGTGAAGTTCAGCACAGGGTTCAGGTCATCCACCACCCGGTCTAATGGAGGGAAGGAGAGAGAAAAAGGAAGGGTCCAGAGGAGAGGGATGTTTGGACAGAGAGGAGGAGAAAGGAAATGATGGGAGTTCAAAAGAGAGCAAATTGTAAAAAAAAAAAACTACTGTTGACCAGAAAAAAGCTGATTTCCTACAGCTCTCCAAAGCATAAGCGGCCTCAATCTGTTTTGCCAGTCAAAGCTTACAGCAAACACTTGAGACCGTTTACTGTGTCAGACAAGACCCTCTTGGCACAAGAACTCTGGTTTCAACACAAAGCTGACTATTTAGTTTTTCTTTTTTTTTTTTTTTTGGTCTGTCTGCTGGGTGTTCACACAGAAGAGCCTGGACTGGGTTTTGACAGAGTCTGATTACTGACAGATGTTTGACAGTGCTGTCAGCTGAAGGCAGTAATATTTACTATACGAGTTATTCATGAAAGAAAAGACGGGGTACACAATATTTGTATATCCATGAAGAAATTTAATTTAAGCTTATTGTGTTTTAATATGTTTTCTATTTTCCATTCTGATCGGTTTTGTATGTTGTTCAGTTCCTTTTTTCTTCTTCCTCCCTTCCCCTCACTTTATTTCTGCGTTGGTTCGTGTAGTGTGATTGTGCTGCCATTTCGGCCGGGATTCTCAGGACGTCAAATAGAAAATAAAAAAATAGAACCAATGTTGCAAAAATGTACCGAAAAGCATTTAATGTACCAAAAAGAAGTTATTGAAATTGAATAATGCTTTTCCCAATCTGTAAGGAATAAGACTATTTTACAAATGCCCACAAACTCTACCACTCCATGACAATGTTAAGGAAAAACTCAGGAGCAGCACAACTCATTTCACATTATGTGAAGAAGGTTTGGGAGACCTTGAGGACTTACACAGGAGCATTTAATGAACACTCAATTGAGGAGACAATTAAGCAGGCAGTACAGTATAACCACGGTGTGTTACTGTGCAGTGCCGTCCCAACTCTCTGAAATTCCTCTCTTCCTGAAGGTGTATTTAAACTCATGCTGGAGGCGTTATGTTTAGCTGAACCTTTAAGGTAAACAAAGATATTGCAGGCGCCTAAACAGATATGCTAAAGCCTATTCAAGCCCCTCTCTCTCTCTCTGGGAAGTATGCTAAAGTGTGGCTGGTCCACCGACCTCCAAAAGGAGACAGTCCTGAGACAAAACATTCCCTTATCATATAGCTGCCTAGATTCCCTTAATCTGTAGAGAGACAACGTAACTATATAGAACAGGTTTGGTTATAAGAGACTGGCCGAATATTCTCGTCCCCTGACCTGTGACCTATGAATGACCTGATGTTGTCTAAGCTTTCCCTTTTTCTCATCATACCACAACATGGTGTTTCTGAAAAGCCTACCACAGAAAACAACTCTACATTAGATTCATTCTCTGCTAGTCTATATCCTCGACATTCCACTTCCGGGATTCCAGTGGAAATTCACGCGATTTCACTCATTCAGGCCAGATATCCGTTGCCTTGGGCTTCCGTTGTGTCGGCATATTAAACTCTGGTCGATATATGAGGACTATGGTTAAAGGTCCCATGACATGGTGCTCTTTGGATGCATTTATATAGGCCTTAGTGGTCCCCTAATACTGTATCTGAAGTCTCTTTCCCGAAATTCAGCCTTGGTGCAGAATTACATCCACTAGAGCCAATCCCACAATGAGCTTTCCTTAGTATGTGCCATTTCTGTGTCTGTAGCTATTGAGGAGGAGAGAGGGGGGGCAAGGTGGAGAGTGGGGGTGTGGCCTTGACTAACTGCCACTTTGCTCGTTTGAAAGCCATGATGTCTCTCTCTCATGGGGGAGCCAAATTCTCTGGGCGGGCAAAGCAGAGAAAGGGGAGGTAACCTTTCCTCTTACGACAACATAAGGAGCAAGATTCCAGATCGGCCCATCTGAGCTTTCATTTTCTCAAAGGCAGAGCAGGATACCCAGGGCTCGGTTTACACCCATCGCCTTTTCTAGCCACTAGGGGGCCATAGGCAGGCTGGGGGAACTCATATTAATGTTAAAAAACATCAAAGTGAAATTTTCATGCCATGGGACCTTTAACATTTTCTCAGATCTCTGCAGGGTGAATGGAGACAGCTAGCTAGACCATCTGTCCAATCTGAGTTTTCTGTTGCACGACTAAAACAACCTTTGAACGAACACATGTTCCACCAAAACAAGTTCCTTCCGAGGCCATTTTGCAGCAGCACCGCGGCTTTTCCTGGTGCTAGGCGCCGCCCAAGACGATTGTGATTGGTTTAAAGAAATGCCAATAGACCGGAGCATGTTTTTCTCCAATCCCGGAATGCTGTGTGGACTAGCCAGACCCTGGCAAAGCAAGACTAATTCTCGCCTAAATATTCAAACAAAGTCATCAATGCCTTCTCCGACTCACCTGACATGCCCTGTTTGGAGATCTGACGGTCATAGATCTTCTTCTCCAGCGTGAAGTCGCAAACCAGCCGGTAGATATGACATGGCTTCCTCTGCCCGTAGCGATAGACGCGGCACACGGCTTGGGCATCATGGCATGGGTTCCAGGAGGCATCAAACACCACCACACGGTTCGCCCCAATCAGGTTTACGCCCAGACAACCAGCCCTGAGGGTTATGTTTCTTATTGTCATATAATGTCCCGACCTTTCACACCCATTTTCTCTCAATAATATTACTGTTATTGTGCGTTTTACCTGGTTGACAGCAGGAAGACCCATGCTGAAGTGTTGGATGGATCATTGAACTGGTTTATCAGTCTCTCTCTCTCTGAGGCCGCTGTACTCCCATCCAGTCCTTCAAAACATCACACAACCAATGGAGAGTTAGAAGAGTCCTGACAAACTGGGTGGCTTCACTATATAGTGCAATTGTATCCCTGGGGATTTGATTCTCCTCCTGCTATTATATATAATCTAGAGGTAAAATTAAACAACTGTGTGCAGAGGACACAAGTTCAGAATAAAGAAAACATTCGTGCAAAATAAGATACCCATGCACATAGTTAAACTCAATTCACCTTTACTAGGTTGACAAAGTGACTTTGTGGATACAGCTCCTATTTATTGAAATATCTCTGAAATACACAAACAGGAACTCTACAATGAATTCCTTTCTGTGCCTGTGGAAAACCATAAATCAAAGTCTGTTATCAAGAAACACCAGGAGATGGCAGCACTCATTGTAAGTCAATTAGAGGAGCAGTACCACTGCACACCCAAACTACTGTAGTCAGAAATACAGTCAAGAAAAACAACAGATTTATGAGAATGTACCATTAGTTAAGCTTGGTGGACAGAAAAACTGAGTTAGTAAACTGTACAGAATATTCAGACCATGTTCCATTGACCTACACCTGTGTCACCTGTCACTGGGCCTTAATAGGTTTCTAGTTTGGGATATTTATTGGACCAAATACTGAACAAGGAAAAACATCTTTAAATCATAATTACTGATCACTTACTATAGTAGTTGAGGTTGCGGACCCAGTTCTGGTTGGGTCTGTCTCTGCTCGACGTGTTGGGCAAAGGAGGCACTGGTCTCTTAGCCAGAAAATCCTCAATCACCGTCAGTGTGGACAGACTCTGACTGCAGGAGAAAGACAAATGGCAGAATTAGGGCTTGGATCACATGCCGGAAGCTTCAGTAACGTAAAGTGGAATTTAACCAAATCAGAAAATAAAAGCTGAGGTTAGGTTCCCACTTAGTAATTTGTTTAGCTACAGTTAGTTTTTGTTTATTTGGTATATCACATGAGTGTAGAAATAACTGAGAAAAAAAATAATTGATAAAAATCCAGGTGAAGCGCTTGTGTGTCTGATCTCGTACCTGAAGACGAGGATTTTGTCTCCCTTCCTGACGCTCTCCTCTATCAGATGGAACAGCAGCACCATTTTTGCGGAGTTTTCCAGGAGGCCGGGCTTGTAGCCATACATGATGTCCTTTGCCTGGTCATGCGAAGAGATAGACTGTTAAAATGTACTGTACTATTAAAAATCCCCTTTACATTCGTAAACCTTTACAGACATAAAGGAAGTGAGGTTAAATTGCTTATAAGCGAGGAGAGGCAACAAACAAAGAAGTGAATTCTACTGAAGTGCTTAACTTCGCACTATTCAATGCAACATATATTGTGGGATTTAACTTGTTCTAAGTGTTTTGATACGAAACAATTGCCTCATGATGTCTT
Source organism: Sander vitreus (assembly GCF_031162955.1). NCBI lineage: Eukaryota > Metazoa > Chordata > Actinopteri > Perciformes > Percidae > Sander > Sander vitreus. The sequence continues at coordinate 10,564,278 of NC_135861.1, read as the reverse complement.
AAAGAAGCATACCATGCACGATTGAGCATCTATTTGTAGTTTTCTTCATTATACTGTGGGTGGCAGCACTGAACTGACAGCAGCATCTCAGTAAGGGGGAACATAATGTTCCGTTTACGACCCGACTGAGATTTCGGTTGAAAGCATTGGCGGCATTCTTAAAAAAAAACAATGCATTATGCAGGTTTATGTTAAAGGTAGCAAACGTATTAAATTAGTTGTAAAACTCTTTTGTATCTGAGTCTTTTGACATACCCATTCGTAAGTGATGACCTGATTGGCTTTCTCCTGTAGCTGGTTGAGACTCAGTCCACCAATGGGGTTAGGGTTTTCCAGGCGCTTGGACTTTTGATTGGGTGCAGTTGGACATCGGGCGGGACCTGTGGAAGTGATTTCATCAAGGTCCAAGTCCTGGTCACTGGCCAGGTTTTCCTTCTGTAAGGCCTCGTACAGCACGTCTGGATGGTTCCAAATCTGAAGAATTACAGGAGGTCAGCGGTGTGAAAACACTCAAGGCAGCAATCACTGGATTTGCCAAGTATGATAAATATACAGGAATGTATCTTGGTGCAGAGGCCTGTTGACTTAGATGGTTACTTGTGCAACAGTATTACGTACGGCAGGGACTCAGACAGAGCAAGAAGACATTTGTAGAAGTAATTTCAATGTTTATACTGTACTTGCAGATAAAATGACTCTGAAATGTGTGGCTCTGATTATTTAAATCATTAGATAAATAATTATCATTTGTACCTATTGCAAATTTTGAAGACATCTACCATAGATGTTAAATAAAAGGTCCTTTTGAATCTAGGTAGCGTTCCACACACATGCCCTCCTCCTCACCTTGCAGCAGACGCAGAAAGCCTTCAGTGGGTTGAGGCTGAGCCAGCCGGAGTTTCCTGCCTCTCTGAAGCGGTTCATGAACTCTGTGTAGAGCGCCCTCTGCAGGGGAGACAGACGCACCAGGATCACATGTTCCTCTTTAGAGGGCAGCTGGTCTTTCAGGACGTCATGACCTCGCCTGGAATAAACACACGTACAATATTTAGTAAAATATTACTTAAAATGAAGAATAGGTGGCAAAATGTCAGGTTTAAGACAGCCAAATGTCAATAGAACATTTGTATTCTCTATTAAATCTTTAAGGGACCTAGTTGTTGATTTATATAGGCAGCTGTCTCACCTCTGTACGAAGCCTTCCAGCAGGCTGTGCAGGACGTGGCTCCTGTACCTCATCAACCGGACGTCCTGAGGCGTGCTGTCCACACACTGCCCGTTAAGAATGGGACGCTCAAACATGTTACTGAATTCCTGGCGTGTACCTGAGATACATAAAGGAAATAAAAACTGTAGTGAGAAGATTAACAGGAAAACAAGCGATCAAATCAGTCTTCTGATGACCAACATCTCCATTCTAATCTCAGGGAGCATTTAGTAAAAACATTTCCTGAAACAAAACGCTGATCTTGCCCCATACCTAGGAAGTCGGGTCGGACAAAGTCGACCATGCACCAGTACTCGATGAGGTTGTTCTGGAGCGGATAGCCAGTCAGCACCACGCGGCGTCGGGTTCGGATGTTCTTCAGAGCCTGCGATGTGCTAGCGTGGCAGTTCTTGATGCGATGGCCTTCGTCACAGATGACCACGTCTGGACCAGGCCGGGCCAAGGCTCTCTCGATACCTGGAGGAGAGGAGAATGAGCAAAAATACCTTCAATGATATTCCACCCTGGTGCTTTAAAAAGTAGCATATATTAAAAAGATTTTGCCCATATTTCCCCTCCATTTTCTACTCCTCTTTGTTCCCTCCTCTCCCACCTTTGAGCAGTTCCTGCTGCCGGTCCTCTTCATCCAGGTCGATGACCACTGGCCCCGCTGTTTTCTTGGTCTTCTTTTTCCTCCCAGCCACAAAGCTCTTCTTCAGCGACAGGAGGCGGTACATCTCGTAGCCCATCAGTAGCACCCCTCCGTCCCGAGCCCAGTCCTCCACCACCTTGGCTCTGGTAGTTGTGTTCCTAGGTAAGGTAAGAAAAAGGTAAATAAAGTTACTGCTTGGGTTTCTTGAAATACCTTAATTTTGGATTTTACACATTTCTTAGTATATTTTGAATCACTGGTCCATTTGCACATAATGAACACCACCCTCTCCTTGTTTGTGCTCTCCAAAAGCAATACAGAAAGTTGTACAAAACGTAAAAGTACATACAATTATTAGAACTGAATAAACCAGCCCAGTGGCACACAATGTAAAATGCAGTGTTGGAGCGGTTTGCTCTCTCAGTGATCAGGCTTACAAGATTATATTGTATTAAAGAGAGAAAACCAGAATAAATAGTATTGTAATCAATCATCTAATTGTGATAAAATACCAATTCATTATGAATAATAACAATTTCAGAGTAGTGCTTGAACAGCAGGAACAAATGCTTGCTAATTTTGTTCATTTTTAACTGAACTGAGACAGAATGAGGCTACGGTGTCACTCTCAGACATGGCTGTTTAATGAGAATTGTACACTCATTTTGCAACACACACACACACACACACACACACACACACACACACACACACACACACACACACACAAAAAATTCATAAAAAGTATGGGTAAGTAAGCAGGTAGGTGAAAGGATTCAGGCTTTACACAGGAAGAGCTTAAAAACAAACAAAATGCTCTTGTTCCTGTTACTCACTTGTGTTCGTCGTTGAGGATGTGAACTTTAAAGGCACGAGGCGTCACCAGTCCCGGGTCAGTATCTGGAGGTAACGCCTCCAGGGGCGGGACCCACATGTTGAACTCTGACAGCCAGTTCTGCAGTGTGTTCACCTGGGATAAAAGTATATAAAGAATCTGAGTCAATTGCCTCATCGTCTTCCAGTCTGATTTGATCAATATTGTTATCATCGTACTGTGTGTCTACATCTGAGCACTTATTGACCCTTCACATTTCCTTGTATTCCAGTCTACAGGTGCTTACAGGTACGATGGCGAGCACGGTGTGAGCCTGGGTGTGTCTGAACAGGACGTCGATGAAAGAAATGACCTGCAGCGTTTTGCCCAGGCCCATGCTGTGAGCGAGGATGCAGCCGAATCCGCTGCTGCTGCTGAATCGCTCCACCGACTCCACCAGGTTGTCGTACAGGAAACGGATTCCACCGATCTGAGGAGGAGACGGGAAGGACAGAGACGGAGAATTGAGCCGGCTGTCCCTGACTTCAAAAAGGTCAAGAAAGAAGGTAATTCTCACAATATGACTTGATGGCATAGTAAAAAAATAAATAAATCAAAAGGACCAAGCATTTGCTTTGAGTGCAGCAGTAATAATACCTGGTGAGGTTTGACTGCTCGCGCCAGCTGAGCTGACAGGAAAATGTCGTCCTCTGCAGCTGGATGGTTCAGGTTGACCAGCACCCTGCCCTGGTTGTCCGCTCGGTTAAGGGCGTCATTGACGTGTGCGCCGCTCTGCTCGCTCTCTTCTTCCTCGATGGTGGATTCGCTGCTGAGGTGGACGATGGAGTCGTCCTCGTCCGAGCTCAGATCGATCACATCTGCCCGGAGGGAGAAGATGAGATTTCCAAAAAGTTACACTGCAGGTCTTGCAAACAGTTTTTTTACATCCAAGTTTAGAAAACACGTTTTGATCTCAGACTGACAACTGTATTCAAAAAGGATTTGACCTTGCTTTCACATATATATTTAAGAACATTTTATCCACATTAACTAAAAGGAAATATTGGAGAATTATTAAAAGAAATTCCAATATTTCCATTAGAGGTCTTATGGACATATTATATACTGTACTATTATAGACTATTCAGGAGGGGCATGTGTTTCTCATCAGACTTTAATAACACTTTCTGATGAAGAAACTTGTAAACTTTATCACAGGATAACTAAAAAACTGAACAAAAGAAAAATGTAGTAACTTTTATCACAGAATGACTTTTCCCATGAAAATAATCACTGCTATATTTTCATACTTGATACACTTATCTCAAGTGATGAGGTGACCAACATCAAACATGGACGTCACTGTGTGTGTGTGTGTGTGTGTGTGTGTATATATGTGTGTGTGTGTGTGTGTGTGTGTCTGGCAGACGGACTGAAATCCATATCTGATAAAAAAAGGACTTCGTCAATAATATCAAGTGCTGAAAGTTACACAAGCTGGTGGACTGCAAGGGGCACCACAGGAAGAGGAGGGGTGTGTGTGTGTGTGTGTGTGGGTGTGTGTGTGTGAGAGAGAGACAGACAGAGAGAGAGAGAGAAAGAGAGAGAGAGAGAGAGAGAGAGAGAGAGAGAGAGAGAGAGAGAGAGAGAGAGAGAGAGAGAGAGAGAGAGAGAGAGAGAGAGAGAGCTTATATAACTGCATGAATGGCTGGTTATACAAGCAGGATTAAAGTGGAGGGGGCGACTGGTTATGCAACCCCAACTAGAAATGTCACTGACTGTGCCACTGCGAGTGTGTGTGTTTTATGTGTGTGTGTTCTGGCTCATAACCAGGATTAGCCAGCTTTATTGCGCTACAGACCCACTCTGATCTGCCCCACAGACTCTCCCTTCACCTCTCTTCCTTTCTCCTCCCTCCTTCGTTTTTTTCTCTCCTTCACTTATGTCTTTCTCAGCTCCCAAATCTACACGTTATCTGTCCGTTAGTTTGTTCATCCCATCGGTCTCTCTCTCTCTCTCTCTCTTTTGTTTGTGTGGGCCTGCAGTTTACTTCCGTCCTCTTTCAACGCAGAACGTATGTGTTTATCCCCAACTGAGTGTGTGTTTGACTGTGTTGACTGTTTGAGTGACTCTGTGAACGTGTGTGTGCACTCAGGCAATACGGGAACGGCACAGGATGTACCCTGAGAAGGTTTTAAATATTCTGATGCACATGGCTGCTAATCTACGAACCCCCCCCACACACACACACACACACACACACACACACACACACACACACACACACAGGAACTGAGATTTTTTGACCTAGGTTGTTAACATTTTGCAGGGAGACTTTCAGTAATTGGTTCAAAGCACTGTGGAGTCCATTCAACCTTGAGAGAATTTAAAGAAATCTATGAAGATTTTGTTTTTTTAAATAAAGTGAAACTTCCTTTATATTGTCTTTACTGAGTATAGAAGTCCCTTACTTTGATAGATCTAGTGTTTAACACTTAAATGTCTTTATGGGCGTGATGCTTAACATTATCACCAACATTCATTCCTAAAAATCATCCCAAGATATGGCCCAGATATCAGGCTTTTTTAACCTTATTCAGATTTGGGTTGCCTTTCAATCTTCCATTATTTACCCCAGAAATTCAAGCTGAAGCCGCCTTTTAATGTGCCGACTTTCCAGACCCCTGGGCTCAGAAAGCAATTTGAAACTAGTGTGTAATTTAATAAACGCATGGCTGTCATGGGGCAATTAAGGCTTCTTTGCTTAATCTCTGAGAGACTGATGCTTTAGAGATGCGAGGTTTTCATCAGTCCAAGTGTATTGGCTTTATGGCCTGTGGTTGAACTCGGCAGCTGAAATGTCCGAATGTAACGTAAAATGAAAGGCAAGACAAGGAACCTTTTAAAATCACATTAACCATCAGACCATCAGTCTGAACTCTCTGCATAAACTCTCAACTTTCATTCATGTATATCGTGATTGTAGCTCTATTCACAGCCCTTTCACGGACACCTATGATAGAAAACTGAAAAACCATTATTTTAACAGCAATGTTTTTAAAGGGGCTTAAATCTTTTTTACACATCTTTATATGTTATACTGAAAAAAGGAATGTAAAACATACAAGGCTGTATTTTAAACAACCTCCTGCTTGTGCTGTAGTCAGCAGCTAAAAATGTTTTTATGAGTGTAATATACTGTGTATATACACAGTTGCTGTATTATTAAATTATTAAAGCTGTGTTAAGCATGATGATAAATAATAGGAAACAACATTCTACTGAATCCTTAGTGAATCTATCCTTTAATTATTTATTTTTTTTAAACTGGACCTAAATGTGGCTGGGTTAGCTCAGTTGGTAGAGCAGGCGCACATATATAGAGGATTACGCCTCGATGCAGCGGTCGCAGGTTTGACTCCAACCTGCGGCCCTTTGCTGCATGTCATTCCCCCTCTCTCTCCCCTTTCATGTCTTCATCTGTCCTGTGAAAATGAAGGCCTAAAAATAATCTTAAAAAAACTGGACCTAAATAACTTTAACACTCGACATCTGAAATACGTTGTACCAAAGCTCACACTGGGTACAAACCTCCGCTGTTTAGGCATTTTAAGAATTAGCATCTGGCCTATTTAAGGCTTTGCCTAGCTATGATGACAGCTCAGAATATACAACTGGATGATGGGTAATAAATTAACTTAACAGCTCTGTGTCCCTATTTGCTTTCATGACCTCCCGCAGCCATCTGACCTACTAGCCCACTTACACAATTAAAAGGTCTAAAAGCAATCTGTATCGGAGACCTTGCATGTGTGGGGCACAATTTAGGCAACTGAACTCCTCTGTCATTATTACCTCAACCAAGTTTGTTTTGTTTGTTCTGTCAGCAGGTTTACCCAAAAACACAAAATAAAACACATTTTGTTTCAAGGTTATTAGACTTGAGTCATATAAATAGCAGGAAGAAGTCGGAAACACCGTTCCAATTCCAAGTATTTGTTTCAGAAAATTCTGAATAAATTAGGTAATACTGAAGCAACTTCTTCGAGGAATGTTGCTGATCTGAGTCGCTCCAAGACTGTATGCAGTGTGTAAGTCTCACCTGGTTTTCGTGTGTGCTCTTTGGCTGCGGAGGTGGGTACGTTAGTCTTGCAGTTGTCCTTGCTGATGCCAGTGCTGCTGGAGTCCAGGCAGATCACTTCCTGTCTGACCGACTTCACTTCTTGCTGTGACGCCGTTGATGCCGACACATGCTTTGTCACATCACCTGGAGAGAAGCAGGGGAACGATGCAGCAGATCAAGAGTCCAAAAAAAAAAAAAAAAGAGGAAAGAAGGAAGAAGATTGGGAAGCAACAAGGGACAGAAAGGAAAAAAAAGAAAGGGAGGGAAGACAAAAAAGAGAGAGTAAGGAGAGAAAGCATGGGGGTGATGGAAATAATAGTCAGTCAGCAGGCTTTGCAGCCACTTTACTTGTCCACAGTGAAAGACAATGTCAATAGTTGAACCCTACAGGTTGAATAATTTGGTCAATGGTTGGGATTAGGAATTCATGATGATGTACATGTCAGAGAATTAGTGTTCAGTGGACCAGTGGGGGCTGTTAGTATTTATGGAAGCATTTTTTGGAGGTACACACTCTCACCAGTTGTGTATTCAGGCAGCAGTGGTACGGGGAAATCAGGTTTGCTCGGCTGCTCCAGACGTCGCCTCCTCTCCAACTCGTCCTGCTGGGCGGCTTTGGTCACTGCCTCTAACTGATGCTCCCTCAGTAACTTCCTACACAGAGAAAAATAATATTTGTATTACTGTATATATATATATATATATATATATATATATATATATATATATATATATATATATATATATATATATATAAGGGCTGTCAGCGTTAACGCGTTAATCGTGATGCGCTAAAAAATTTTAATCGCATGCCGGCATTTATTAATTTATTTTACACTTCACTTGGCTTTGCGTCGTGCCTAACAGGCTACTATTTTGACCCTTTGCAGCACCGTTACTTATCATCAAGCTGCCACTTCCTCATAACACATCCTGCTGCTGCAGCGAAAGCAATATGCACATTGTGTAAAGCCAAATTAAAATATCACCAAAGCACGTCAAGCTTGAGCTACCACCTACGGAACTAAGCATAGTAGTACAGTTAACGTGATACTAGAACACCAGCCCTCGGGGGGCGGGGGAGAGATGAATGTTCGGAAATAAGAGGTTGCTGTGGCCCGCCGTACAGGTTAGTTTGACCAGCGGGCAGCAGCGGTGGCCGGAGCGGGCAGCAGCGGTGGCCGGGGCGAGCAGCAGCAGCTGCGGCGGCCGGAGCCAGCAGCTGCAGCAGGCGATCACGGGGGGACATCCTCAGCGGTGAGACGCGAACGTGGGCTGGAGTATAACCTAGCTAGGTGGAAAGCTAACAATAGCCGGCCACCTGTTCCATCAATCCTGCTTGCAAGTGTCCGCTCATTCGACAAAAACTGGACTACATCCAACTTCAACGAAACTCCCAACGCGAGTTCATAGACTGCTGTGTTTTTGTTGTTGTGGAAACAACAGTGTACCGGACTATCCAGCCTGTTTCTCTTTCGCCGGGTAAGAGTGGAGATGGGCTGTGTTAACACGGACTTGTGCAGAAATGAGCTGCTCATTAACCGGTGATCACTGGACATCAGTGAGTAATCAACATTATTTAGGAGTTACTAAACACTATATTGACTCTAGTAAGGGTAGGGATTTTTAGTTTTTTAGTTAGGTACTTGGAGGAATTGTGCAATAATGACAGATTCACACTTTTTTTGTTTTTGTTTACAGTAAATAAATAATTACAAATCTTAAAATCAAGTTCATAAAGTAACTTTCTCTGCATTCATTTCCCAATCAAGATACGCTGGTAACAATTGCTTTCGATTGTTAATATGTACTTAAAAACTGTTCTGAAATGCAAAATAATAGAATTTTAATCATGTGAATCGTTTGACAGCCCTAATAAATAAATATATATATATATATATATATATATATATATATATATATATATATATATATTAGGGCTGTCAATCGATTAAAAAATGTAATCTCATTAATTACATACTCTGTGATTAATTAATCGAAATTAATCGCATACATAATTAACGGTGCCTGAACCGATACTTTTTAAGAAAGTAAAAAAGAAAAGAAAAAAAAGGGTTGGTGACATTGTTTATTGCTAAGGCCATATGGTCAAAATTAAATGATTTAATAATAATAATATAGTATAACAATAACTTATTTCACTAGTAAATTGCTGTTGAACGACAAAAACAACAACCAGATAGGAAAAGGACATTTACAATAACTTCAAATGCACCACGAGGGTGTAGTTTACCAGTTTCATTGAACCCACCGGCTGTGTTGTTTCTCCGACAGCAGCTGCAGATTGTTACATACCGGTGTTGAATCAAAATTAACATTTGAGCCTATTAGGGCTGTCAAAATAACGCGTTAATTTCAATTAATTAATCTGAGAAAAAATAACGCGTTAAAAAAATTAACGCAGATTAATCCATTCCATATTGACATTTGCATACAGATGGAAATCTGGTGCCATTGATATGTCTGCGCTTCTCTCTGATGCTCTGAAACAGACGATACAGGAAACACAAACCCGCTGCGTGTGACGCTAGTTAACACTATACTCAACAGAAGCTAATGTTAGCCTACCGTTAGCTAGTAGCTGGATTAAACACGGTTAAAATGCTGACAGCTAAGGCTAAACGGTGTAAAGTTTGACTGTGTTTTACTGTAGAGGATTCAACACCGGGATGTAACAATCTGTAGCTGCCGTCGGAGAAACAACACAGACGGTGAAAAAAAAACAAGAAAAAAAAACAAAACAACACAGCCGGTGCGTTCAATGAAACTACAGCCTCATGGTGCATTTGAAGTTACTGTAAATGTCCTTTTCCTGTCTGGTTGTTGTTTTTGTCGTTCAACAGCAATTTACTAGTGAAATAAGTTATTGTTATTGTTATACATTATTATTATTAAATCTTTTAATTTTGACCTTGCCTTAGCAATAAACAAGCCGTTCTTTAATGTCACCAACTGTTGTTTAGTACCCTTTTTTTTTTCTTTTCTTTTTTTACTTTCTTAAAAAGTATCGGTTCAGGCACCGTTAATTATGTATGCGATTAATTAATCAGAGTATGTAATGTAATTAGATTACATTTTTTAAATCAATTGACAGCCCTAATATATTATATAGATATATACACACACATACATAAACACAGTAATGTGTTGTTACAAAGTAATAACCGTCAATGTATTTGTTAACTGCAGGTAAACACATGGTTTTTAATGTATACACATTAATATAATGCTGAATCCTAACTGTTTTCTTTTGTGTTTTTAGCGAAAAAGCTCTGACAAACCCGCCGTACAATACCTGCCCAGCAAACGGCAAAGTTAGCAACTACTGTAGCTGGTGAAAGTAGCAAAACATGTAGCTGCTTAAAGGTCCCATGGCATGAAAATTTCACTTTATGAGGTGTTTTAACATTAATATGAGTTCCCCTAGCCTGCCTATGGTCCCCCAGTGGCTAGAAATGGCGATAGATGTAAACCAAGCCCTGGGTATCCTGCTCTGCCTTTGAGAAAATGAAAGCTCAGATGGGCCAATCTGGAATCTCCTCCTTATGATGTCATAAGGAGGAAGGTTACCTCCCCTTTCTCTGCTTTGCCTGCCCAGAGAATTTGGCCCGCCCATGAGAAAGACATCATGGCTTGAAAACACGCGAAGCATGGCAGTTGGTCAAGGCCATGTTAGGGCTGCATGTCTGTTAGCTTGTTTTTGAGTTCTTCTGCCCCGTAATGGCCAAAAATTGAGGAGTGCAGCTTTAAGCCATATCATTTGAGGAGTAAACTGTAGCCTGTTTTGTTTCTAGGCTCCTTCAGTAAAAGGCAAGTCAATGAACAATACATTTTGTGTTTGTAGGATATTATTGTAAGATGTCAAAAGAATTTAAGCTCCCTAAAATTTAAATAACTCTCAGATTTCATGTGTAAACATCAGCACTCAATCAAGCTGTATTGATTATTATTTTAGTTTAATTCTGCCACTGCCTCCAACTGACACTCCCTCAATACATTTCCACAGAAACAGAAAATTGCCAATATTTTGACGGCTGCATACCTTCATTATTTAAGAGAGCGTGATATTAGACAATGGATTCATTGTAATTGAATGTAATGACACATTAGGTGAACACATTCCGATTAGAAGAAAGTTAGCTAATACGTGTTTGTAATGTAATAGACAAGCACCTTGTAACTCTAACAGAAATGACTCTCCTCATTAACACTTGCATACACAAACACTGAAGCCTGAATCTGTGACATGTTTGATGTTATGGTAAAGATGCTGTTACGTAAAAGCAACATCATACTTGAGGTTGAGCTTCGTCATGGTTGTTGGCAGCCGGAGGAACGAAGCTGCAGACTGAACACGCGTACGTATAATCATTGACAGATATCATCAGTGATTGTGTGCTTTTCTTCTTTAGAGAGTGAAATCAAGAGCATGAGGGGAGAGAGGAAGAAGGCATGAAGAGACACAGTAGAGAGATGATAAATCCTATTGTTCAGTAACAGTAACAGTGAATGTTATTAGAAATACAATAATCGCTGAGTAAGCTAAGTGAGTGTGAGTTTACTCTGCACCTCAGCAGAAACATAATCAGGGGATTGTGTAGTAATCCCTTTCATCTCAAGATTCACTGGTGCTTGTCAAGCATCGAGTCATTTTCTAAAATCTAGTTTAAAGAATGGCTGAAAGAAACTCAGCCTTGTAGTCTGGTTTGTTTTCATTTTCAGTCCCTCCAGGAATTTGCAATGTCGCGATCGCAACAATTCACGCAAATTCAACCAACCAATCACTGTGAATTCGGTGCGACTCGCAATTTTGACCAATCACAGCAACTTTACAGCAAATATGACCAATAACCGGAGTTTCCCGCGACTTCAACCAATCACAGCAGCCCCATGTGCCAGACTTTGCGTCAGTATGTGGCGCTGAGAGCCACTGACCAAGCGGGAATGGGTTGACGTAACACACGTACGTCACCAAATTAATTTCATTGTTTCTGATATGAAGACGAGACGTGTGTGACCCGAACATCTCACATTTGCCAACAAAAAGTACGGCGAAAGACATTTGAGACCGTCCTGCCAACCTGTATACATTTTAACATCAATGTACGCTGTTAAAGTTTTTTCACGGGCGGGGCTGCTGCTCAGTTTCCCCCCCCCCCGCGACTGACACACACACACGGTGATGCAGGAAAAACCAGAGATAAGACGTACAGGATGACCTAAATTGGGGACAGCTACGCTCGTTATTCTAAGTGCAATGATAAGTTAAGTCCAATAAGTAACGTTACTTTATCAAACCGTATGAATGTGTGTCCCAGCCAGGATAGGAAATTAACTAACAATGTAAAGATCAACAAGCCACTGACAGAAATGTTCAAATTTGATTAATTACATAAATTATTATTTTTTGTGTTAAATCCACCAGCCATTTTCATATCATACCAACATTTGCAGCATCCTGAGCCTTTTTGGTTACTAGGAAAACTCAGCCCAGAGTAGTTTTATTCTCCCCGAAATAAGTTACAAGAATTATACCCCCAAAAAATTTTTTTTTACAAAAGCTCCCGTGAAATTAGGCATTTTGGGCCGCAACAATCTCAAAAAAAGGCCGTGAAATCCTGGAGGGACTGCATTTTGTTGTTGTTGTTGTTGTTGTTGTTGTTAGGTTATTGTGCCTAACATATAGTTTATTATCAATGCTGTGTTAAATTCACTTTTATTGCTACTGCATTGAACTGCACGTCACTGGCGACTCCAGATGTCCAGGGTCTACAGTTGAAATTACTCTTCATCTAAAGCTTTAAAAAGAAATGGTGGCGAGTTAATTGTTGCAGTTTATGTGTGCAGTTTCTTAAGCATCCCTACAGGATAAACAAGCGTCTGTCCATTTGCACTATTCGACTGAGGCGATCTTTCAAGTTGAAGCGAGGACGCTGAGTTCAGTACCTGATGTTGCGTCTCATGTGTGCTGGTTTGGAGTTTCTCTTCTTGGTTCCTGTCATGGCGGAGGGAGGGGAGGGGCTTTGGCTGGCCGGCCTCGAGCAGGGTCTGGACGCGGGCTGGGAGGGAGGAGGGCGGGCCAGCGTCCCCCCTGACGGTGAGGTAGATGGGGGAGGGGTACACTGCCATGCGGCCGATTCGCTTCCCTGAGCCTCATTCTCGGAGCTGAAGGGGACGCTGTGGGACTGGTCTGTGTGAGGAAGACGGGAAGAGAATAAGTTATGGTTATTTATAGTGTAAAAAAAATAAAAAATAAAAGGACATTGTGACAGGACATTATGCTATGAGTTTAGATTATTATCCTCCATGATTCTAGATCAATTTCATTTCTACTTTTACGATTACAGTTTATGCTTTCTCTTCACTAAATATGCTAAATAACGCTACATTTCATTAGCGAATTTCATTAAAAATCCAGTATTGTGCAATTAATTTCCCCCTGCTTCCCCTACCACAAGTGAAGAACCTGTTCCAGGTGTCGTTTCACAAATGAGCCAACGTCACAAAAGCTGAATAGTTGGTGACTGAGGGGAAATGGCACAAAACAGCCTTTTTCTTCATAACTCAAAGAGATAGATAGATAGATAGATAGATAGATAGATAGATAGATTAGATAAGATATCAAAAATATTCGGAACTGCCACATCCAGGAATCCACTGTATTTTAGGCTTGGTATGCGTCTGCTCTCAGCATTGATTGCACTTGCAGTTACACACCTTTTAATTATAACTGCCAGTGAACGGTAAGACATAAATCCTATAAATGAATCATTAGGTGGTGTGAACAATCCCCAGTCAGTCATGCAGATCCTGCTAGTAAAGCAGTTTTACTGTATCAGCTCTTTATTATCTTTCCAGTATGATAGGTTTACTGTTCAGGTGTGTGTGTGTTTGGTAAACATATTTGTCCATGGATCAGATGGGTTCAGATAGGTGTGGATGAAATACTCCTCTCCCATATGACCGGACAACACATGGACCAACAGTGAAAACACTGAAAGTCTGCTGTGCAATTTTTAAAGCTTTGGACAAACCACAATCCTTCTTTCTAAACAGACAAAATAAAGTGACCAATGGCCGCCATCATTAAAGATATCATTTGATTTTGGTCCAACATTAAGGCGGAAGCTCACTCCTTTCCTGCTTTAAAAACTCCCCGATGACGTCAATTAAATAAAGAAATTAGTCAAATAAAAAAGGTTAAATGTCTTTTAACCAATCCTTGCATCTATTCTTAAATTTAACAGGACTTGTGTTGCTTGTCAAGCTGTGGATATCTTTCTAATCATGCATGTTTACTGTGTTTTCAATGGAAACTTTTCAAATGTATTCAAATTTCAGCTAAACTACATTTGCAAAACACCATTAAGAAGATTCCTCTCCTTTTGGCACTCAGCACACTTATCAGGGATCTTATCACACTATATGGCACCTTTAACTCTGTTCTGCTATTCTTCTTTCTATTCCTCAACCTTTTTTTCTAACCTTCTGTAAGTCCATATTTCTAGTTCTTGGTATCTTCTAATGCCTGTACTACAATTTTATTTTTCTCTCATCCTCCTCTCTCTCTCACTTGTTCAGGCAGAGACACACTGAACCAGATCTGAGTCTTATGTAAGAGCTGGATCATAAATATGGACGGCTTATGAAACACAAGGCAGGACACAAACACTGACAGACCCGAGTTTCAGTTACCCACATCACACACGCGCACACACACACACACACACACACACACACACACACACACACACACACACGCAATGAGCTCACTGAGAGTTGAAAAACAACTTACATAAAACGCCTTCAGTCCATCTACGTGATAACAAACTGGCTGCTAATGACACCAGCCTGTCTCAGTAGTTAGTGTGTGTATGTGTGGTGTGCTTATGTGTCTCAGAGTGGCATTTCCGAACAACTCACTTGCAAACATTGCTATATCAAATGAGTGAGTGCTGTTATACGTCCACCCAGGCAAATTTGACAGGCATGCTACATTAGAGGTCTTTACAGGCTTCACTCAGCAAGTAACCAAGTCCTGACCCTGAACCGGAGTTGGGCTAGGTCATTTATTATAAAATTATAGATACACACGTCAGTCTAATTTGTTTAAATTAACTAATGCACATCAGGATCAGGTAGACTATCCACAGGTTTGTTTCAGACTGGGGCCAACATCTTGGACCTGTGAAACACATGATTTTGTTTTCCAGGAATGAAAAGTTGTAAGGGTAATTGGTGTATTATCAGCAAGACATAACAGTAGGGAAACAAGTTATTTCACATGAAAATGTCCCAGATTTGATTTACACATCCCTGTTTTACCCTTGTCTACCTCCAGCTCCACCTTACAGAACACTTATATAACGATTCCTGAAATGCACAGAGGCTCAACACACACACACACACACACACACACACACACACACACACACACACACAAAGAGACACTCAGGGGGCAGACAGGAAGGGAAAGAGGAAAGAGATGAAAGTGAGGTCATCATTCAAAGAGAAATAGTGATGCACTTTAGAGTGAGAGGAGGTGGACACGGACACACACACACACACACACACACACACACACACACACACACACACACACACACACACACTTATTCTGCTAAATAAGAGAAACAATAATAAAGATAATATTGTAGTGCAGGGAAGCACACCTGTTTTCTTTTATGGACTAATAATTCTGTACAAGATTGTCAGTGTAGATTTATGGGAGTGGGATGCAGTGGAATGGGCCATTAACAGACTGGCCGCAGTTACTGACAGAGTCCTAACATTTAACAACCACTTTATTGGTTTTACCAGAGAAATGTATCTGTTTCAGAAAAGATAAGGACCTCCGGTTGCCCCAGTGAGCAGCTGGAGGAAGAGACACACTCAGTATCAGCATCATCATTTTATGTTGTTTGGCTTGTGTTCATGCATCTGTCTCCAGTGGTAAATACAAGAGAAGTTGAGTTGTTGGCAATAATATTCAATTAACTGAAAATGTTCTCCCCCCATTCTGCTTTTTATTGTGAAAAGCAAAGTCAAACGAAGAACACAATATATTTGTGTACATTGTCATGGTGGGGAACTACGACTTCATAAATATATAATATTTATTTTAGAAATGCAGCATAGTCACAAATTTGTCAAATAATAGAAAAAGAAATGAAGAAATAATAATAATCAAATACATGCTACCTTGAGCAAGGGGACTGTGGTGGGCATTGTTCTGTATTTTCTGCCATATAAGACCAGCCAGTTGAGTTTTCAATTAAAAAGCGAAAGCAAGGTCCTTATTTTTTAAGGTATGTTTTTTTTTTCTTCAATGCAAGGACACAGTGGTGTCAGTCTTATGTAACATTTGTCCCCTTGAGTACAAGCTGGCGTTCAGCCAATCACTGTTCCACAGTATAACACAATACAGTACTAGAAGAACTACATAGAAAGAGAAAGAACATGCAGAGAAGACAAGCACAACAAGAACAAGTTTCATAACCTCCAGGTACTATCAATTTCTCTATAACTCCATATCCTCTCATCCTGTCACTATATTAGTCTCGCATTGCCAGACCTTCCTCCAAGGCGCTGCAGAGGAGGGTCTGGTGAGCCCACAGAGCATTCCGTGATGGGAGAAAAACGTGCTCTGGTTTATTGGCATTTCTTTAAACCAATCACAATCGTCTTAGGCGGTGCCAAGCTCCGCACGAAGCCACCGTGTCACTGCAAAATAGCCTCGGGAAGGAACTTGTTTTGGTGGAACGTGTACGTTCAAAAGTTGTTTTAGCCGTGCGAGAGAAAACTCAGAAAGGGGAAGGAAACGGACATCCGGCTGAAAAGACATGCAATCCAATTTCCAGCAGCAGCGGAGCAATCCCGGAAGTGGAACGTCGTGGATATAGACTACTACTATGTTAATGCAACAGCTTTCCAGGTGCTCACATGATTAAAATTAGAATTAGAGGAGACGTCAGGATGGTGAAGGATCTGACATATGAACAGAAACTGGTGAATTCATAAGAGAGCAGCTGTGACTTTGTTTTTCATGGAGCAGTGCTGGAAACACACACAGAGTCACAATCACATACACAAGATACAGATGGACGTACAGATTTATACAAAAAGACTTGCAAGCACAGACTTTGGGACAACCTTTTACCGCATTATGACCAGACAGTAGGGTCCGCTAAATACAACACACTCTCACACACAAATGCACAAAATATAGTAATATATAACTAATGAATCCTTCCATCATCTCCACTGAGAAAACTGAAACTTGAATTGTGCCACACACACACACTCTTTGGGTTCTGTGGAAGTGATTCTACATCACAAGAACGGTGGCCCTCCAACTGAAATGCTGCATGTGTCCGACAACCGGTACAAGCCTACAGCTGTCTGCGGACACGGAGTGCGGAAAATGTGTCAGAGCCTCCCGGACAGGTGAACTGAGACTCCGTGTTCTATCTTTTGGAAGGCTGGCTGCCAAAAATTGCCACTTACTAGCTAATTAATTAGCCTGAGGTAAACAATAGCTATCAGTAAACAGAAGTGACGTAGTGGCTGGCGTCTGGTGTGTTTGCCAGTGTGTGTGTGTGTCGGCCCGCCCCCCCCCCCACGAAGCTCCGACATGCAGACAGCAGAGCAACAGAAGAAAGTAGCTGCAACATCGCCAAAATGAAGACTGAAAAACAGAACTATTTTGGTACAAACATTTACTCGCCACATAGATATAGATAGCCCAGCCAAGTGTCACCTACTCGCACTTCACTGCATGATGGTTTAAATTATGGTCTACAATCAGCTTCAGAGGCGTGCCTAACTCATTGAAAAAACACTTCCTGGTGCAAGTCCAATAGAGGTGTTATCTTAAAGTGAAAATTGGGAGTTTGAGAGTCGATTATTGCTAGGTGACCGAGTCAAACTTAAACATTTGGCTGCTGGTAATGAGGAGAAGATGCAAGCGGGAAGAGAAACCAAATCAATCGCGACAATGCATGGGCAAAATGAGCTGATACAAATATGAAGGCAGTCGAGCCTTCGGCCTACATCACCACAGACGCACACTGAGCAGAGAAAGTGTCTTGATGAAATGCTGAATCATCGGCAGTCAGCAAGTGTCAGAAAAAATAAGCACCCACAGCATATTTTCTAGGCCATTAATTTGTTCTGTTGGACACTCCCTGTGGGTCTGAGACGTGCTGCTCCTCACACAAAGAATAACACAACATGTACTTGAGAGATATGTGGCTCCAAAGAATGAGGGGCTGGCGGCAACATCTCTCTCTCTCTCTCTCTCTCTCTCTCTCTCTCTGCAGGGGGGGTGAAATGTCTTCTGTGACCACATGGTTATGTAACCGGATTTTTATATAACAGCATCTATGTATAAGTTAAGTCTTGTATAACTCCTTGCGCGGCTCTGACGAACACAACACCGCAACTATGCACTCCCTCAAGTGTGTCACTGTTTTAAAGATAGGACAGAGACCACAGAAAAGACTAAAACACTACAATAAGACTAAGAAAAACCAAACATAGTACCCCCCTATAGTGTACAGACCTGCCAACCTTGAAGAAATTTTATGAGTACAAGTACTTTTGCGTTACTTTTGAGTTACTTTTACCAAAATAAAAGCGGAAGTATTCTTGGCAGGTAGCTTGTAAATTTCACCACAGGGTCAACAAAGTCTCATCTTTATCCACATAATAATTTATTCATATGATTTTGTATTATTAATCTGACGCTGCAAAATAACTAAAGCTATAAAATAAATAGTTAAGTAAAACGTACAATAGCATACTTAACTCAGTTAACTCATTGTGGTGGACTAGAAGTAGCCTAATAAGTAGGATTAAATGAAAAATACCCAATTAAAATTGAATCAAAGTAGCCGACGGTAGGCTATTGTTACTTTCCACCGCTGATAAAATGTAATATGTGTAGCAAGACTAAACATTCATTCTCGACATGTTATCTGTCAGTTGCTCGGGCACATTGCTGTCGCCACTGACAGGACACAGATGTTGTCAGTTACCGTCTCTGGTTCTGGTTCTGACCACGGAATAGTGAAGGGACTGCTCGCTTCAACGCAGCGTAAACAACTCCAAAAAAAACAAAAAAACAACTCCGAAAAATAATGTTCGTGCCGCAAATGTATCCATCTCTGCAGTCATTTCAACCACTGAATTGTAACGTGTTACTCCCATCACTGATGGACACTATGAACGTTTTTTCCTTATCATCCATTTATTTTTAATATCATGTTTCGGGGGGTGGGGAGTATTTGTTTATGGGACTGTGTTCGTTTCCTGTTGCCCCTTGGTGACTGATGTTGATGTCTGTCTTGCACACGGTGCAGAACGCGTGATGAGGTTCTATATACTGTCTATGTGAGGTAGCCTGGACATGTGGAGGCAAGGCCATCTCTCCTGTTAAGAAATCGTTCCGAAACTTTTTTTGAGGCGGTTCAGCCATGGCATGCAAGCCTACAGTTATCCGGACAGCCTGGCTTGCTGAGGCACTGAATTGAATTAAACGCGCGAAGCATTTGGCTAGGAGGGGTAGGTGGGCGGAGGGTTAAAAAGCAGCGCTCTGATTGGCCGAAAGCTTTTCACTCCACTTACACGCTGTGGCTTAGCGGCAGAATCAACGTCATAAATGTCGATTGCATAGAAACTGAAACCGGCGAAATGCGAGATGCAACAAAATGCGTACCTAGACAGCAGCGAATCGTACAAGCGTACTTAAGGGTCAAAATGCGTGCTGAGTACGAAAAATTCATACATGTTGGCAGGTCTACCACCCTAACCAACCTCCCTCCACGGACCTCAGTCCTTTCATACTACTCGCTACAGCGATAATTCACATGTAATGTAGGTCAGTAGAGGCCAAACGGCGTTGATAAACAAGCTAAAAAACGATTATGCATCTTCATAACACGCAAAAATGGCATACGAATTGGCGTGTCATACATACGCCACTTAGTGAGATCAGTCTGAATTTTTCACTATATCAACTACTGTAATATTGTTTGGGCTGTTACATATCCATTTCTCACCAAACTACTTGTAATTCAGAAGAGGTTCTTGAGAAGGATTTCATGTTGTAACAGAAGACATCCATCTGCTCCTCTATTCAGGAAGTATTTATTGCTGTCTATAGATAAGGTAAATGTTTTTCAGACATGCATGTTAAAGTGCTCATATGATACTCATTTTCAGGTTCATAATTGTATTTAGAGGTTGTACCAGAATAGGTTTATGTAGTTTAATTTTCAGAAAACACCATATATTTGTTGTACTGCACATTGCTGCAGCTCCTCTTTTCACCCTGTGTGTTGAGCTCTGTTTTAGCTACAGAGTGAAGCATCTCACTTCTGTACCATCTTTGTTGGGAGTTGCACATGCGCACTAAGTACTGCTAGCTAGTCAGTTGCAGAGTATGAGGGAGTGCCATGCTAGCAGCTAGGCGAGCATTATAACGTGTAAACAAAGTGACCCACGTTCGTCACGGAAGTAAAGGCTGGACTAGGGCTGAAACGATTCCACGAGTAACTCGAATAATTTGATTACTAAAAATCCTCGATGAAAAATGATTTGCCTCAAAGCTTTGTTTAAACAATGTTACAAACGTACCGCTCACAGTGTTTCCTCACGGATGCATGTCTGACACTGCTGGTGACACGTGCCATGAAACTGACGCCGCAGTTTACAAAATGAAGAAAGAGAGCATAAATAGTGAGGGGCTAAGAGAAGAGACAGGCTGGAGAAAACGACAGAAAGTGTCCAAAGTTTGGAATCCGTTCAAACGTAATTAAAACTTTAACTCTGTACAGTGCGTCTACTGCAAAATCGAACTAGCTTATCACAGTAATAGCACAACGTCAATGCTTCAGCATCTCAACAGAAAACACTGAGTCTAACTTAATCATCCATTCCACGACGCGGACCCGAACAAAAGTAAATCACAGAGTCGTATGACGATGAAACAACACCAAACACAACAACTACCAAAAACAAAGACAAGCAAATATGTAGTGGTGACCACAATTTGATCTAAAGAGCCGACTTGTTGACTATCCCTTCGGAAAAACAACTGATTGTTGCGCACCATTTTCTCTCACTCTCTCTTCCCGGAGAAACAGCTGATCAACGATCTACTAGCACAAGTGTAACAGAGCTGTGTGACATTGTAATCAAATATATAAATGAAAATAGGTTAAGTATAACTTATATATACTTATAAGCCTATATACAAATCAGTCATAGGGTGAAACTTGTAGTTCTGAAAGTTAAGTTGCACAATTTAAGGTAATGTTTATGTATGTTTAATGTATGCCTTAGTTTGAGGTTGTTATTGCATTTCAGAAAATGTTTTCTTTAAAAACAATGTAATATGGCACTTAAATGTGTTTAGTTTTTTGAGAGATAATATTGTAAGCAATGTAGGCAATACAAATGTAGCTTTTTCCGAAAATTAAACCAAACTATTGTATATTATTGCTCTTCAATAAAACTAAAGTATTTCTTATGCGATTACTTGATTAATCAATGGAATAATCAGTAGAATACTTGATTACTAAAAATCAATAGCTTTCAGATTTTTCTAATTATTTTTTGAGAATTTTTTTTTCTCCATTTGCCTATTTGTTGTACATCAAGACATACATTTTTTTTTTATCAGATATAGAGGTCCACTGCTTTGGAATTAATTGAATATGTCACTAAAAATATTAACGTCTCTGCCAGCCTTCAGGTCACAGTTAAAGAACTTTTGATTTCATTTTAAACCTTATGTTGGGATTATTCTTTTGAGTGTATTTATTGTCTGACTCAAAGGCTTGTGTTTCTGTTTGCCTTGTCTTTTTTCTTGCTTTATCTGTGTATAATTACCCGATATATCTTCACATTTTGTGTATGTTTTTCTGTTTGTTTATTTGTTATATTGCTTGTTTTTATCTTTTGTAGAGAATTATGTTTTAGTTGTATATTGTTTTTTCCTCTTTTGTAAAAGGGGAGAACGCTGAATAAGTCTTTCAGGTTTTTAAAAATCCTATTGCATGTATTTCATATTTTTTTGCAAATAAACTAAATTCCAGGGTTTGATTCAACCGAATTAAAGAAGGCAGGTGTGAAAATGGTCAAAGAAAACCATGAGCCACAACCCAAACCAAAGCCACTAAACTAAGAATCCACGGTTTTCAGTCAAGTGTGTGTGTGTGTGTGTGTGTGTGTGTGTGTGTGTGTGTGTGTGTGTGTGTGTGTGTGTGTGTGTGTGTGTGTGTGTGTTTCCACTGGCTTCCTTAAGCAACAAATCCATCTTTTAATAGCTGAACTTTCCTCCCATTGCACTGACCTACATACTGAAATCAATTGAATGACAGAAGTGGACCGCCTGTCTGGGTCTCGCCCTCCAACTGTCTACATAAGCAGATTATAGATGACGGCAGATATTTACTACACTGTGGCGGAGAACACACACACGGGATTCCAGGAAGAAGAACACACACACACACACGATTCCAGGAAGAAGACAGGAAATGGAGGGATACAATATTCATACATAATACAGAGCAATTTCTGTGATTTCCAGGGAGAACAATGAATCAATGTTGTGAACTCTCTACTGGAGACCATACATAGTAGCTATTCAACATGCTTTGGAAAAATGAAATGGGAATTGTGTAACGGCTGACTTTTGAAATGCCAGTGAGAAAGCAGCTTTGCTTTCCTTTTGGGTATTTTTCTGTGAAGGTTGGTAAAAATGATAAGCCTCTGCTTTGGGATAGCAAAAATATACATATTACAACTTAAAGCCCACGTTTGTTTAACTGATTAATTGCCTCTTTACTGTATATCATATATAATATTTATCATAGTTGAATCACTCCGCTCCAATCTTCATCAGTGAAATCGAACATGGCAGATATGCAGTTTTTGATGGTTCCATCTGACCCGGTCCTCCTCTCATCTTTACATCTGTCCCTTCCTGTTTCTTATTTTCTCACCTCTCAATTGGTTTTCCTTCCTCCTCCACTTCTTTACTTTCCTCATCCGTCTCTGATTCTACCTGCCAACACCTTCTTCTCTTCATCCTCCTCAATTATCTTGCTCCACTTTGAGTTTAATCTACTTTCATATCTCCTTCACACCTCTTCTAACTTCTACCCGTCTTCTCGCCCTTACCCTCTTGCCAATTGTTATTTGTCCTCATTTTCTTCCCGTTTCATCTCGCACCTTACTCCTCCTTTCCTCTCGTCCAGGTACGTGTTTGAGGTGCGTGCTCATTGGACTGTTGCTTCCCAGAATAACGCCTCGCGGGGCAGGAAGACGTTCTTGAGATATTTGGCATGTTGCGGTCATTACAAGGTGTAATTACATCTGTCCAACTGACTGGCACTTTGACAGGCTGACATTACGTCAAAAAATACTACTGTTCAGACAAAACACGACACATGAGTGCTAAACTTGCTTCTTGGCCTTATTTTCCACCAAAGTTGATTGAAAACAATGCGATTTTAAGATATCAATTACAATACAGACAAACACACCAAAAGGAGGCAATGAGTGGGTCTATACTTATATAGTGGACCTATAAAATGTACCTTCGACAGATAAAGGTGCATCATACACAGTATGTATGACAGTAAGTGGCCACATACGATTCAATGATGTGATTGTGTTAAAGTGTCAGAGGGGGTCAACATGACAAAACTGGAGACGGGTTAAGAATGAATGTCAAGGTGTTAACCAGGGCAGGACTTTGTGTCAAGAGTCGGGGTCAACATGCAACACTCAAAACTTTTCTTATTCTCCTTCTTAGTTCCACCTCTAAGGCGCCTCAAGAGGCTGCTGCACACAGCAAAACGACCAGCTCTATTAAGAGTCCCATTTGCTTCACCACACACACACACACACACACACACACACACACACACACTCTGAGTTTTACTCAGACAGAAAGTTGCTTTAACAGACAGACATGCCACTGAGGCTGGTTGGACGAGGGGGAGGGACGCTTATGTAACTGCTGCCTCTGGCTGTTACACAACCAGCATGTTCACAAGACGTCCTGACACACACACAATCTTTGTGGGGACCCGTCATTGACATAATGCATTCCCTAGCCCCTTACCCTAACCATCACAACTAAATGCCTAACCTTAACCCTTACCCTAACCATAACCTAATTATATCCCTAATCCTACAACCAAGTCTTAACCCTCAAACAGCCCTTTAAAGTTGTGGGGTCCAGCATTTTGGCCCCACAAAGCTGTCCGGACCCCACAAGTATACTGTATTCCTGGTTTTTGGACCACACACACACACACACACACACACACGATGCATTAACAGTCACAATTAATGTGTTAAATCTGATCATTTCTTTCACTCATTGCTGACTGATGTAACACAATAAGTCATTGATTTCATTAACGTTTGTTGTAAACACTCTGTTGTACCCGATATGATGGGTTTAATCTTTCCAGGTTGGTTGGAATTAGGTGTGCAACTCATATTTGTATTATACATTATATTTCTAGTTAATGATTGACACATTTTTGCTTTATAAAAAAGGTAAAAATGACAGAACTGTGGATTACCACTTAGAGAAATGTATGTTTTATCTACAGACTTCTTCCACGTTCTTGTTTCAACTCATCACACTGTCTGCAGGGGTGAGCTGAGGAAAACTATCACAAGGATCAGACGTGGAGACACAAACAGCAGGTTAATGAACCAAAAAAAAAGAAGCCAAAACCAAAGAAAAAATACTTGTGGAAAAACAGTTGTGGTTTCCTTGCTGAGACAAACCGAGATTTAACTTGGTTACATAACTTGCCTTGAGAATGACAAAACAAAGACGCGACTAATGCGGCAGCATAACACACACACACACACACACACACACACACACACCTCTCTTATGTAACAGACTGCCCTGAATGAGTTATTAAGGCTGCTTTATTAGAGCATGACAGGTTAGTTATAAAACCCTCCCACTGTGTGCTTGTGTGTGTCAGAGAAATGATGAGGTGGTGCGACAAAGACGAGAAACAGTGGAAGAAGGTAGAGAGACAATTACTACTATTATTATGTATTAGGTTATGACAGAGCAGCAGAGGGATGAGGAGAGGTACAACACTTTTGTTTGTAGGCCAGTGTGTCACTTGCTGCTGAGGAGGAGGAGGAGGAGGAACACACACGCACGCACGCACGCACGCACGTCTGGAGGCTGCGACCCTGTGCAACTGTGGTAGTCATGCTATAGTCTGTTACATAAACCATTGTTGGCAGCATTTCAGCCTACAATCAACTCCAAACCCTTTACAGCTCCTTAAACATCGTACTATATACTGGCATTTTACATTTGTCTAAATCTGTTGGTACATCGTCAAGAGTTTTCCGTAAATGCATTCTGACCTCAAATAAGTGTAACATAAGACTCAATGGATCACTTCTTTTAGGTAGGTGACGATGAGGTGTTTTAAGACATGTACTTGCTGCTTATATCCTCTAGTGTCGTACTGAATGAACAGCACTACACTGAGGAATGTCAGAAAGAGCACTATAACTTGACAGCGTTATGAACACAGGTGCAAATTACTAAGTTCAGGAGATGAACAAACCACACTGTCAGTGACTCTGAATTTCTTTAACTGAACGAAACAAAATTACCAAAAGGGATTCCTAGGTTTCAATTACTTGTTTGTAACAAAACCAACACACAGCATTTATGTGTTTCAAACACTGAAATTACATTAGTAAGCCACTGTAACCTATGGTTACCCGTAGCACCCTTTTCTTGCATCAACCCGTAGGTAAGTGGTGGCTCATTGTCATTCAGCTGTTTGTATAGATCAAACATGACTAGATATTCAGCCATCTGCGATGTATTTTCAATATGGGTTTTGAAATTAACCAGTGCATCGATGCCTCGTAATGCAGACAGGGCTGATTCTGCATCGATGCAGTGACAGACCATAATCAAGCATTGCCTACCGATATTACTTGTTGATTTCGATGTGCCCATACATGTTTTGATGTCTTTTGCCTGTTGTCTGCTGTGTTCAGACTCTGCTACATTCAGGACGTGTCTTATTTAAGAGCAGATACAATAAAAAGGGGAGTTCATATATATCTGACTGCTTGAATTTGTTGATGAAAACCACGTGTAGCAATATATAATAATATTGAGGAGGTGACGCATCGTGATATCGAATCGACTCGTGGACAGGATAATCGTAATCAAACTGAATTGTGAGACCAGTGAAGTTTCACAGCCCTAATTTTCAACATAATTTCAGTTTGGTAACTTACATAACATTGTCGACAGAGGACATCATGTGGCGAGTTAAATATTTATGCTTTAACTTCAAATAATAAACCCTTCAGAGGGAGGAGAGAGAGATGAAATTTGCATTTATAATCTATAAGACTGAAAAGCCAGAGGAGTGAGAGACAAACAGAGAATAAGAGAAGAAAAAGAAGCAGAGAAGGGAGGGGAGGGGGGAGAAGAGTGGAAGGCATTGTGCAGTGCTGGGATGAAAAGAAAAAAAAGAAAAAAGACATCGCCCAGCAAAGAGAACTTAAAAAAGGAAATTTACATTGAAGGAGAACAAAGAAAGCAGCTATATGGTCTGACAGGAGGAAGCAGAGAGATCAAAAAGACCCAGACGTTAGACAAAGACAGCGGAGGGAAGTGGGAATGAGAGCCATGTGGCCAGACTGGCGAAGCCTACATACTGCTCTGAGCTGTGGCGTTATGAAAGCAGCCAGACTACACGTGTTCCCGGCGTTTGGCCTGATCCGTCGCTGGTCTGAAACAGGACAGCTTGTTCCTGCCTTGCACTGAGGCCAATTACAACTGAACAGAGCTTGCAGAAAAAAGAATCTGCACAACAAACTCCATCCTGTTTTATTGTACCACAGGTGTTGCTGCTGTTAAATTGGCTCTTGGCTTTTTTCTTTTCACAAAAAGCAGTTCATCACTGATGGACAGATTGTACTCACAGGAAGATGTGCAAAAACACACAGACACACACAAACGACACAATGGATTTGCGGGAGAACAGTGTGTTCTTTTAGCCTTTATTACTATTCGCTATGCGACCTTTGTAGCGATGACACGGCATCTAGTATCTCTTTTCACAACGAGCCAAACACACAGAGCAATCCCAAGAATTATGAGCATGTAGACATTCATTATTTCTTCATAAAGGATCCCTATGAATGCTTTGCTAAATAAACGGTAACACAGTGAGAGGCAGACGCAGCAGAACCGGGTGCACCCTGAGCAACACCAAAACAAATGGCAGGTTTTTACAGGATAAAAAGAAAAAGTTTGAAAAGATCATCATCGGATCATGATTCAGACACATTTTTGTTTCAACTCTTCAAATATTCAACAGCAGTTGTTTTCTTGCTATGTGTCATCTATAGCTCCGGGCTAAATGAGCTTTTTCGTAAACTTCAGTTATATGCTTTTGATTGTTTCGTCTCTGTACTCCGGCACATTGGATTTGAAATGAAACGATGACTAAGTGTTGACTTATAGCTTTAATTCGAGAGTGCTCACATCTATAATGGGGGAACTCTGTATGACGCAAAAAATGATACCAAACGTACAGACGAGGTAACCAAAGAGTTTCACATAATCTTAATCCACCTGATTATATGCTTCACCTTCTGAGGATCTGCATGTGTGAGTCAGAGACTTTGGACACTCAATTTACAACTGACTTTGTCAAAGTTTATTAACTTACATTTACTGGAGTGCCCTAAAATCGGGAGATGGTGTAATTCTTGCAGTTTGTCTGAAGTGGATGTAAACAACAACAACGTTGAATAAAGGCTAAAAGACAGCAGCTTGAACGGAACTTTAAATCCAAGGTGCAGAAACAGCCTAAGAAATGTCACTGTCCATCCATTTACAGGCTGCGCTTTACAATAAGACAACATCCGCAGATGAAACATGCAGAGTCACACAAAAAAAATGCACAAAACAACAAGGTACAAGTTCAGGGCACACATCCCTGCAAATAGCATTAACCTATTCTATTAAAAAAAAAAAAAAATGAATGTCATTCAGTTAGGGTTGGGCATCGTTTGGATTTTAACAATTCTGATTCCAATTCTTTCTTTTGATTCCGGTTCTAATCGATTCTTGATTCCGATTCTTTGAGGGGTGGAGTTGAAACGGGTCACATGCTTATTTTCACAAATAAGAGGAACGTTTTATTTTGATTCAGTGGTGTGTTGCAGTTTTCCAGAGCTTTTTCAATGTAAAATAAAGCCAGACTAGAACGCTGCTTACTGTGCTCCAAGGCTGCAACACAACAAGCGCCTGGCCGCTACGGAAACTAAAACTTGCGCATGTTAAATTGGGAACCCATGATCAGATTTGAAACCAAATCCTCCAAACGATTCCAATAAAGAAACGATTCCACTGGAATCGTAATTTTTGAACCGATTCCAAGTAGGAATCGGTTCTCGATGCCCAACCCTACATTCAGTCTTATTAGTGGTACTGAAATATTTATTTAAGTAAAGCTTTGCAGTTCCTGACTTCCTTGCCTTTACATACAGAAATGAAATACTAGATTAAAAAAAACAACCTCTGCATGGATTTTCATTCATCCGGATAAACTGCAGACAGCGGCGGCGCTCTGTCCCTGCCTGCCTCCTCACACGTTTACCCCACTAACCCACTGATGAGCCATAGGTTTTCCTGCCTCCACATGCTCACACTTCCAGCATGGCCCAATGCTACCCGGATCCACCAATCGTGCACCGGCATTGGTTCAGGTAACCGTAGAAACAGCCAATGGGAGAAGAGGGGACAACTCCAGAGAGAGAGAAGAGAGAGAGAGAGCGAGAGAGCGAGAGAGAGAGCGAGCGAGCAAGAGAGAGCTGGGCTCTACCAGCTGAAAGATAGAGGGAGGGCTGACCAAAAAAGGGAGAAAATGGGGCGAATCGAATGTAGGGAGCAGGGACGGATGAATATGACAGAGCAGAGATAGCATGAAGAAATAGGGCAGAGCAAGAAAACGAGAAAAAAAGAAGATAAGTAGGTATGGATCCAGTGTTACACAACAATGTTAAGTAACTTAACAAGCGTCAATCAACTACTGCTGCACGTTCTAGAAACTCGAGTGTTTATAATCTCATGAAATGAACTACTGACAATTTCTGCTGCTTTCTGTCCCCATCTCTCTTATTTCTCGCAAAGTTTCTACCCCCTCGAGGTCAGGGATTCATCGCTTTGCCAACCGTGCCTCAAGAGTCAGGGTTATGATGTCACCTACCTGCAAATGACTCAGATTCGTCCAGGAGCAGCATGGTTATCAAGTAAAGACAGAAGTGGTGGTCTTCTCAGCTTTCTTTCTTCCTCTTTTATCTCTTGTTCCCTGTCAGACTCACAAAACCACCTCCTCTTTCAGGAAAAAAAAAAAAACTTTAAAAAAAGAAAGTAAACAGGAAGTGTATTTCTCCTCTTCTCAGCCTTGTTTTGCATTCAGCGGGTCTTTAATCTACTGCCTCAGTGACTGACTGCCTACTAACCGACCGCTCTGTGTGTTCCTCTCTGGTCAACGGCTATGTGAATGTGAGGCTGAGGCAGGCAAGTGGGCTGGCAGCTGAAAAACTTACATAACCCTTCATGCTGGAGCTGGGGCCCGCTGAGGGGGGGACTCATACAGCTGATCATCCCTCATTACCCCTCCCCTTTCCAAAAGAACCCCACCACTCCTCCATCACACACTCAGGACTACATAGCATGTACGGAAGCAGTCGCCCACACATTCATGCTGCCGGTTTGCGTGTTTGTTGCTAAGTAAAAAAAAAAAAGTGATTCTGGAAAGACGTTTAGATTCAAACACCTCAACAACATTTGTCATTGGTTCGTCTAACAGATCACTTAAACTGAAAACTACTTGAAAAAAGCAGACACAAAAATGCATAAAAGTACAAACAACTACATTTTGAAAGTATTATGTGACTGATATTCATTAAAACCAGGTTGGATTTCACACAAACAGGGCTCCAGTAACAGTTGCCGGTTGCCCTTGGCAAACAGATTGACTCAATTGGCAACCATTTCTTGGCCTCTGGTTGGCCCCTTCGGCAACCATCTGTTCAATATTTGTGTTTTTTTTAATATATAACAATAAATAAAAACTGGAAAATCTAATTTCAAAAGAAGTCAATATTTAATTTGGTTGCCTCCGTAAAGACTACGTTGTGCCAACATTTTCCACACACGCGCAGCCAGCATGTTGGCATGGCGAAATAAATTTAATTGTTTGACTGTGGAGTAAAAAAGTCCAACGATAACCCGTCAACATCACAAAATAATCCACACGATGACAGTAGGCCTGCTGAAACTGTCGAAGCCGAACACAGACAAAAGAAAAGCAGAAACTTTGTGAAAGCTTGGGAAGCAAAGTATCCTTGCATCTTTGAGACGCATGGGAAATCATATTGCAAGCCATGTACAACATACACAAAACGAGTTTGCTTGTTCAGGGAAATACATCTTTCAGAACCACAGGGCAGGCAGACTGATCTCACGAAGTGGCGTATGTATGACATGCCAATTCATATGCCGTTTTTGCGTGTTATCAAGACGCGTAATCGTTTAGCGTGTTTATTAACGCCGTTTGGCCTCCATTGACCTACATTACATGTGAATTATCGCCGTAGCGAGTAGTATGAAAGGACAGAGATTGATTGAGGTGGCGGATGGGTAAAAAACAGGACTTTCAACCAGGAGAGCTGGGGTCGCGTCCTGTGTGTGGCGTTTATCAACCTTTTTTTTTTTTTTTTTTTTTTTTTTTTTTTTAAATAAAGCATTCCCCAATGTTCTTTTTTTAAACCCAACCGTTTATCGTTTCCCTAAGCGTGTGACGGTCACCGTCGCGTTGCTGGCGTTTTTTTAATGTTACTAAAGCCTTTCCCAATGTTCTTTCCCTAAACCCAACCTTTTTACACGCGTATGTGGCGACGCCACGTGCCGTGTATGTTTACATCCGCTGTATACACGTGGATAGCTCAAAATGCGTACAGATAAAACGCCATTTGGCTTTAGGAAAGTGGCGTGTATGTTTACGCAAAGTCACGATGCCATGTTGGGGCAGGATAAACATGAATTTGAAGCAACACGAGAGAGCAGCTAAAAGATACAATGAGGTGAAGAGCGCACAAACACACAAAAAGCGATGGACACCGCCTTTCGGAAGATGAACACCGCAAATTGGACAATCCTGATCAAACTTCTCAACACAGTTTACTACATTCTTAAAACGGCTCTGATCTGGCGCGATGGAGAAGCTACGAATCTGATCAGGCTTACAGAAGGTACTGTATTTATTAACTAATAAATCAATAATCTTGCAAATATCTGTGATCACATTTTAAAAGATTTCATAATGTATTACTTTTTTAAACAAATTAAAGTTTTGAACACATTTTAGGATACATCTTTTGTTATATATCACCGTTATGTGACCCAGATAGTATAATAACACAAGTATACAGCCTACGAAGTAAACCACGCCTCTTTATTATTATAAAACATTTTTCTAATTATATCCCACCTTCTCATTTTTGTGGCTATGAAAGTGTATAGGGTCAAGTGCCAACAACTAACAATTGAAATAAAGTAACTGCTAAAACAAAGACAAAAGTGTTTATGTAATAAATATTTTTAATTATAGGCAGTTTAAAACATGGCAACTGTAATGTCAATTTCAGCAACCAAAAGCTGATGCCTGGTTGCCAAGCCTGGCAACCACTTTAAAAAGTTAGCGTTGAGACCTGACAAACATACAAATCTATGTTCAGGTACAAATGAATACTTCCTCTCTACTTGTTACTAAACGAGATTGTCCAATGTTTACAACTCAGGAAACTATAATATCAACAGACATCCTATCAATAATTGAAACCTGATTATTAAAACAGCTCCCATACCTGCTGAATCAGGAGTTTAGCACCAGACTAGACTCACAAAATGTGTTAATCTACATTTTAAAGACGCGTTTCTACAATCCACTCTGTTGTGTTTTATGTTTGGTCATTAACATAAATGCTGTAGATGTACAACAGCACAACAACTATACAACATATGCATTTAAAGAAAGTAACTTATGTCCAGAAGCAAATTTGTCTGATTTCTACAGGTAATTAAAGCAATTTGTGACAATTTTCCACAGACCTAAGGGAACACTTATGAAATCTTACAGGAAACACTAGAAGCTGCTTTTATTAGCAAAAACTGATTTTGAATCAAGTAAAAGATAAAACTAAATTGAGGCTTCTTCTAGAAGTAGCAACTTAAGTCTCTATGCCAATTTCTGCTTGAAAATGAGGACCATTTACTCACAAAATTTAAGTTTGAGCCACATACAGTAAACTTTCATTAAAGTCCTTGTGAATCAAGCCATGGATATAAAAAAAAAAAAAAAAAAATCTATTTCATAACATGCCTTATGAAACCTCTGAGCTTTACTCTGCCTGAGTGGCCCAACAACTTGGCACTGCACCACATATAGGTCAGTGTGATAGTTGTGGCTGCATTCATGCACTGATAAACAGACAATACAGCAGAAAACATATTGGGACTTCAGAGAGATAAGAAGAAACAACTAAGAACCTGTCAACTAACCAGAAAAGCAGTCACATGCTGGGAAAGTGAGTCAAAAAAAAAGGTTTAAGCTACTCACCCATGTCATGTGGCTGAACGTGTTTTTTGTTGTCTCCTACGCTGGTGAGGGATCCATGCCTCCTCTACACTTTGACTCTTAGAAACTTACTCCATCTGTAGGGTGTTTCTCCGTCATGCTGCTAACACACTGTGTCCCGTCCAAGCCGAGGGTCTCATGTGTGTGTGGGAGAGAGAGTGTGTGTGGGAGAGTGTGTGTGTGCGAGGCTCTCAACATCTAGCTCTAGTCTCGCAGCTAGCTGCGCTCCAGTGAGGACACAAGGCCATTGGACAATTACAAAACAACGAGTCGCTTAAAAGCTGCCCTGACCTGCCGTGTGTAGGAATCCCCCCCCCACTTGTGCTGGTTTTCCTGTCTACTTCCTCCTCCTCCTCCACCCTCTCCTACTCCCCTCCCCCAGCCAACTGACACAGGACTGAGTGTGATGTCAGCAAGCCCCACCCCTTCAAGAGGCTGCCTTAGGTAACAGGGGTAATAGGGTTCAACCAGGAAGAGACGGACAGACAGAACAGGAAAAGAGGTTGAGAGAAAGGTGAAGAAAAAAACAGTGTTTACTGCAACATCTGGTCGTGTTGATTGGTGGTCATTTCACTGGAATATTCTGAAGATCATGATTTTTTTTACCATAATGATTTTAAATCCTTCCAGACTGTTTTTGAGATTTTAGAGTAGAAACTGTGGGAATGAGGAGGAAGAAAAGAGAAAATGACTGAAAGATAGATTTGAATTAGCCAAATCATCTTTATTTTACTGAATTTTGATATCAAAATATGATCATGAATCACTAATATTAGTCGGAATGGACTGATATATCTCATACCAGGTCTTGTCCATTTTAAACTATAGTATGTAGAGAGAGAGTTCTGCAGTAAAAGTAAATTCTACTGCATATATGTGAAGCTTTCAATGTTAAATAAATTACTGTTGAGACTGAGATGAAGTAGATTCAACTCAGCATTTAAGCGTCCGTTTGTGGTGGTGTGATGAACTGTAAATGCCTTATGTATTGTTAAACATCCTCCTGTTATTTTGTCCACACCTTACATTTTGCAAAAATAACAAAAATAAATTTAGTTGGTATACTCAGTTCCCTGAGTATAGTGAACATGAATTCTCACAAAAATGGAATTAATGAAAATCAACTTTGTCGGAGAAAC
This sequence comes from Sander vitreus, assembly GCF_031162955.1. Classification (NCBI taxonomy): domain Eukaryota; kingdom Metazoa; phylum Chordata; class Actinopteri; order Perciformes; family Percidae; genus Sander; species Sander vitreus. The sequence goes on along the minus strand of NC_135861.1, from coordinate 10,530,577 downwards.
AAAATGGTAACATTAATTGCACACAAAAAAATTCTGGTCAGCACATGGCCGCATGTGTTGGAAACGTCTTGTTTGGCTTCACAGGACAGTTTCACACATCGTAAAAACCAATAAACACATTGTAAACACCACAATTGCCACAGACAGTACATTTCTGCAACATGTAAAGGCCAAAACATCAATGCTGAGAATGGCGAGAGGAATTACGGAGAATTATCGAGAATTTATCAGAGAAAAAAATGAAAACTGGAGATTACCAAGGTGAGAAAAAGTACATGAAAGATAAGAGGTAGACATAGAAAAGAGTGATAAGCTTGGAGAATGAGAAAGGAAGGCAGAAAATGAAAAAAAGATTGATAAATTAGGGGAAAATAAATAGTTAGCTACGGAGAGAAAACAGCCAAACAGAAGAGATGAAGTCAATAAATTAAGAAAAAATTCAGGGAAGAGAGATCAGTGATAACAAGGAGAGGGGGCTGTTTCAAAACAATCTTGTGAACCTCAGGACCCCTTTAAACCCTCATTGTGGCATGGGATTATCCTTCACAGATCACTTTATATATATATACACACACACACACACACACACACACACACACACACACACACAGTGGAAGGTGAAAGCCCAGTCTCACATGACTACATACACTGACCCACATTACTATGGAGCCTGGGGGGGGGGAAACAGCAGAGAGAAAAAAAAGATGAGGTGGGGGAGGAGATAAGAGGAGTTGGTAACAGCAGCAATATCAAGGGGAGGACTGCCTGGCAAAGCATGGACACACACACACACACACACACACACACACACACACACACACACCTTTGCCACACTACCACAGTTCTTGTATCCAGCCATGCCTCCTCATGGGAGGAAGGAAAGCTCGCATTTCACTGTTTACATAACCTACATTGACCAATAGAGAGAGCAAGAGAGGGGGATGGCATTTTGAGTCAGTGTTTTGTATTTTTGTGCACTGCTTTGGAAGAAGACTTCAGATCCTTTATTTGAGTTATAGTAACAAAATGTATTTGTACTCATAGGAAACACACTCTTCAACCATTCACATCACAGAAATAATGCTATTTCAGGGTATATACAGAAATCCTGGAGGTAAATTCAATACCTTTTAATACTATTTTTAATACCTTCTCAATATTTTTTAAAAACCAACACGCCACTGAGTTGCAGGTTTATACGGCAACACGTTTTCTAACCATTAAACGGAGTTTGATATTTATGAAACTACACCCTCTAGGCCAATAGAACAATGCCGATAGGAAAAGTCAACAAAAAAGATTGAGACTCACTGACTTTGGAAACATCTTGCAACCCTAACCCATCTTGCATTTGCATTCACCTTTAGAATAAAAAAAAATTAATAGATGAAATAAAATGATAAATTAAAGCAGTTCAAAGAAACAAGCATTCACTGATGCCATTACAACCACTTAAAGTGTAAATTGCAGGTTACATTTTTCACAAAGATAATGCAATGTGCTTATTAAACATAAAGATAAGAACTGCCCACCATTTTTTTTGTATGTTTTTTATACTAAAATGCTGAATATCATATGAAAAGTTGGTACTTTATACAGTGCTTTTAAGCACTCCCCCCTCCCTTCCACTAGGCTGTGCGTGACGTCATAAGAGGGACTCCAAGCCTAGAGTTACCGTTAGTCTAACGGCAAGTAGGCTAGCAGTTATATTGGAGACCTAGCTAGCAAAAATGGTTAACTATTGTGTTTGTGCGGGATGTACGAATACATCAAAAACAGGGCAGAGGCTCCACAAGTTCCCCAAGAAAAAACGGCTGAGTCGTGCCTGGGTGAGGTTTGTGGCTACGAAACAGGCAGATGTGGGATGTGCAGTAGGTCAGTGTTGCGCAATGGAGTAACTACATGTCATATTATTATATGATACAGACACTTGATATTTCTAGCTCAAAATATGCCCTCATTATGTTATTTTCTACAGACGTCTGTTGGCAACTCTGCACTACAACCATAATGGCAGCCGCGAAGTTGCGCGAACAACTGATGGCGTTGCAATATATGGCGTGCAATACTCAAGGTTCCGGAATGGTGAACATGTAGTCCGGCTAATTAAACAGAAGGCCTCATATGGTAAGCAGTTTCAGGCAGTTTCCATCATATTTGGATATGTATGCATGAGACCTCGGTAATCAGTGAATATGATCTACATGTTTTTTATTTCCCCAGGTTATGCATCAGCACTCATTCAATCTCTGCAAGAAGGCTACACCAGATCGCCTAAGGCTCTCCGAGAATCTAGTGCTTAATTTAAAGCTTAATTTAGAATCTTGTAGTGGTTGGTTGTTGGTTGCACCTTCTCCTTCTTTGTTTGTTCTATACTTTTACTTGCTGGTGGGATCCTGTCACTGCAATTCTGCAAGCCGCTTGCCATGGTCTCTCATTGTGTGCAGTCTTGTATAAAGTACTTGAAAGCCATACTTGAGTAAAAGTACAAGTATCTTACCAGAAAATGACTTTGGTAGAAATAAGTCTCCTTTTAGAATATTACTTGATTAAAAATCTTAACATATCTGATATTTACTGTACTTAAGTATCAATTCATTTTCTGATATTAAATGTACTATACTGTATTAGAAGTAAAAGTAAAAAAAAAAAATTGATTGGGAACTTTATGGCCAAAGGTGTGTAACGTTCTCTTCATCGTGTCGTCGGGGTGATCATCGTCTGTTACCATGGCAGTAGAGCCTGCGTCATTATGCTTTCTCCTCTTCTTTAGTTTTTTTTTTTTTCTTATTATAGGAAGTCATAAAATCTCATAGTATACGGTCATAAAAGTCATGCAATAGTAGGTGATAAAAAAGTCATAGTAACGTATGTCGAAAAAGTCATACAAAATGTCATAAAAATGTCAACGTTATACCTAACTACAGCTCAGCCTTTAAACTATTGATATGTCAGCTCATATAATACAGGTATGTTGCTATCAGTATGTATGTTGGTAAGTGATAAAAAATTGAAGTACAAAAATTATACATACACACATATACATACACACACATACACACACAGATATACATATACATATATATATATACACATATATATATATATATACACATACACATATATATATATACACACATACACATACACACACACATATATATATACACACACATATATATACACATACATATACATACATATATATATATATATATATATATATATATATATATATATATACATACATACTATACATACATATATATATATATATATATATATATATATATATATATATATATATATACATACATACATACATATATACACACACACACACACACACACACATACATATATATTTTTTTTTTAAATGTACACGTTTTATTTTAATTTTTTTTGCCGCTTTGCAACAACTAGGCATTAGATCACCAACTGGAATGGAGCATGCTTTATCTTGGCAAAGTAAGAGCAATGATTTACAAACCTGCTTTTTTCCAGTGTAACAAATTTCTTCTGATTTTATTTTGTAGCAACGAGTAACGAAGATGCTCAGGCTACATGTAAAAGTATACCATTTATTTGGAAACTGCAGTGGAGTAAAAGTTTCTGGAAATATAAATGATGAAGTAAAGTACAGATACGTAAAAATTCTACTTAAGTACAGTAGCGAAGTATTTGTACTTTGTTACATTACAAAACTAATGTTAGTGTTGCTTTGTCTTTTGTTTGCTTGTAATTGTACCTGTTGGTGTGAGCTTTTAATTGTGATATTGTCACGGGTCACTTTGCGTGTGTTTGTGCATATGTGAGTAACCTATAAACTAATTTTATTGAAATGAAATTCATGTCTTCTGTCTGTTTTTTTTATATTCAGTTATTTATTTCATTGAGGGGGGTTGGGGATGTAAGCTCGCAACAAAGCAAATGTACCACTAAACTGTTAAAAAACTGAAAAATGTAATTAAGCTAATCCTCATCCAAACGAGGCCATTCAAATCCTTTGCAGGCACCTGCTTGGAAGTGATGTCGGATGGCTGAAACCAGGCAGGACGGTATCGGCTTCCGTATGTGCCTCCCCAGAATGCCATATGCCCAACGTACAACCTGCCTGTATGCTGTATACCTGTATTGCCTAGGGGTAGAGATACAGTAGAAAAGTTGTTTGTTTTTTTAGATTCAGAAGTGATAATTGAAATAACTCAATTGTAAACATACACGTGTGTGCTGGCTTCAAGAGGACCGTGATCCTGCCTGAAATGAGAGCAAGCTATTTGCAAAACAAACGGGTTCAGGCAGCATGCGTCAAAACCAGGATGCTCCGTGAGGCACGTCAGATCTGCCGGTCGAGCTGCTCCACTAAACTCCAAAACGCGTTCACCTCACGGCAGCACATACTCTCCACTGCGGATTCCATTGGGTGGCATAGCCCACACAAACACCTGTCAAACACAGCGATAGCGAGATCGATCTCTCTTTTTCTTTCTGACAATGAGCATCGCCAATTAGTTGCGTTTTAGCACAGGCAATATCGCGTTCTGTCAGCAGATGCCAGCAAAGCGCCATTGTGCCTGTGCAGTGTGTGCATCTCTACAGCTCTGATTAGGACTACTGACACCATGTAAGTAAATAATGTCTTCAGTCGTTGTCCCTCCTTGCTATTCTACATGACGGCAAGATTTTGGAAAGACTTTGGCTCGTTCCCTAATGTTATATGGGTTAGCACAAGGCTAACCTAGGCTAGCTTTAGCTACTCACCAGGACACCTGGCCAACCCTCCACTCATTTTCCTCACACCAAGCATTTATAACTCTTTGAGGACCATGATTTCTGGCAATTTCCGGCAATTTCCTCCCCTCTCTCACGCCTGACTGGTTCAAAATTGTAGGGCTGTGGTCCATCAACAATTTGATGGCTTCCCACCTCCTCAGTCTCCCAGTCGTTCGCCATAGTCAAGCCACAAACAGTAGGAATCTAGCAGAGTATGGGGTGCTATGGGTTGCTATGGGTTGCTACTCCCTCTTATGACGCCATCACCCAGTTACTGTAAAAAACATGCTACCTTTGAAGAAACCCCAATAAATGTTATTTTAATGCATTTTAAGACAGAAATGTTTAAATATATACATATTGAGCACTTTATTTACACATTAATTGGTTGTGGTGGTTAACCTGCAATTTACACTTTAAACCTAAGTGAACCTTCTTCTGTATGTACAGACACCCAAATGAGTACACATAGAAAATATTCCATGAGGCAAGTGAAATACAAGAAAACAGACATACATACAGACAAGCAAACAAGCATTCACCGTTTGAACTTGTGATGCCATTATAACCATTTGAAACTAAGTGAACCTGTGATCTCATGGTAAGTGCTTCGATTTAATTGCTTTTTCTTCCCCAGGAGGGGTGCATACTGTTCAAAACCAACATGAAAAACCTAGCTAGTAATGTTCACTCAGCGTTTTGTTTTGTGGTTAAACTGTGTGTAAAATGAGCGGTGACGTTAAATCACCGGTTTCAGGTAACGGCACCGTCTATTTGCTGGATGGTTTTAAGGTAACGGTCGGTAGCTAACATTAGCAGATAAGGCCATTCACAGCGACATTATTGTTCATATTTTGGCACAATCAATGTTTCTGACCGTAGTAGTAGTAGTCATAGTGACTGAAAGTGTGATGTGAGCTGCTAGAAGAATCTAACGTCGTTTTCAGGTAATGTTACTTTTTGACGTTCAACACCCCTACCCCCGCTGCTGAAAAAAGGAAACACTGTCAACTATCACAGCATCTATATAGAGAGCTAGGAGTACATAGTATATTTTTTCAGAACACGTTCAAATAAATTATTTAGGTAAAAGCAATGACACTTCCACACTGTTAAGAGAATGCACAAAACCACCTTGCACACTGAGACCGCTAACACATGTCCTTAATCAATCTGAATAACCTATCCACTTCTACTGTCCCTATACAATATTTTCTTACCAGCTGAGATGCCACCTGCCAACTACTTGCCCTGGAGGAATGTTTGCACTATACTGTTCATCTGTGTGATGCACCACTCAGGATCTTTGTTCATCTTTGTGGGATACAAACAACTTGAAAACAAAGAAGAGCTGCTGCTGGCTAACAGCGGTCTTTGGAATTGACTGCAACTCTGGAAGACTTGGAGTTAAGCTTTTCTTTGAGAAAAGAACAAAGAACGGCACTGAAGTCATTCTTAAAAAAGGAAGATGTGTTCAGAGTTTTAGCGACCAGATACGATAAAAAGTTTAATCTATCAACTAGCTCCGCTATCTTCTTCGTTGCTCTGCTTGGTTGTAGCGTGCAGAGGGAATATGAAAGACATCCGTTTATCCCGCCCCTCGGATTGAGCCCTGCCAATGGTGTGTTCCCAGACCTAACATCTTGATGGTCTTGTCAGGCTAAGATAGGCTATCACCCGATGCGGGATAAGATATAATATCACACAAACTTTACAAGATCAACTTAAATAGATATAATAAAACAAATGGACAACTCATAGTTTGCAAAAACATTATTAAAAAAATTAATACCTCGTAAAATGGCGATTAATACCTTTTAATGGCCTTTATTTTTACTAATTTGATTTACTACCGTTTAATACTTTTTAAAACCCCGCGGACACCCTGTATTTGTAACCAATCCTGCGGAAGTATTTTACAAACGGAAAGCCCACTTCCCTAAAAAAGGCTCAGCAGGGTTGGTTAGCTAAACACACCAAATGCTACTGTTTTGGTATCAAAAGCCGGAAAGCTTTATGGAAAAACTGTTTGATGCGACAGCTCAACAGTTACATCAACCTTAAATGTAAAGAGCCGATGTGGATAAGCGAGGTGATGTAGCGCTACTTTCACCACTTAAAAAAGGAAAACTTTATTTTTAGTAAAACCTTACTATTTAAAACACTTCCGCTACTTGTCTGAGAAGCTTATGCAGGTGTACTACTTTTTATGCAGAAGTGCTTTAAATAGTAAGTTTTAGCGTGTTTGAGCGTATGACTGGATAAGTGAGACTTGGATTATACTGCACAACTTTTGTGAGCTTGTAAACTGATGTTTTGATATAGTTTTGCTGTTGTTAAACCGACTATGTATGTTACCTCAATGTATCAAGACTTTTCTCCATTTTTTGGATTCTTATTTTACTGTGGAGAAAGACAAAAACTCACGGTTCAGATCACGGTTTTGATTCACGGATCGGATAGATTTTCGGATCAGCACAAGAACGGGGGGAATTTAAATGATTTATTAAAAATGTAACAACAACCTTTAACAATAATAACTTCTTTCATTAGTAAATTGCTGTTAAATGACAAAAACAGATGAGAAAATGGTATTTTACAAAACTTTAGGGGTTTAACTTTACCAGTTTCAAGTAAACGCAACATTCACGTCCGTTTGTTCTTCCGACAACAGCATTGAGTGATAGTTTGTGCCTTTTAGCTCATAGCTTTAGCGGTAGATTGTTGTACGTCCCGGTGTTGGAATCCTCTACAGTGAAATACAGACACACTTTTACACCGTTTAGCTGTCAAAATTTTAACAGTGTTTAATCCAGTTACTACTAGCTAATGGTAACATTAGGCTAACATTAGGGTTGGGTACCTTTCGCATCTGAACCAATATCAGTACCGATACTGGTACCTGAATTCGGTTCCCAGTACTTTTCTTCGGTACTTTCCCTCTGTAATTACAAAAAAAATATTTCAGTTGTAAAAATAATTCCAAACCTATTTATCCTATTTACTTAGAACATTATTTAAGTTTTTTTTTTTACACTGACAGAAATTAAATAAAAATAAAAACCCTCCCTCTCTCCTCCCAAACCAGTCCCTACAACCTATTAAATTGAATAATTATTCAACTTTTATTCTTGTATTTGTATATTATTCTTTTTTTAGCCCGTTTTATTTTCATCATGACCGTTTTTAACTGCTCTTTAATGTTTCATGTAAAGCACTTTGCTGAAAGGTGCTATAGAAATAAAGTTGCCTTGGCTTACAACCTCAGCCTGTCAGTCAGTCCCCAGGGCTTAGAAACCACTGTTGCGCCTGCTTGTCTCACAGGACATGTAACGTCAACAACCCCGCGACTGCTTTCGGCTCGCCATTAATTTTTAATTAATTAATTAATTATTAAAAACACTGTTATTCTGTTTGTGCTGTTAAAATTATCGTTTGTGCTGTTAAGGGTTTTAAGTAATTCAACTTTACATTTTCTGGCCAGTGACGTCACCCAGCACCCCATTAATGTGCGAATATCCCCAAAAATGGTCTCAATCGTTTGTGCTATATTTGTGTTGATTTGTGCTATTAAAAAAAACATTTATGCTACTATGTTTATGTTATTACGCTTTATTACAAGTGTGATGTCACCCAGCCCCCCATTCATGTCCAAATTTCCCCAAAATGGTCTCAATTGTTTGTGCTACGTTTGTGCTACTTTGGTTTTTACATTATCAAGCTTTATTTGTTACACCGCTACTATTTGCGCTGCAAAGGCTTCTGACACCAGCCATCACTCCCATACATTCTAAAACGCTGAACGTGAAAAAGCTTACCATGGTTTAATGTAAACAACAATCAATCATCACCAAATTTCTCTCTCATATTGCTCGATATCAAAGCAATATGAGAGATACATTTGGTGATGATTGATCGTTGTTTAGGTACATTAAGCCACGTTAAGCTTTTTATTTGCCATAGGCGCCATTGAAGAATAAAACGTTAACGTGAGATAACTTCTATAATCATTGGATTTCGGTTTAGTTTTTTGACAGACTTAAGTGGTCATGATTGATCCGTTGTTTAGGTACATTAAACCACGTTAAGCTTTTTAGAATGTCCCGTTCATGGGAGTGATGGCTGGTGTCAAAAGCCTTTGCAGCGCAAATAGTAGCCGTGTAACAAATAAAGCCTGATAACGTAAAAACCGAAGTAGCACAAATGTTTCCTTTAACGGCACAAATCGGCACAAATGTAGCACAAGAGACCATTTTGGGCATTAATGGGGGACTGTGTGACATCACGAGTGTAATAAAGTGTAATAACTTAAAAAAATATAGTAGAACAAATGTTTTTTTAACAGCACAAACGGTTGAGACCATTTTGGGGAAATTTGGACATTAATGGGGAGCTGGGTGACGTCACTGGCCAGAAAATGTAAAGTTGAATTACTTAAAACCCTTAACAGCACAAACGATATTTTTTACGACACAAATGAATAGCAGTGTTTTTAATAATTTTTGGATGACATGGGTGCCAGCTTCACGCAGGTTGCCGTGACTCACTGTGACTTCAACAAAACTGCAGACACAGTTCTGCACGTGTGTGTGTGTGTGTGTGTGTGTGTGTGTGTGTGTGTGTGAGCTCCATTCTCTGTCAACATGCAGAGAGGACAGATAAGCACTCTCAGGTACCGAATTTTTTTCTGATTTTACGTGAACCAATACTCGGTAATACCGACGTGATTCGATCGGTACCGGTAAAAGTACAGGGTTCGGTACCCAACCCTTGCTAACATCAACGTTACCTGCTGCCAAGTGTACCGTTAGTGTTAACTAGTGTGACATGCAGCGATGCTTCTGTAGCATCTGTTTCGTAGCATCAGAGAGCAGCACCGAAATCCGTGTTGAGAGAGAATTATCAGCCTATGTTAAGTAACAGGGACAGTTAAAAAAGTTACTTCACACTATTATGGTTAAACTTTGCAATTGATCACATGCATTCCAACCGTGAGTGTGGATTCGTACGGACCACGGATCAACGGTGGTCCGTTACACCACTATTGTTAACTAAAGCCAAAGACCTGTGCCAATAAAGACATAAAATACCACTATTTGTCACCTGAAGTATCACCACCCAATATGGCATGCAGTGTGAAGTCTACAGCAATTAGATCCATCCGCTGGAATGAGCAGCCACACAGCAACAAACGGTAATGTCTCTATGTGCCTTAATTAACACATCACATACACTTCTGCTTTTTAAAAATGATGAAACACATGCCGTCGGCAGAGCAACATCACACTGTGGTTGTATTGAGCTGTTGGGTGTGAATGTGTGTACAGGGTGTTCCTGAAAAAAAATAAAAATAAAAATAAAAAAAACTTGTATATGTGTATAGTACTATTGCTTCGGTTTCCTTTCACCCTAGGAACTACCTGGTGTTCCACCGGTGCAGTTTTGATGGAAGATGGCAAGGTGATGCATTTGCCACTGATTAAACCACCGGGTGCCTGTAACATTCGTGGGAGGAAACATGTTTACTTGTTTTCTTCAGAGAGAGTGAGAGTGTACTCTGCCTACCCACGCCTACACACAAGCAGGGGAGCAACAGGCTAATTAACAGACTATTACTCTCCTGCTCTCTTGAGTGTGTGTGTGTGTGTGTGTGTTATGAAAGATGTGACTAAACCTCATGACAGCCTCATCTGAGCTCAGAGAGCCAAAAACATGCAGGACACACACCTCAGAGACTCTCTCTCAGACACACATGACCCAGAACAGACATCCTAGCAGCCCAGTGTTGCTGAGGAGGATGATTTTATTCTCATTCTCTCTCTCTCTCTCTGATGCTTTCCAACAGCTTAAGGCTCATCCATTTAAAAAAATAAAATCCAGAAAATCCCCAAATCGATCAAAAGTGATTTTCACACAGATTGTATGTCCCTTGCATCAAAGATTTTGTTTTCTGTAAAAACACGGCTAACTTGTATTAACAGGGTCTTCTAGTGACAAGAACAACTTAGAATAGAGAGAATATGGATAAATCTAGCGAAATCCACTTCATTTTATATCATGATCAATACAGATAGACTTCATCACTGGGTTGGTATATCTGAAACAGTGGTGATACAGTGGTTTTCATCACATTTGTCAGATTGTAGGATTTTTTCCAATCAGCAAAAGTGTTTCCTCTTAAAGTGGAGTTCCCCCAGGGTTCAATTCTAGGACAATTTTATTTACCTTGTATATGCTTTCCCTCAGTCACATCATAAGAAGACATGGTGTTGCATTTAACTGCATTTCATTGTTAACTGTGGTGAAAAACTCAGGTGTATTTTTTGATTCTGGCCTAAATTTAATAATTATATCAGCGAGCTCGCCCATTCCTGCTCCGAAGATTCGACCAGTTTTTAATTTTAAAGACGTAAGAGTGACAACTTCTTTGGTTTGTTTCCTCATGATGCAACTACTGAAATGATCATTGTGTTGTATCATTACAAAATCCAGTTCCTGTGTAAATGTATATACAATTGGCGAATACAGCGATTCTGATTGATGCATTCATTATTATTAGAAAAGTCTATCTCCAATTGACCTTCCATCTCGGTAAAGTGGTACATTTCCATTACATCATTTCTAAATGAGGGAAACATGAGAACAGAAGGTACACAGTAACAAGTGTCCTTGGGTTTCTTGAAAGGCGCTATATAAATAAATAAATAAATATTATTATTATTATTATTATACCAGCATGGGCATATGAACACAACTCTAATCAGAAACCAGCATTTTATACACACTTGGAAATACCTATGTGATGACTTCTAAAAATACCTGCAAATAGCAACAGAATGTGTCATTTCCCACACGCATGTGTGGTATGTGATGCCAGCGATCACCATAACAACCCCAAACCTCTCCTAAAAAAAACAACCTGAAAAGCAAACGACATATTCAACTTTATAGAAGTTGACCAAGAATAAATCAGCAACAGGAAACAAAACGATACTTCTACACATTTCCATATTCTATTTGTAATGACGTTGTCACATAAATATTAAACTCCCACTCACTTCATTATTACTGTCTATGTTCTCCTACTGTACTTTTATACGCTGAAACATGCCTCCTTCCGTCCTTAACATTTATTTATAGGTTTGCAAAATCAAAATGGAGTTGATAAAAGAAATGGTGAAGAGCACAAAGGAGAAAGAATATAAATAGAGATAATAAACATTAAAGCAAGTGATCGAAAGCATCTATTAAAGTACCTTACATGAAAGAATTAAAAAGAATATTGTCATAGATAGACAAAAATGACAAAAAATGACAATGGAGAAGTATGATAATGGAGAGGGATGAAAGTAAATCAATTAGATCAGATGGGGAAAAAAAAAAAGTATAAAGAGAAGAAGAAAAAAATGGGAGAAAAGAAAATGGTGGTGAAAGAGAAAGGAAAGGGGGATGTCGAACCTTGAGAAAGAAACTCACAACTCTGAGGGGGTTGGCGTCCTGGTGGCAGTTGTCATGGCAATTGTGGGACAGACGCAGGAGACGGTAGGTGGTAATGATGTCACAAGAGCAAAATAGACTTGCAAAGTGAGGAAGATGAACATGTAAACATGTTTTTTTTTCCTCTATCAGACCTTTCACTCCTTCAACCACCTGCCAAAACGACAAACTCTGAGAGCTTCAACTCTTTGGGATCTGAAAGAACAGCATCCCCTCTCGATCTGTGCTGTAAATCAATCCATTTTACAAGATGTCCCTTAAAATCTGACCCAGTGGCTTTAAAATTACAGGACCGTAAACATTTTTTAAGCATATCAACTGCAACACATGCAGGTTCAGCTTAGGTTTTGTAAGGCCCTTAGCAGATTTTGAACCAACCTCTTCTTACAAATTTAAAATGCAACTGTGAGTAACTGCAGGACAATGCTGTTTAATGTTAATGATACTAAAAGATGACACTATATAGTGGCACACTGCATACATTTTTCCAGTCTAAAATGATTGCTTAGCAGTTTTAAAACTGAATTTCCAATGTGCAAATGTTCAAAACAATATAATCACAACTTCAATTTAAATCATGTCAAGGAAAAAAAGAATAAAACTTATGAGAACATGTTGAGCACAGTTAAATAGGTACAAATATCAAAAAGGAAAAAAGAAACATGAGAGAAAGTTACTTAAATAAATGCTTCTATAACTGGCTAAGTTCACTCCCTGAGGGCAACAGTGGTATTGCATATTATATTACTGCAATGCCTACAACTTTCTGAAAGCATACTAGAAAATAAAAAAGTATTTCCTGTTTGAATTTCAAACCAGTACTGTATGAAAATAATCATGCAAAAATAGTTAATATTTAGTATGCTTTATCCATCCATCCATCTTCGTCCACTTATCCGGTATCGGGTCGCGGGGGTAGCAGCTCCAGCAGGGGACCCCAAACTTCCCTTTCCCGAGCCACATTAACCAGCTCCAACTGGGGGATACCGAGGCGTTCCCAGGCCAGGTTGGAGATATAATCCCTCCACCTAGTCCTGGGTCTTTCCCGAGGCCTCCTTCCAGCTGGACGTGCCTGGAACACCTCCCTAGGGAAGCGCCCAGGGGTCATCCTTAGCAGATGCCCAAACCACCGCAACTGGCTCCTTTCGACACGAAGGAGCAGCGGCTCTACTCCGAGCTCCTCACGGATAACTGAGCTTCTCACCCTCTCTCTAAGGGAGACGCCACCCTCCTGAAGAAACCCATTTCGGCCACTTGTACCCTGGATCTCGTTCTTTCGGTCATGACCCAGCCTTCCATGACCATAGGTGAGGGTAGGAACGAAAACTGACCGGTAGATTGAGAGCTTTGCCTTCTGGCTCAGCTCTCTTTTCGTCACAACGGTGCGATAAATTGAATGTAATACCGCACCCGCTGCGCCGATTCTCCGACCAATCTCCCGCTCCATTTTCCCCTCACTCGCGAACAAGACCCCAAGGTATTTAAACTCCTTCACTTGGGGTAAGGACTCATTCCCTACCTGGAGAAGGCACTCCATCGGTTTCCTGCTGAGAACCATGGCCTCAGATTTAGAGGTGCTGATCCTCATCCCAGCCGCTTCACATTCGGCTGCGAACCGATCCAGTGAGTGCTGAAGGTCACAGGCCGATGATGCCGTCAGGACCACATCATCTGCAAAAAGCAGTGATGAGATCCCCAGCCCACCGAACTGCAACCCCTCCCCACCCCGTCTACGCCTCGATATCCTGTCCATAAATACTACAAACAGGATTGGTGACAAAGCACAGCCCTGGTGGAGGCCAACCCTCACCTGAAACGAGTCTGACTTACTGCCGAGAACCCGAACACAGCTCTCGCTTTGGTCGTACAGAGATTGGATGGCCCCGAGAAGGGACCTGTTCCAGACGGGGGCCCTGGGCTTCCTCTGGGCAGGGTCACTATCGCTTCCTCGTTCACTCATAGGGTTTTTGAACCATTCTTTGTCTGGCCCCTCACCTGAGACCACTTTGCCATGTGAGACCCTACCAGGAGCACAAAGCTCCAGACAACACAGCCCTCAGGTTCATGGGACACACAAACCTCTCCACCACGATAAGGTGATGGTTCCCAGAGAGAATGCTTTAGTTTTTGTCAAAGTTACAAAGAAAATGGGGTTTCAAAAGGTCCTCCTTGTTGCATTTTCAGTGGTGCATTCAGAGTTTATTATTTTTGGCTGCCAAACAGCAACCTGCCAAACTGTCATTATTATTTCACAAGATGTTAGAGCAGTATCGCTGACAACTGCAATACCACGACACAATAACAACCGTTTAACAAAATGTATTACTATTGAACATGCTACACATGCAGCACCATCATTTGTTTTCTCCCACCAGGACTTTTCCACCTCCAAAGGGAATGGCACTGGCAACCTCACAGCCCTGAACACACTTCTGTAACCTTTAGGGATTTTGCCACCTTCGCTGCTTCGCTGTGTTTTATGGGTCAGTTATACAAAGTGTTGCACAACTTTAATGGTAAAAAGGTTTTATAATCCCGAACAGTAAGCAGGAAGGCACAAGGACCTGAACCCTTTTTGTTGAATGATTAATGGTACATCAACATCATCATCGCACGCACGCACGCACGCCTCTGCTGCCTAGCCCCAACCAAGCAATCTGCCACATTAAAAGGGTTATCCAACACTGACTCATAGCTTGCTACAGGCTGGACCACTTCACACATGTTATGTTCCTGGCCACTCTCCAAGCTGTGATGTCACAGAAAGCATTGATTGATCCATGGATTTGTAAGGCAGCTGAAAGCTAGCTACTTGTATGCCCTACTTCCAGTGTCCTGAAAGGAACGTGATTAACTATTTCCCAAAATCCTCAACTATTTCTTTAAGGCACTCAAAGTGATCACAGCCACAGTTACACAATCTATCCAAATGGAGTGATGGCACAAAGAATTGGTTGTTTAAAAATGTTTTGCTTTTTCTAAAATGGTAAGGAAATGTGTTTGACCAGACAGTACTGCAAATCCTTGACTATTTTAATCCCTTGCCTCCAGTCTTTAAGCTGTAACAGATGCTACAACTGTAATTTTCCAAAATACTGATGTATTAAAAGTAATAGTTCGAACTATGCAATTCACTGTCTGGCGGAGAGTTAACGTAGATGAGAAGATCAATACCAATCTCAATTGAAAATTAAATAAAAATTTAACAAATGAGGTGTAATGTGTTAATTAGTGAGCATAAAGGTGTCCTGAAAGGTAGATTTTGTAACCGTTAGACAGAGCCATGCCAGCTGTTTCACTCTGTTCCCAGTCTAAGCTAACCATTTTCTGATTACCCTGCCCCTCCTCGATACTAAAAACCACAAACTTTTCTCTCTTCGTAATGAGGTCAAAGTCGTCCAAAGACTAACACCATTAAAGTTATCCAACTAAAGTTTAAATCTTACCTCCTACACAAAAACACACTGCTAGAGACACATCTATGCACACACA
Source organism: Sander vitreus (assembly GCF_031162955.1). Classification (NCBI taxonomy): domain Eukaryota; kingdom Metazoa; phylum Chordata; class Actinopteri; order Perciformes; family Percidae; genus Sander; species Sander vitreus. The sequence continues at coordinate 10,514,815 of NC_135861.1, read as the reverse complement.
TGACTCAGCATCTATTAGAACTAATGATGATTCATTATACAAACTGAGACAAGAGAGTTTAATAGGAGTCCTGAGGAGTCCTGAGAGAGGACAGAAGGTCAAAGGCTGATGTGGAAAGCCTATCAGGTCATATATGTGGACAGTGTGGTATCTTTAGTTGCGATGCTGTGTTGCAGATGTGTGGAAGAGGAACTCTGCTGACACTGTACTTGATCATAAAGGTTTTATTACATCAAGTTTTCAGCATCAATTACAGACTCCATGAAAAGTCTGGAGAGTACACTGCCAATATGCACTCTGCTCTTGCTGCAGCAAGAGCTGGGTTATAAGGGGTACGTTTAGGTAACATGTTAGATAAAGTAAACAGATGTGAGTTGGCAAGTAAAGGTCCGAGTCCATCTGAGGGGCTCCAACACTACACATAAATTCATTGATCCCACTCAGCCACCAATCACAGAATTAAATAAAACATCCTCTTCAACACACTTCATCACTCCGCTGAGAGGAAAATCATTAAACTTAGGTCACTAACACAGTGCTCATAATGTCTCAGCACATTTGAACTTTATACAGACTTTAACCTTATAGGCTCTTCAGATACCACAACAGTACAGCCACTGGTTCAGTTTGTTCTAACAGCTCAATTTGATTTATTTAAACATCAGATTCAAACTCTATATAAACATAACTTCAGCTAGCTGGCATAGATGGAGGAGAGACAGAACGTGGAGAAAACTGAAGAAACGTACTGTACCTGTTGGTAAACAAATCAATCAACGCTAAATTACGTTAACAGATACAGAAAATAAACTTGCCGTTATGTTACAGGTTATACACTGAAAATTACTGTAACAATTAATGTCATTAAACACATCAAATCCATGACTTTTCCAGGCCTGGAAAATGAGATTTTGAAATCCCATGACTTTTCCAGGTTTTCCATGAGCATGGGAACCTAACACTTAAGCCTACTACACACCGAGCCGATAATTGGCCGTCGGACAGTCTGGTGAGGTCAGTGACTTGAGTCTGTTCGGTGTGTTCTGGGCCGTTGTCCGTCCGAGGGGCCGTCGGCCTTCATTTTGGCCGATTTTACACATTATATTATTTATATATATATACACACACACATACATATATACATATATATATATATATATATATATATATATATATATATATATATATATATATATATATATATATATATATATATATACTATACTACATACATATCATATATATATATATATATATATATATATATATATATATATAAAAATCGGCGGGGCAATGCTGGTGCGAAATGAGCGTGACTAGAGCCTCTCAAAATCTGACGAAAATCTTTTAAACCTTTGTCGATCTGAAATGAAGACAGATTCAGCAACTGCATGGCCTATTTCTTGCTTAAAATCTTAAAAACTATTTTAGTACAATATGAGATCGTATTCTGAACATGCCGCCATGACAGTCTGTCTTTGAATTTCCGGAGAAACCAGACCCACGTGACGCGTTCGTCCAGTCAGCTGCCGGTTTTCATTTTTGGGCGACAATACAGATTAGTGCCGCCTGCTGTTATGGAGACGTATTACGTCTCGTTGCTTTGGTGTGTTCCGAGGCACTTTTTTACCAACTCGGGGAGACTGATCAGTCCAACTGCCTTTTCTGCCGAGGGTCGGCCGTCTGGTCAGTGTGTCTGCAGCTTTAAAGAACCAGATCGGGCCATAATCTACCATTATGACTCACCATACGGGTGTATCCACTCGTCCTCATCATCTCCATCGTTGTCTTTGTCTTCATCAGTGATGTAGCAGATCTCGCTCTCCCTCTTCCTCCCATTCAGCCACTCCTCCTCTTCAACAGACATCCTGGCCTACACGCTGCTGCTACCGATGCATGGCCGCACTACACACCTGAAACAAAGAGTACAGGTGTCAATGAATAGATGAACAATTACAGACATACACACAGACCCACAGAATAAATGGATTTTAGATATACAGTAATATGACTTGTGTCCGTTCCTTCTCTGCCATCTGTCACCACACACAGACAGTTTGAAGCTTTTCTCATGAGAAAAAAAAGACAACAGGAAGGGGGAAACTCCAATTTGTTTGTAATCTAGTTTGCTAATTTTGCTTTATCCTCACTCCAAAGCCCTCTACACAGTATCATAGTACAGGTTAAGTTTGCATAACCTGACGCACCAGATGGTTAGTTACACAGAACCATCTGAGAAGCCATCATTGGAAACGGTTTGGCAAAGAGCAGGCACTTTCAAAACAAATACCTGTCAGGGGATTGGATGCTCTGAAACTAACAACACAAAGTAACAAAATACACTCACATGGACTAAAATAGCCAACATGTATTACAATCCTTGTGTGTCAGTTCCAGTGCAAAATTGGATACTATATTGGAGTGAAATCAGCTGTGGCAGATACCTCTAAGCACAACTGAGTGTTACGCAAAGAGAAAAAAGAACAAGGTTTAGAGAACTTTATTGGAGGACTTAGGATATTCAAAATTTGCTTATTAAACTTGCCAAAAAAGAAGGTTTTTACAGGAATCTATACTGCCTCATCTCCACCACTTATCCTGACCTTAACCTTGTCATAATTCCTAATATAACATTGTGGGGACCATACAGCATTTTGTCCCCTGATGAAAGATGAGTCCCCCAACGTTTACACATTTCTGTCCCCACGGCATCATGAAAGGAGAATTCTGAATTCTGATTCCGATTTTTACCTAAATCTTGATTGTTATACATCTCCGAGTACTATCGATAGGAAAAAAAAAATGAGCAAAATCGGTGCTAGCAAACTGGAGTTGCTGCAGCTACGTCCAGAGCTCAGCTCACAGTTAGCTAAAATGCCAGTTGTCAGGGCATCTTATAAATAGTGCCTTTGTGCCTCTTAACAGATACAAATGCAATTAAAATGTCTGTGCAACATGAACAGGGCCCTTACGTGACAACAAGATGCGTTTTCAACTCAGACATTGTGAAGAAACTAAACTCAAAGTTTGTACTGTCACCTGTCTCGATCCTGCTGGTAGCTAGCTTGGCCTGCTAGGCCCGACCGGCATCTTCGCTTCTGCTTTCTCTCCCATCGGTAAACAGTAGTGAGCAGATCGGAGCGTAGCGTTTGTTTGTTTACCATTTCCTGTAACAACTGAATTCCAATGGGACTTCAGCGCAAGACTACATCTAGCCTTCAGTAACGCTATTACGGTGCATGCCACAGGCATCATTTGGCCGGTTTCCATGTAGTTACATAGTCACTGATATGGTCATAACCACTACAGTGCTCAATTACCTGAAGAGGAAATAAACTTCAAGTTTTCGTCGCAAAGGGATGACCTGTCCTCTAGAAGACATAGCTGACCACCGGCGCTCCGTGGATTGTCAGCAGCAGCAGGCGACGAAGGCGGCGGGAGAGAAAGCAGAAGCGAGGATGCCCATTGGGTTTGTTAGCCCGGCTAACTCACCAAGACCGGTAGGTGACAGTACAAACTTTGAATTTAAACGGTTTATTAATGTCTGAGTTGAAAACGCATCTTGTTGTCACGTAAGGACCCTGTTCATGTTGCACAGACAGTTTAATTGCATTTGTGTCCGTTAAGAGGCACAAAGGCACTCTTTATAAGATGCCCCGACAACTGGCATTTTAGCTAACTGGGAGCTCTGGACGTAGCTGCAGCAACTCCAGTTTGCTAGCACCAATTTTGCTCATTTTTCTTTCCCATCGACAGTACTCAGAGATATTTAGTGATCAAGATTCAGGTAAAAATCGGCCGGAATACTCTTTTAATACACACGTCCTTCTTGTCTTTGTGGCATCACTAATGATACCCATTTTTTAGGATATGTAACCAGTGAAGTCCTGCAATAGAATTTTAATTTGTTTAAGAATTCCTCTCAATTTTATGTCCCAATCCACCATGTATTCATACAGGGTAAAATTGTTATAGGACTTTTGAGTTTCCCCAAAATACAGGAGGTACTTCAGCCTGCAATTTTTACTTTTCTGTCTGGGAAAAATAGCAACAATCCCCTGCTGCAGATACTCACAGGGACAAAATAAATGCCACAAGACATCACTGAAATGTATGCATTAAAAAACAAATCAAGGAGTACGTAGTATCATACAAATTTCATTTTTAGATATACAGATCTTCTGAGTATATAGTGAAACATTTCCCTGGCCTACATCTACCAAAGTAAACACGACTGATCACCTTTGTTGTCTCGCTTGGTTAAAAACAAAGGCTTTGAATATTATGCACTCCCACTCAGATGAGCCCAGACACACGGTATCACAGCGAGGTTTACTCTTGATCACCTGCCAGCTCACCTTGCATAGCGTTACATAACAGGTAGACCTGGCCAAGTTGACTTATTGGCACGACAGGGTGGTTTTACAAGCCTCATAAATCTAACCCAGCTAGACTTCATGGACTGAGAACCAGTAACCAAAGACATAGTGAACTCGCTTTTACTGATGTTGCTATGTGTAGAAACATCTCGAAAGGGAAAGTGCAAATTTGTGAAAGCTTTGTAACAGAATACTTACAACAGCATTGTGTTAAGTAGAATTCTGCACTGTAGTTTAGATGATAGCAGCAAGTTTGAGAGCAAAAAAATCATCATGCTTTCATTGCATCTCATTTTACTCCACTCATGTTCAAGGGAGTGAAATAAAACTACACCTCATTTTCCTGCGAAACCTCAAATCAGTTCAAGGACTGTGTGGAGGGCCTCAGGGGCTGCAGCACTGATCCTCATCAAGACAAAATTGTTTTTACCATGGGTTAAGGAAAGATACCCCCCCAATATTTACTGTTGGTAGATGACAGGATGTGACCCGTGGTTTCTGTTACTTTGCAACATCCTACACGACCTCCTTCCACTATATCATTTATAAACACAATGCACCTTAAATAAATTACCAATGCTGTTATTTCCTGGAGACGGGAGTCGTTATTCACGACTGCAGGAGGTCATTTGAACCCTAAAAGTGTTTCAACAAATGATTAAAAAAAAAATATATATATAAAAAAAATGTTTACCCACAAAAGAAAACCAGGTAGATCTTGTTTTATTTGATTAAAGTTGACTGATGTGTACGGAAGAGGATTAGGGCCTCATGTGAAATTTTTTTTATTGAGTTCAGAATTCTGAGATTAAAGTCATAATCCTGACTTTATACTCAGAACTCAAATACATTTTTCACATGTGGCCCTAATCCTCTTCCATAGATGTGATACAATTTACTTGAATACATGACTAGATTTACAACCCTTCAAAATCTAAATTACCACCCAAATCAAGACTACATAAAACGTAGGCTATAACACGACAAAGTCATCACATTTTCATCTTTGATAAGGTTGTGTGTAAAGCTCCTTTTGTATGAAAACATGCAACTGATTAAGACACACATTAAAAGAGTAGCCTCATAAGTGGTGCAGAGGTGTAGAAGTGGTTTCGAGCGAGCACTCGCGTGTCACTCAAGCGGCGTCAACACGCGCCCCTTGGTGAGGAAAAGTCTGTTGTCCTGCTGTCCTTTGGTCATAAACAAATGTATTTGACAAATTTAAACTTGACGTCAGTCATGCAATCACCGAAGTCATTGGGATTCATCCTCTGGGGACCATGAATGTCTGTTCAAATGCTGTGGCATTCCATTGAATAGTTGTTAAGATACTTTAGTCTTGGGCAGGGCATGGGGGGTTACCCCTCTGCTGGTTGGTTCCTCGAAAAGCCCACAAGCATCAGAAAGCACGACACTCCAGGGTAAGGGTTAAGTTCTCCCTGTATACATGAGTGGGGAAGAATGACAGGAGTAACTCTACCTCCGGTAAAGTAGGTGGTGCTCGGCCAAAAAACTGGCTTTTTCTTCCAGCTGACTTATGTCAAAATTACACAGATCGGCCACTAAATTAGTAATATTTAACAACTTAATGTTTTATTTACACACTTTTGTCACAGCATAGGAAAGCACAGTGAGATGACTGACAACTTATTCAGCTCATTATAATGTTGTCTTTAACCAGTTGTTGTGGTTTTCCTCCTCTGTGTCCCCCTTTTGGGACAATGTGTCTGACTCCAAATAAAAGACCTATATATCCCGTGCATTCGTTAAATTGGAATTACATTGATCCTAAGGAAGAGCCAAATAAGACGATGAGATAAATTAAAATATAGAGATGCACCGATTACAACTTTCTAGGCCGATTCCGATTTCCGAGTTGAGTTAGGCCAGCCGATACCGATTTTAGCTGATTCCGATTACATTTTTTCTAACCATTTTACAGCACACACAAATATTTAGTTTCTATCTTTTCTTTAATAGAACATTTTGCACAGAACATAGAACATTTTTTGAACAGATAATGGCTCACTATAAAATAGAACTATATAAATTACTCCTGGTGTGGGAAATTCACACACATCTAAAGGTCAATGTTAGAACCATTTCCTTCTTTTCACATGCAATATCCAAAAAAAAAAAAATGTGATTTTGGTTTTTGGTGTCGTTCCTCCACCCCCTACTTTTTCCTTGCAGGTGTGCATATTGCAAACTTGTTATCTTCTGCACACACTCTGAAGAATTTCCAAACAGATGACATGTTGCAGGTTAATTCACGAGGTTCCCTACATGTGCGAGAATAGCGTGGCCACACGCTTCACACCGCAAGCGGATACGCGCGACACACGACGGAAAAGTTGAGAGAAAGGAAAAAGAGACTTTGCTGTCGCGTCCCTGTGTGCGTGCATCCTTGAGAACTGTAACTCGTATAACGTATGTTGTCAGTTAATTGTAGCATTGACCGGCATGAAATCGGCATATGTCAGACTGACCTGCCGGTCATGGCCGAGCACATGAAACCGGCCAATTCCGGTCACCGGCCGGTCTATCGGTGCATCTCTAGCAAAATACATTTGTTTAATCAGTCAAGCATCAGAGTTTCAATACACAGGTCTGTGGGATCACAAGGCACGCAGAGACTAAGTTTCCCTAGCAACAGACAAAAAGCCAGAGCCGGTCCACGTATCTCTAGACTGTCAGACCTCATGATCCCCGATCCATTCTTCCCCTTATCTCTTATGCTTTCTTTCTTGGGCCCCCTCTTCTTCTTCCGCACCGGGAATGCTATCTTCACACAACACCCGCCAGGGTGGGGGCCCCTGTGTTATGTCTCGTCTTCATTTGCTCTCACGCGAAGAGGTACATTCTGCTCCTGTTTCACTTGTTATTATTACTCTATGTACTTTCCTCGAGGCCACTGTGACCCTAACTATCTTATAGTTATGGCTTAAGCTAAATGAGCTTACACCAAAACACACTTGGTCTCTTACGGAAACCTTTTACATTCTTATTATATTTATCTGCAAATAGTAATATTATTCTACACAGTGTAGGGTTGAAATTAGCAAGATAACTTCATTAGCTAACTAATATTAACGTTAGCCAGCAGCTGCAGCGGGCGGTGCTCGGCCCCTCCACTTTTTTGCCGAGACAACGTTGACAGCCCCGGAGATGGATCTATTTTGCCATCTCCCGGTGTTAGCTGATGCCTCTGCGGGTTTAGTAAAACAGATGGGCCGCAGACTCTTTGCTGCCGATGGCCCGCTGATTCGCGAATCGCTGTTTTGTTGTATGGTATCATAGCAACGACTACGACTCCGCTTACAGCGCGCTGATGGATTATTTCCGGTTCAAAAACCACTCTAGCGGAGTGGGGAGGGGCAGTTAAAGCATGCGCAGCCGCTTAACCTGATATCCTTCCTGTTGACCTGGGCTACCTGCAACAATATGTGAAACCCATAGTCACAAATCTGGGTGTCAAAATAGACAATGGTTTTAAACTTGATAAACAGATAAATAATGTTGTTAAATCCAGTTTCTATCACTTGAGGCTTTTATCTAAAACTAAACCTGTTTTATCTTGTAAATTAGATGCTACGCAATACATTCAGTTACAATAACTTTACATTTAAAATGCATGAAAAACGTTTTGCTGTTGTAGTGTAGGGTGCATTACCATATATTATATGTTGATAAAATAGGTTTTGTATTTGTAAAAGAAACATAGAAACTTTAAGGCCACTGTGAACAATGTGTCTTGATAAAAAACTAACTCCCTAAAAGTAACATTATACACAGTCAAATGTTGGTCACATTAAACTCCGGCAGACATCCTGCACAGCTTGTTAACAGCCTACATAACATGGAAGTCACATCCTGCCAAAAAGTACTTGATTTATCAGGATTTATGTAACTTTATACACTAGGAAATCAGGCCATCATGTCAGGCCTTCAGGCTGTAAAATAACAGTTACATAACATACAGAACATGATAGTCCAGAATGTAGGTTAGACTCTTCTTTTGGTTTCTTCTTAACTTACAACCTTTTTAACTACCTGAAGGTGGACATTCGCTATGAACTAAATATAATGCCATCCATTGCCTGCAATAATTTTGTATTCAGAAAAAAGAAATGGGGGCATAAAAATTCACCAGAATGCAGGAAATTAAGTGTTTAATGCTCATAATTTTTTTTGGGGGGAGGGGGGGAACCCCAGACACCCAACATCGTAAGTCACCACACAAATCTGGAAGCAAAACCTTGGCCTTTGGGTTGCCAGGCCAGTTATGATAAGGCCAAATGTTGGTGCCATTTAACCAACATCTTCAAACTGGGCAGCTAACATACACTGGCTATGAACAAGCATGTGTCATTTTTCATTGCATTCAGTTTAGGAAGACTGTGGCGGGAGCACAAACTATAATGATTAATTACTATACTTCTAACTTCTATAGGGTAAGAATGATGTGTGAATAATATTTATTTGGACTGCACACCAAAACAGAACTGCTTTTTGCATTTCTTTGTTTTAATACAATCTGAAAATGAAATTGAATATCCGGACCGGCAAGAATGTTGTAGATTGTGAAACTGTACAAAAATACAGTAACTCTTCTCATCAGAAATTGTAATTGTACAAAAGGCCAAGTCACCAAGCTTGTGACTGCATTGTTGTTTTGCAGCAGCCTTTCACCTTCCCTTCAACCCACCCGCTCCAACCAGAACAAATTATTTGCCTGTGGGAAACTCTGACTTCAATATTAAATATCAGTCATGTGTTCTGCTGTCAATGTGAAAGTGTTTTTCCAGAAAACAGTTTCAAAATCTACAAGACAAAAAAAATGGAAAAATCTGTAATGAGAGAGAGAGAGAGAGAGAGAGAGAGAGAGAGAGAGAGAGAGAGAGAGAGACAGCTGCTTGCATAAGCTGCCTTACATAATATCTGGCTAATAATGCCACTGTTCAGCTTACTAGAAGAAAAGTTTGACATTGTAAGACATTACACACACCCTCCAGTTTCACTACATCTCCCCCTTGCTTTCTCAAAGCTTGAAAGGCGGTTTAAAAATCAAACCTTTTTTTCAACTCCACTTCTCACACACACACCATTTGTATCTCCACCCTTCACTGATATAATGCTTGCCTTTGCTCCTCATCTTAACCTAATTCCACACACACACACACACACACACACACACACACACACACACACACACACACACACACACACACACACACACACACACACACACACACACACACACACACACACACACACACACACACACACACACACACACACACACACACACACACACACACACACTTTAAACAAGGGAGGAAACAAAGAGAGAGGGGGCATTAAAGAACCAAGAAAATGAACTGCATCAAGTAAAACTTTCCTAAAAAGCCTGATTTGGCATGATCTGTACATTTTGATTAAATTAATCTCAGATATGCTTAAGAGTTTTTTTTTTTTTTTAAATGAGCTCTGAAGAATTACAGCATGAAAGACTGAACGGTGGTTTGAGTTTATAATTTGAATTAAAGAAGTATGACCATAGCTGTTGCGTTTTCAAAAGCCTTTCCCTTGTACCTCACCTTCACATCAAAAGGAGTAAATAAGCACTGCTGAACATGCCAACACTGGCATGATGTTAATGTACAATTTATCAAAAGCTATGGTGCCAGAAAACTAACAATAAACTAATTTCAGTAGATTCATTTAGCTTGAGACAGAGCTATTTTCCTTTAATTTACAACCACTAACAACGGATCAGTCTCCTTTGATAAACTAACAGTCTGATGATGCACTACACCGATGTCAACTGACCGCACATCGCCCATTTCCCAAAAGCAGGTCATTCGCAAGAATAGCCCTTCAATTTGTGGTTCTGAAAATGGATATTGTATAACATCTTGCTTTTAATGTTGGACTGGCTTACAGACTAAGGAGATCTGCATCACATCCCCTCGCTTGTGTAACAGAATTACACAATAATGAAGGCTGGTGATGGGGAGGGCGGCAGTTAACCAATTAAGTCATGACACACATACTGTTCAAATACACACTGCATTTGCAAAATACTCAAATCTTCACCCAATGTGTGTTAGAGCAGCTCATATTTTAGTCTCTTCATTATCCCATGCAAATGCTTACTAGGCATTTCTAATTCAGACATTGTTGAAGGTTCATGACTTCTTAAAATCCCATTTGTGGGTTTGCTTTGTTGACTGGACCTCAAGTCAGGAGACGGACCTGATCAATTCATATGTTTAAGTGTATCCAAAAGATGTTGCTAGGGTGACTGGTTAGCTCATCTGGTAGAGCGGGAGCCCATGTGTAGAGGTTTACTCCTCGATGCAGCAGCTGCAGGTTCCACTCCGACCTGCGGCCCTTTGCTGCATGTCATTTCACGTCAGTTCAGAGGCAGTAATATACATTTTATATTTCTTGTTCAATGTGCAGCATATGCTTGGTTTGCATAATGTCAAACAACACAAAATCAAATAAGCATATCTCAGAGTTCATGTAAATGTGGCCACAGTATCTGACCTGTAACATATTCCTCACACCTGCAGCTTGCTGATTCTAATTTGGACCTCTGACTGCTCAGAAAGAAACTGTTTTTCTAATTCTAATTCTGTCTTTGAAGCTGTAAATACCTACAACACGCACAAGTTTACTCAGGATAAGCCTGCAGTTAATGCATTGGCCTAGGAGCCTCGCACAAATTAGTGACCTGGATCAGTGAACAATGCTGATCTGCATCGACTCGCTTCACAGGATATTTTTAAACAGGTAAACCCTTGGGCCAATCTGTGCGTCATATCTAATTCCCGCCCCCCTGTGCTCCCTTTGGCCTGCAGCATCCGAGCACAGTTTAACAAAGAAAACAAGAAGAAAATGAAGAGCACCGATGCAATGCAGGAGCTCACACACTTAATCGATACCTTCAGAGTCCATGTAGTTGAACTGGGAGGGGTCGAGAGGCGGCAAGGGAGTGATCATTGCGCCAAGATGATCTCTAATTGGATATTGCTGGCTGGTCTCCAGCCAATCAGTGAGGGTATAGAGGGTTCATTGGGGTTGTTTAGGGTTCGCATGGGGACGCTGGAGAAGGGTCTCCTCTGCTTAACCTACATAAACCACAAAAGGAGGTGGCTTATTCTGCCTGCAGCCAATACCAAACTGCTGATAAAAACCCTGTTTGACCTTCAGAATGAAGAGAAGTATATGACTGCACTGACACTGAAGAGTTAAGTTGAACAATTGAAACAAAACCGTTTGGGTCACCTTTCTGCTGATAAATTATTTGTTTTATTTTGAGTCATAGGCACTATTCTCTCAACAGAAATTCATTTCCTTCCACAATCAAGATCTTAGACAGATTCCTTTTCAAAATCCCTTTTCATATTGGCAAGCCAGCAGATGTTTATCAAAAGAAATCTTAGATTTTTCCCATATGTCTCCAAATTGCATCTTTTTTCTCAGGTTTATCAGACACATCAAAAAGGGAATGTGATCCAACAGGGAAAAACGTGTGTGGAAGACCGATTGTTCATCAAAAATGTGGTGTTGAATAGATCCGTCTCGAAAAATGGATTGATTGCTGAACCAAAAAAAGCTAAATATGATAAAACATTTGGATCTGAAGTTGAGTTAAAGGTGTGTTTGTTTACACCTGAAGAGAGTCATTTTGGGTATCTAATAAGCCCTTGCTACTGCCTCTTTATAGACTTCTACATACTTCTGAAATGGTAAGTTGATTAGTGGATCAAACTATTTAATGAACACTCACTGCTTTCCAAATGTACAGATTTGCTGCTTTTGTTTAAGATCATTTTAAACTAAATTTCTTTTGAACTGCTGGTTGCACAAAAGAAATGAAGGCATCACCTTAATCAACAGAATAATTGAGGATGAAAATAATCATTAAACAGTCCTTCTTAAACATAATATCCAATCATGTTGTAGTAAAAGATTTAAAGGTGAAATATGTAATACTGACAGCTAGTGTTTAAAATAGTTACTGCAGTACAAATTCAAAATACTGGCGTTGTCTCCCTCTCACACGCATGGTTTCCGCTATATGCACGTGCAGCGGCACACCGCAGCTCCTTCAGCTATTTATGAAAAGTCATGAAGTCGTAATTATACATGGCTCACGTCCCACATATACACGTCCGCTCTACTGATCTCAGGCGAACGGTCAGCCGTTCTTCTCCCCTCTGAGGCTGAACAACTGGAACATGAAAACCGCACTCACGCGGGTCCCGTGAAATATGATAGCTACAGTTTATTGGAAAATGGCGTTGGGCACACTGAATTTGATGAATTAACTGTTTATCAGACCCCAGATGAGACAAGCGAACGCTGCGGTCCCTCTGCCTCGGACTTTCCCTGCTGCAGGAGACGCGTATTCCCCCGACACGCTGTATTAACATTACGGTTTAAAATGCTTTCCAGGTTACTGGGGGTGCATTCCGCTCAAAACCAACGTAGTAAATCTTAAAAACGTAGTAATCTTCCCTCAGCGTTTAGTTTTGTTGCTAAACTGTGCGTAAAAAGAGCGGTGACGTTAAATCGTCTGTTTCAGGTAACGGCACCCTAGGGTAGCCTACCGTCTATTTGCTGGACTGTTCCGAGGTAACCGTTGATTGCTAACGTTAGCAGATAAGCCCGTTGACAGCAAACGTTATTGTTCATATTTATGCACAATGACAAATACAGCAAACTTGCTAAAAAAAAGGAACTACACGCTGTTTTCAGGTAACGTTACTGTTGACGTTTAAACAGTGAGCGCTTGTTTAGCCTGGCTGGACATGTGGCAGATGAGAGAAGAAACAGACATCTGCTTTTTGCGAAGAAAAACTTGATGTACAAGTGATTGCAATAGGACTGTGTGTGTGTTTTGAGAAATATCGTTATACTGCAAGGCTATTTCTTTTTATTTGTTATTTATATATTATTTTATTGCCATTACCCATTTTCCCTGTTTTCATACAGAAGTTTAGTTTGCTAAATATATCAAATTATTTTAGTTGGATATTGGATGTGAAAAGGAGGAAATTGTTCTTCCATAACATTGAACTTTAGATGTGTGTGAATTTCCCACACCACGAGTAATTTATATAGTTATATTTTATAGCGATCGATTATCTGTTAAAAAAATGTTCAATGAAAAATGTTCTATTAAAGAAAAGACAGAAAATAAAATATTGGTGTGTGCTGTAAAGTGGTTAGAAAACAAATAATATTGGCTAAAATCGGTATCGACAGGTCAAACTCAATGAAAAATCGGAATCGGCCTAGAAAATTGTAATCGGTGCATCTCTACTTGCGATTGTTTAAGAAATGCCAATTAACCAGAGCACATTTGTCTTCTATCCTGGAATATTGTGTGGACCAGCCAGACCTTCCTCCCCAGTGCTGTGGATGTAGGTCTGGCAATGCGAGACTACTACAATTGTGTTTTGTGTATCTGCACGGACCCTTTCTGACTTCTGAGCTTAATCATTTATAGGACCAAAACAAAGTCTGCAGAGGTAAATAACTAAGACCCAGCAGTTATCTAAGATACTCAAAAAGCTTTGGGCCGTCGCTTCGTTAATACATTTATGTGGCAACGCATGCAGTAGCCAGAGATGTGTCTCTGGACTGTGGCATTCAAGCTAATTATTACAGTATGTAAACGCCAGTACTGTGCTGCAGCTCGACTGCTTCACCCACAGGAAAATCGAAACGTCTGGCATCAGACAGTTGTTTGGAATCCTGTTTGTTACAATTCAGGACAGATGAATGAGTTCACATTAACCCAGTCAGTTTGGCTGCTTATATAATCATCACCACGACAACTCAGTCATGTTAGTTTCCATTATGAAGCAATGACTACACATACACTTTGATTAGTTCAATAGGTTCTAACGTACAAGAAAACATACTGGTGGGTCTACAGCGCACACACACACACACACACACACACACACACACACACACTCTAAACTCCGCTATGACATTCTGAGTTGTGGACAAAACAAGACATCTGAGGATATCATATTGGCCTTTGGAAAACAGATTGATTTTTCACCATTTTATAGACCCAACAACTAAGCGAGAAAATAATGGGCAAATTATTCAACACTGAAAATAATCATTAGTTGCAGCCCTAATATACAAATTACTCACCATGAACATATACTCAGTGGAAGACTTGGAAGAACATTAGCAGTAACTAATCATAACAAATGACCCGACAACATAAAAATGCCATAGAACGTACACCAGGTTACCGTTTGAGGTCCACCTGTACAATATAATGCATTCCAATACAATTGCCTGCAATAAATCATCTTTATTAAGCCGATCCCATTTTCACTGAGTGTCACGCTGGAGTTGATTTTCCCCTACAGTCATTTTGAGGTGGCGCTGTATTACACTGCCTTATATTAAGGAATTTCTAATACCTGTTGTAATAAACAGCAGACCAAATGTCACAGTTAGGGACAGTTTGTCAGTAACATTGAACCGAGTCTGACCTTTCAGTTGTGAAACCTCTGACAACTGAGCCATCCTGCTGCTATGATGGCTTAGAGCCATTTATCCAACTTTCCCTTTGTTTACAGTTTTATGATCACCAAACACCCAACAAGAAAGCCAATAAGACATATCTATGCGTACAACTCCAGTGATGGACCGGTATATACAGTACATGTAAAATGATAAATGTATAATGTACAGCAGATTTAGTGCTGTAAGCCAGACAGTGGTCCCTTATTGCATCTATTCCTTTATCCCCTATAGTTCAACGACTATGACACGAATCAGGGATTGTGATTAACAATTTTTTTTATTTTTCATTTTGTAACAAAATACAAAACATACAACTCACAACATGAACCCCCAGCCCCTTCATCATCACCACTCACACAAACAAAAAATCAAGATAAGATGACACATGAACTACAATATTCAAAACCATTCAACAGAATAGTAACAAAATAGACAATAAACCATAAACAAAAACAAACGTATAAATGACACCACAAAGCCCCATTTTCTAGTAAGACATCCAATCTGGCAAAAAATTTTCAAACACAGCCACCCTAGCCATCTCACAAGCCCACTACTGGATTGACGGCACCCTTTTATTCTTCCATCCTCTTAAAATAATCTGTCTGCCTATCATTAAACTAGTCTGGAATTCCTCACCTCTCTTGATGAGAGAGGAAAACTAGAAATTGCTGACAATGTCCCTACACATTCCTCTCCCATTAAAAATGTTAAAGTTATAGTAAGTAAACTAGCAAAGTATAAGTACACACAGCGGTCCATCCACTCCCTACAGTAGATGTTTAAGAATTACTAAAACATAAGGAGTGGAGGTCAGAGTCTCAGTCGCCCTACATTCCTTCCTCCCTTTCTTTTTCCAGTGATTTAAACTCTCTGGCCAAAAAGGTAAAACTCTTACTAACTCTCTACTTAAACCCATTTCAACTACATTTCCCACTGTGATGTTTCAGTCTCTGAATATGAGCAGTGGAGGTCAGTCAGACTGCTCTGCCCAGCATCACTCTCCCTCTTGTGTTTTTACAAGGAGTGTAGGTCAAACAGATGCTGGCGCTTCCACCCCTCCCCCACTGTTTTAGGGTTCAGCGAGCTCAAGAAGCAGTGTGGATCAGGGGCTGAATCTCACGTCTCTTATTTGATAGCGCCTCGTTCCTCCGTGAAGGCCGGCTCAAAGCTCTCATTCCTGCCCTGAGGATCAAGGCTTGATCTCCGAGGAGCTATGAGTCTCAAGAGCAGCCTTCCTGGAAGCCGTGCAGCTGAACGCCATTGCTAACGGCGCCCAAACAACTGACAAATTCACGTAGTGCTTCAGAGGAAACGTTGCAGCCCTCTAAAAAACACATTTCCTCGTTTCCTCGTTCCTCCCATGATTTCCTCCGCCTCTCCCATGTTTCCTTAGTGGGACGGACTAAGACGCGAGGAAGGGACGGAACCGTGGATGCAATTTAAGGGAAGTGAGATTCAGCCAGGGAGACCCACACTGGTCTCACCTCCCTTTCTGTCCCCATCTACAGTATAGCTCAGAGAGACGGATGGACCTGCTGGTTTCTACTTATTCTTATAATCTTAAATATTAAATATCATTTATCTGCTTTGTCTTTGAAAGGCAAATATGTTTAGTATTTTTTAGGGCTGTCAAACGATTACATTTTCTTAATCGCGATTAATCGTTGAAGTTCTATAGTTAATCGCGATTAATCGCATGTTTTACCACATGATAAAAATTCTATTATTTTGCATTTCAGAACTGTTTTTAATATTAACATATTAACAATGGAAAGCAATTCTTATCAGTGTATCTTGATTGGGAATCAAATGAATGCAAAGAAAATGACTTTATGAACTTGATTTTAAAATTTGTATTTGTTTATTATTTATTTATTTATTTATTGTAAACTAAAGAAAACTGTGTGAATCTAGTCACACATTTGAATCTAGATTCAATATTAGGGTTGGGTATTGTTTGGTTTGGATACCGGTGCTAAAGCGGTACTTTTAAAAATGGCACCGGTGCCTTAACTGACTAATTAAGAAAGTAAAAAAGAAGGGTACTAAACAGTTGGTGACATTAAAGAATGGCTTGTTTATTGCTAAAGCCATATCGTCAAAATTAAATGTTTAATAATAATACGCATTGCTATTCCTGCAGCAGCAGGATGTGTTACGAGGAAGTACGGCAAAATAGTAGCCTGTTAGGCACGACACAAAGCTGAGTGAAGTGAAAATAAATAAATTAAATGGCGACATGCGATTAATACGATTAAAACAAATGAACGCATTATGCTCGGCCCTTAATCGCCTCGCGAGTAATGCTGACAGGCCTAGTATTTTTAATGTACCATAAGATAAAAAGTCTTGTTTTAAATATAATCCGTGAACAACATATTTCTTAATTTAAGATGCAGCTACAACAAGGCAAATCTTTCATGATATTTGCACTGGCTTGTTTTAAATAAGAGTATTTCTTAAATCAAAGACTTTGCCTTTCCAACCCAGGGTTGATCTGTTCTTTCCAACATTTTTTAAAAAATGCTTTTCGAAAGGGCTTTTGGTTTGCAACTTTGATTTGAATAAAAAAATAAAGAGAGCAAAAAATCCTAGTATGATCTTGTAGCTGAATTAAAAACCAACCATTTAATAAAAAGTTTATTTCACACAGACAATTTTTGTATTGTCTATTTTCCCTAATTCTTCATTTACTCCCTTGATTTTAACTAGATAGAATCATAATATACCACTGAAAATACCAGTGAATTTTTTGTTTAATTTTTTCTAAACTACCCAACTACATCGCTACAGCTATTTGGAAGTGATAGCTAGCAGGTTAATGGTTCCCATCACTTGTTACACTGACAAAAAACACAGTTCCTCCACTCTCATAGACAAACGGTTTGTCATTAATGTGCAGAACTGTCAAGGAGGCAAGCAGTAGCCACCCTCCTCATTCCTCGCTCAATCCTTCCATCACTCCTGTGCTGTTCTGAGCACTCTGTTCCTGTGCTCAGCCGCCCGCTGAGCTCGCTAGCAGGAGTAGACTGACGGACAGTGATGAAAGGATGAAAGAGAGGGATGAAAAAGGAGAGTGCCACAAAAGTGTCCCTAGATAATCCTTTCAACATTAAAAACAGAAAATTGGACTCTAAAAGGGGACAAAAAAACAAAAATCAATATTGCCGCCTGGTACAATGCCCTCACTATAGTTGGTGACATTAAAGAATGGCTTGTTTATTGCTAAAGCCATATCGTCAAAATTAAATGTTTAATAATAATAATAATCCGCATTGCTATTCCTGCAGCAGCAGGATGTGTTACGAGGAAGTACGGCAAAATAGTAGCCTGTTAGGCACGACACAAAGCTGAGTGAAGTGAAAATAAATAAATTAAATGGCGACATGCGATTAATACGATTAAAACAAATGAACGCATTATGCTCGGCCCTTAATCGCCTCGCGAGTAATGCTGACAGGCCTAGTATTTTTAATGTACCATAAGATAAAAAGTCTTGTTTTAAATATAATCCGTGAACAACATATTTCTTAATTTAAGATGCAGCTACAACAAGGCAAATCTTTCATGATATTTGCACTGGCTTGTTTTAAATAAGAGTATTTCTTAAATCAAAGACTTTGCCTTTCCAACCCAGGGTTGATCTGTTCTTTCCAACATTTTTAAAAATGCTTTTCGAAAGGGCTTTTGGTTTGCAACTTTGATTTGAATAAAAAATAAAGAGAGCAAAAAATCCTAGTATGATCTTGTAGCTGAATTAAAACCAACCATTTAATAAAAAGTTTATTTCACACAGACAATTTTGTATTGTCTATTTTCCCTAATTCTTCATTTACTCCCTTGATTTTAACTAGATAGAATCATAATATACCACTGAAAATACCAGTGAATTTTTGTTTAATTTTGTTTAACTTTTCTAAACTACCCAACTACATCGCTACAGCTATTTGGAAGTGATAGCTAGCAGGTTAATGGTTCCCATCACTTGTTACACTGACAAAAAACACAGTTCCTCCACTCTCATAGACAAACGGTTTGTCATTAATGTGCAGAACTGTCAAGGAGGCAAGCAGTAGCCACCCTCCTCATTCCCTCGCTCAATCCTTCCATCACTCCTGTGCTGTTCTGAGCACTCTGTTCCTGTGCTCAGCCGCCCGCTGAGCTCGCTAGCAGGAGTAGACTGACGGACAGTGATGAAAGGATGAAAGAGAGGGATGAAAAAGGAGAGTGCCACAAAAGTGTCCCTAGATAATCCTTTCAACATTAAAAACAGAAAATTGGACTCTAAAAGGGGACAAAAAAACAAAAATCAATATCGCCGCCTGGTACAATGCCCTCACTATCAAACACAAAACAAAACTTAAAAAAAAAAAAAAAAAATAATTAAAAACTTTAAATAAAAATCAGGCCAGCAAGATAATTGGCTCCCCCCAAATCCCTCCAGACAGAACTTCACACCCGTTCTGTACTCAGGAAGGCCACTATAAATCAAACAGGATCCCACCCAACCCCTTCACCAATCCTTTCAGTTACTGCCATCAGGTCGACGCTACAGAGTCCCATTTACAAGAAAAAACATATAAAAAAAATCCTTCACCCCCACTGCCATCACCACACTTAACAGCCATACATAGACAACATCAAACAGCTCCATTCAGGCTTCTTCTTGCACTGTTTTTTGCATTTGGCACATGTTCGTACACTGTTTCTATATGTATCTTTATGTTCTATACGTATTTCATGTCATTTAAGCCTGCCCTGTCAAAGACAGATTTCTGTCACTTGTGACAGTTTCTCTTATCTGATCTTAAACAAATTAACCTTGGCAAACGACTTATCATTTTCTTCAAAATTTCATACTTAACACAAACTAGGCACATGTAAACAGTGTTGACAATAGCTCTGACATAGCCACCAGTGCAGAGCATCCATTCCAGACAGTCTGATCAATATGCGGTACCTTTTTTCCGACCTCAGAGGAGAAAAGGCCATTATCCGGGTGGCAGGGATCTTTAATGATTCTCCTAGCCATATTCTTGCAGCGCATGGTGTAAATAATTTGTTTTACTGTAACCTTCATGCCCACACTTATCACCATCACCTCCCATAAAAAAAAATAAATAAATAAATACTTTGGCACCCAGTGGCTGCAGGTTAAAGAATGTTTAAAGACAGACTGACCTTCACTAAAGAAAGCACACCATCAAACAAACCTTTTACAATGACGACAATAAACATTCATGCAAAATCTTCTTCCGTCCGATGTTGCCCGAAAGAATGATAAAATGAGTGGGTTTGGGGAGAGAGGGTTTCATCAGCTAAGGTTGTGTCTGGCTGAAGTGGTTCACTAGATACCTGACCCAAGGTCAACAAAGTCTCTGAATCAACAGCTACAGCGGAGGCAGACAGAAAAGCCTGAAAATCTGACTATTAGAACCTGATCCTCCCGCCACGGGTCGATCAACCTGATACAGTATGTGACTTGGAAACAAAATGCCTAGTCAGCTATACAATAATCCCCCCCCATAAAAAGACTTGAAAGGCAACAGTGAAAGCTACATGTCATGGCCACCAAATCACAGCCAGTAATTCAAACACACCTATGGACTTTTAGGAGATAAGATAGTCAAAGACAACAGATTATGAGTTTCCTTTGCAGCAAGAGGAAAACAATCTGAAGCTTCAACTCAGCAACAAACTAAAATGTTTTTGTCACAGATCCCTCAAAATCAAACAAGGACTTCTGTCTGAAGCTACACACATATTTAACAGCCATACAGACAGAAATCCATAGTAGAGACAACATAGTTCACTGCAACTAGAAGACCTGTTTGGTATTGATTAAAGCATGACTTAACCTTTTTCATTTTTCTCTGCTCTCTGGCATCACACTCTCCTCCTGCATATAACAAGCTCAAGCTCTTCTCTGAGGGTTGTAAAAAGGCATTCTGGGAAATTGAAATGACTGAAGTACATAGAGGGAATGTAGGTACATCACAGAGGGAAACGCCAGAGGAATTGTAATCAAGTGTTCGATCAAACTGAGGAGTTATACCAAAAATGTTGCAAGTAATATTCAGCTGCTGCACCTTTTTCACAGCAGATATGCTGACTTGTGGAACCAGGTAAAGCATAGCTTAAGCCAATAACATTAGCAATGGCTCAGTCCCGGCAAGTGTCCCGGGTAAGCCATGACAGTGGCCCAGCATGCACAAGTGAAAAAAAGTTGTATAAAGCCTTTTGTGGCTCTAGAGGGATGATGGGACGTCACTTGAGTCAGCGTCGGTTGGGGCTGAAGACTACAAGTCTGAAATTCTTTTTAAAATCTGGAGGTGACAAGTTAGAAAGTGAACTAGCCAGACCTCTGTACCCCGGTCCTCATCTCCGCTTGAGGCTAGCAGATCAAGGCTACATTAGCCGCTACTAGCATAACAAACCTGAATCTCCAAACTGAGGAGTCAGTAGTTGAGTTGCATTGTGGGTAATGGCACCATTTTGAGTGCAAGTGGAGTATCCTTTTAAGTCTTTTTTGAAGTCCCAAGTCTAAAGCTCTTTTGTGTAACTTGCTATCAGTCTCGTTGAAGCTAGTTCAACCACAAATGTTTTAAAGTGGTTGCTTAGTCAGCTAATTACACACATCCCTCTTCTCCTGAGCTCTTTACTTCAGTCACATCTCTGTTCACATATGATCAACTGTCAAAAGTTGCAACAGTGACAGTTTTCACCTGAAAGTGAGTGGACACAGGAAACAGTATTAACTACCAGGGCTTTAAGTTATTCACCATCTCACTTCCTAGTGTTACATAGCCTACCTCAAATCTTTGTAGTACAGCTGATTCCACCACCAAGGGTGAGTGCTGAAGCTGGTTGCCTCAAATACAAAGTGCTATATTGAGCCATGGGGTGGCCCTAAATTTTTCTGCCAACTGAAAACAACTTTAGGGGGTTCAACTACAAACAGATAATAGCTGATTAAGGTGATTATGGAACTACCTAACTTGGCATTTAAGCCTCAATTTACATAACTCTTTACATAAGCCACTTCCATGTTTGGTTTGCCTTCATAGCCTAACTGGCTGTTATGTAACACTGCCACAAATTAGGCGCCCATGCATTTCAGCTGGGCTATTTAACCCCGCAGATGCGTCAGCTCTGTTTGCTGTTCGTGTGCCCGGCTCGTTTCACGGCTTGTTCCGAGGAGGCATGTCATGAAAAAAAGCAAGTAGCGTGCTTGCTTGTTTCATAACACGGAAGGAGGCTGCAACAGCAATGCAGACAGAAGGAAGCGGAGGTGCACAAGTGCAGCGTGCTCCTCTTTTGTCTGGAGCCTAATTGACGCCCCGCAACAATGCAAACAGCAAAAAATAGGGTTTAACAGCAAAAAAAAACCTTTACAAGCGGACATAAAACCCGGTGTGTAGCTCACCTTCGGTCCCCCGTTTCTGCGGCGAGTCCCTCCGCGAGAAACGCTTTTATTTCTGAAGTGGTAATGAGATGCAGGGCAGGCTTGGCCGCTTCCACTCATTCATCAGTTTCTTGCTCAAAGAAAAGGGTCAGTCCTGATGGTCCCTGGCTCCCTGCATGCGCTCTGCACAAAAAAAAATCCATTACGAAAGTTCCGGAAGTGCACGAGCATCCTAACTGTCGAGGGTTACTAAAGGCACAAAAGCTGCATACGTAATAAATGTGAACCACTGCAAGTTGTGATTACAGTTGTGTTTAATAACTTACATTGCTGTTGTAGAAATATATATTTTGTCTATATAGCCTATATTTATTATAATTATTACAGGCTACATATTCTTATATAGCTTACTCTGTTTTGCCTTTATAGGCCATATGGTAGTGTTCACATACTGTTGATGTAGGCTTTAAGCCTACTAACTACAAAATCCTGCCTAGTAGGTTGTCCACAGGCTACAGTTTTAATGTTTAAATGTCTGAAAGTAGACTGGGTAAACCCAGATTTGATTTCGCCCTGTTCAATCTTAAAAGATTGAGCTTGGTCTGGTGATAGCCAGACTAGTCTGAAAGGTGTCTGAGAAGTAGATGGATGGAAAAGCAAAAATTTGTATATGTATGTGTGCATGTGTGTCTATGTGTATATGTGCGTGTAGGTATATATATATATATATATATATATATATATTAACTTCTTCCTACTCCTATTCTTGAACATGGGAATTCCTTATTTGAATCATTTCCAATGATTTTGGAAGATTGTGCTGAAATGTACATGTTCTTATTTATCTGTTATTTTTATTTTTTAACATGTTCAACACAAACTAAACTAAACTGAGTTAAAGGCTCTGCACACCCACACAGGTGTTTCCGTAATTCTGCCTCTATAGACCTTTGCTCAGGTTGAAGTTGGTTGGAGTAATGCTGGAAAGTACCCAAGTAATCATGTCACCAATGTACTAAACAACTTAACAAGTTCAACAGGAAAGGGAGACTGCTGTCAATCAAGCACAGTCTGTACACGCCCACACAGTCCTGAGAAGAGGTCTACTTAAAAATAAGACAAATAATTAAAAACACAACTTTCACTCGAGTGTCCTGAAATCCTAAACATGGACTGATGTTGTGAAAGAAATTGTTTACTCATTATCCAATAACTTCTTGGAATGGACGGCTGATGTGAAACAGTATGTGAGCTTCTAGGTCCACTCGCACAGCTGTTTACAATTTCTGCTAGACTTCCACTCTGCACTGCACACTGTCTGTAAAGATTGTGCTGCATTGCTATTTCCACTAGTTGGAACCTGGACCTGGAAGGGCAGTACAACTTTCACTTTTATAATTCCATAAGGAGTTTGATAACTTCATCTAGCTGCCACTTGATGCTGTGTTTAGACCACAAGCCTCTCTTATGGAGGACAATTAAACTTGTCAAACACAGCTGTGACTAATCATCATAAATAGTACTGGCTGTTTCCATTCAAGTGAACCAGCTTTCTAGACCGAACGTGAAGGCAAATTTGACGCAGCCCTTACTAGAATAAATGAGTGAACTTTGGTATGACTGCAGCATAATCAGAGGTCTATCACACAAAACCTACTCATGACCAATTTGGAAAACACCACTTTGATCAATTATCAGTGACCAAACAGCCTTTTTTCCCTATGAAAATCTACAGTGGTGATTGTTCTCCACTGAAGAGATGACATTCTCTTTGTTTCTCATTGATGAATCACATGAAAAAAAAAAACTAATATATTTGATATTGTCACATCATTTTTTTGTTTTAGAACGTGTAGATTTTGCAGTTTGTAGTTCCAGTGTGTGTGTGTGTGTGTGTTTGTGTGTTTGTATTTATGCGTGGGTGTGCATTATCTCTGGATTCAATTTGAAATAAAAACCACACCCTTGGGTTCAGATGTAAGGCAGGGCTGTAAGTTTAGTTCGGACTGTGATTGAATCACTAAAAATCTAAATCGCACCTGCTTCTATCAGTCAAAGTTCTGTACTTGGAGTGAAGCATAGACTGGTGCGAGACGATAGCCTGATTTTGTAAGTCTTATACATAGTGCAAAGTGTGTTTGCTAAACTTTCACTTGAATGATCCTCCTGATGTGATGTATTTTAATCTGGGGATTCAGCTTAATCTTAACTTTAGAGTAAAATGAGTGAATCAATTTCTCCTCTAGCCTTTTATCTAAATGTAAAATTGTATTTCAATACATGAAAACAATGAAAACAATAAACAACAAATGCAGAATATTTTATACATTAAACAAACCTAATACACTGTGTTATGAAACCACTCAGCAGGTGCACTGCAGCACACCTGGTGACCAAACATGCAGTAACATTCTTTACCTAACCTCCTTGTACTGCACTGTACTTTCTTGTTCTCTCATTCATACAGTGTCCCCTATTGGCCAACGTTCCACATTGCTTCACATAACTCTGGATCATGTAATTTTAACACGGGTGAAACCGAGGAGGGCATAGACAACCTGTTTTGATTGATTGATTGATTTGAATAGAAGAAGAATTGGTAATGGGTAGAGATAACGCACATGGATATTAAGAACACTTACTACAAAGTGGATGACAAACAGTACTGGTGAATAGTCAGTGCACAAAATCCAATTAGAAGACTCAAGCTTACCACGATGTCCAATATGAGACTTACCAGCAGTTCCTTTTTAACTTGAAAGATGTCTCCAACGAGTAGCTGTGTGTTGCCCTAATGATATTAAGGCTCCAGTTGAATAAGCTGGTAATACATTGCTGGAAGTTTATGTTGGGCAGAAATGTAGAATCTGTCTTGGTTTATAATGGCAGCTCTCCTCTCCTTACAATAAACATTGATCAGCAGCACTCTCACTGAAAGGCCAAGCACAGTTTACTGTAGGTGCACAACTGCTGTGAAAATTTCTGTAAACAACACCAAGCAACGAGGTCTCCCATCTCTTTTTTTACTTTCATTCTTCCTTTGCTTTCAGTCTTCTCATTGATTTATGACTTACTCTATCTCACTCTACACTTCCTTTCCCCACAATTGATGCATTTCCTCTCCTTCCTATTTCCTCCTATCCATTTTCTATCTCCGTGACTCTGTGCAACATGTTATTTTTGCACTAAACACTGTGCAAACTTCTCTTCTCTTCTTCTTTCTGTCCCTGTCTCCTCAATTACATTTCCATCAACATGTGTTGATCTCCTCTGTATTTCGGAGGTGTCTGTGCAGCAAGATAGTCAGCAACTGAGGAGCAGAAAATAGAATAAACGTCAAGTAGATGAAGTAAAGGTGTTAGTGTGTGATTGAAGTTAGGTGTCTGTGAAGCGACAGCAGAGTTGGACGCAATACTGGCTGCTCAGGAAATTGGAACAAGCTCTGAGGCTCGGCCATCTTCCTTTTTTTTTCATTTTCTCACACTTTCTTCCTGTCTTAAATCAGTTTCAGGGGATCTGTCCTCCCCCGAGCATGGCTTTGTTCAGATCCCCGCGCACACACACCTCTCTCACAAACTAGCAAACTAGCATGCAGCACAGGGCAGCAATGCGTTAATCTTCATGTGATGCAGCCAAAATAGTGTGTGTGTGTATATATATATATATATTCTGTTTTAATTATCTTGATGAATAATGATACTTAGTTCAGTATCATTTGATTTAACACATAATTTAATTTAAATTTGCTTAATACATTAATTTAGTGGTAGGTGGGAGAAGGTCATCTTGTAGCATAGTTAAAGATTACAGAAACAAGTATTCAAGGGGTAACTCAAGGACCCAGCTGGGCCCAAAGTGCACACACTGTAATTAGTCCAGTCATTTTATGAAAAAAGGTAGGACAAATTGCAACAGAAGCAAACTCAACTGATTTTGTATCCTCAATATGTCCTGAGTAAGGAAGAAAAAGCCCCGAAGAATCCCATTAGGGGAATGTTTCAAAAAAGACCCAAATATAGCCTATTCATACGCCTATTCATTCTTTTTCTCACGTGAATAGGGTAAAAATTTTAACCTTTAGATATCACCATGAAAATTACATCAAGACAAACAAAACATGTATTTACAAGTTTTTTGAAATTGTTTGTTAACATGGGCAAACGGTGCATAATCTAATTACATATGTGCTAATTTGCATAAATATCACAACAGATCTAAACATTGGGTATAGCCAGGTGAAAATGTATTGTAGAATCTTGTTGACATATAACAGTAAAAGACCTTAATGTTAAAGTCTGAATGGAACCCATTTAGGCTGCCCATCTACCCAGAATCTCATCTTCATTCTCGTCACAGGCCATCTGCATTGAGTTTGTGCAGCTCACCAATAATAGTCGTACCACAGCTCAAAACACATCCAGATGTTCCCAATGAATTGTAGTTGATCACCAGGTAAATTCTATTAATGTAGTTTGAATAATCCATGTAGGAGAAACAAAAGGAAATCTTTCTTACCTGAGTGACAGCTTAGTGACAGTTGATTGATAGTTGAGTGGACCTTGAATGAATGACTGAATCTCTGCCCCTTATGGTGACATTTGTTTGCTTCTATAGTCTTTTACTGTAATATGTCAACAAGATTCTACAACACATTTTCACCTGGCTATATCCAATGTTTAGATATGTTGTAGTATTTATGCAAATTGGCGTATACGTTATTATGCAGCGTTTGCTCATGTTACAAAAACATTTCAAAAAACTTGTAATACATTTTTTGTTTCTCTTAATGTAAGTAATCAACTCAGTAATTTGCATGGTGATATCTAAAGGTTAAAATGTTTAGCCTATTCACATGAGAAAAAGAATGAATAGGCATATGGATGGGCTATATTTGGGTCTTTTTCGAAACTTTCCCCTAATGGGATTCTTCGGGGCTTTTTTTTCCTTCCTCAGGACATATTGAGGATAAAAAAATCAGTTGAGCTGTTTCTGTTGCAATTTGTCCTAGGTTGACCCCCATTTTGGCTTAAAATGACTGGACTAAATGGCTGTCATGCAGCATTCACATCATGTGGGATGAACAGAAGACAGGAAATATTCCTGGGGTTACAACTTGTTAATGTCATGCGACAGCTCGAGATGGGGACTGCAATCAAATGCAATCAGAGAGACAGAAAGACAATCAGGCACAGAGTTGGTGTGAGTCTTTACCTGCATTGACCTCATAAGTACACTAGATAGAGCCACTTACCATATCATACCACACTGCACTGGTCTTTTTCATTTCTAAAGCAAGTGTTAAGTATGTAGTGTGTTCACACTCGAGTGACAAGTGCACATGCTCAAACATGTTAGTTTGCACACAGAATCTGCCTGATTATTCAGTGTTCTGTTGACAGACACTATTGTCCCACAATGCATCTCTTCATTAGAAAAGGAGGAGTGGAGTGTGCAAGAGCTCAGGGATCAAGGACCCGCTCTCTGGTTGACTTTTTGAACCTTTAAAGCACACGTTCCTTGAATCTGCAACTCGGCAGACTTTGCTTAAAGTAGCTACGAGGAACTTTGAAATGTTTCTGAAACTGCTTAATTTTCCATCTGATGATCATAAATGGCCTGGAACAGCAAACGAGACTAACTAACTAAAAGAATGCTATTTTTATATAGTTTTTATTAATGCCTTTCAGTCACAAAATGATTTACGGCAGGCAGACCTGCGCTACAGTAACACATTCTGATGGGTCACAGTTTTCGGTGTATTGAGTATCCAGCCAGGTAAAAGGTAGCTGGAGATTTCTTTATAAAGGCCTAATTGTATTTTCATTTTATTTTAGAAGGTATCTGTTGTAGTTATGGCTGATAAGGGGGCAGGGCCATCACATAAAAAAAGAAAATTAAACGAACAATGAACAACTAAATACTAAAAGGGAGAGTGACAGATGATCAGCGAAAACCCAAGTCAACCTAGCCCTCTTCCTCCTAGGCAGGTATGTAATATGTCTTTCATTCATAAAATAACTTTACAATGCGAGACGTGGTTGTACTAACGTCAGTAGCCTACATAAAGCGTCCAGTTTTTATTTCTTTTCAGTCCGTGTTTGTGTTGGCCTACTATTTTCTTTTTGCCCCCCTGTACTGTGTAAAGCAACCTTGGGTTTCATGAAAGGCACTATATAAATCTATGTTATTATTAGAGGTGGCTCGATACCACTTTTTCATACCCGATACCGATATCGATATTCAACTTCGAGTATGTGTCGATACCGATACCAGTCCGATACAATCTTTATCCCTGTCTTAAATAACTAAGTGTTTAATAATAGATTTGTATGGATGCTCAAACTTTAAACCAATATTTTACTTAGCTAGAGGAAAAAATACATTGCCCACAACCTCACTCAGTTATGCAATATTGCTGCTTCTTTTTATTTTAACTTTTTCACATAACATTTAGCAGCATTTCTGATTGTTCAGCATCATTCAAACATTGGAAGTAAAAAAAATGAAAGTGCAACTTTGTGCAAAGGTTTAAATCTGAATATTTAGAATAACTCAGTGTAGCATGTACCTCGATGGCATAGCAACAACGATTGCAATGTAGACCATCACTTAAATAACAAAAATAATAGCATTTCTAGTATAAAATGTGCAGTGTAACACAGTATGGTAGACACGGCATATTAAGGCAATCACTCTGTTTCACCTGATATCAAGTTGGCTGCAGTGAAAACATTATATAAGGGTAGAAACACATTTCTTTTGCATGTAACCTCTGGAGTTGAACTGTATGTAAAACATAAAACTAAACATTACAGTATGAAAACATCATTGCAATGTAAACTAAAATAGTTGGTTCAGGTTTTCCCCTGATAAGCCATACCTGCCTTAGCTTGAAAAACTGTCACAGAAACCACTGGCTCATATTTTTTGTCCTTAAGTGACCTAGTTGTGTTACAGTCCCTTAAGTGACCTAGGTGTGTTCACTTTTTAACATGATGGGCAGATTTTTCTTTAGAAAAATTGGCATTTCAGCCTTCTCAGCTGTCAGCCTGCTTCTCCGTTCATCAATGATAATGGAGGCCGTGCTGAAGAGCCTCTCGCTCTCCACACTTGTTGAAGGTGCACAGAGAAATTTAGTTGCTGTGACCGTCAGGGAGGGCAGTCTAGGTTGGTTAACTTTCCAGTACAGTAGTGGATTGTCCGATAGCAGAATAGTTGGCTCACTGAGGTAGGTCTGCACTTCAATGCTTCCACTTATGGTTGACTCAGGACCAGGTTCTACTGTGCTTTCCTTCAGGATTTCCTCAAAAACACTTCCAAGTCTGCTCTTGCTTGCAGCATCCACCCGTGGAGTATTCTTTGCTGGATCTGAGGCTGCTGATTCAGATGATGTCCCCTCTCTTGGCTCTGAGGCTTCTGATGTGGTCTTCCTCAACATTTCTTCCATCTTCCTTACCTCTGCCATTAATGCATCCTTTGTATGTTTTAAGGTTTCAGCATTTGTGAAGTACCTGTAGTGATGAATACACATATGGCACATTTAGAATAAGCCTACCATATCCATATATATATATCCATATATATATATATATATATATATATATATATATATATAAATAAAAAGGATGTTTGATCTCACACACACACACACACACACACACACACACACGTCTTTATATCTTGGATCCAGTAGCGTTGCCACAGAGTATATTGGCTCAGATTCTACGTCTCTGAAACGTCTGTTCACAGCCTCAAGGAGGGTGCCTTTCATGTTCTTGATTCCCTTGTCTGCCTCATTTTCTCGAGTGAGAATGCGTTTTAAGACACAGACAATGGGGATGACATCAGATGCACATGCAGATGCAGAGCTCACCTCCCTTGTCAACTCCTCAAAAGGGGCTAGAACTGCGATGATCTTTTCCAGTATCCCCCACTGTTTTGCAGTCAATGTAGCTGGAAGGTCGTACTCCGCTCGATATGCACACAGGGCCCGTTTCTGCGCAATGAGGCTCTCTGCCATGTAACAGGTACTGTTCCACCTTGTTCGTACATCTTGTTGCAGGCGCTTGGTCGGCATATTTAGCTCCACCTGAATGTCCTCCAAGCGTGAATACGCAAGAGGCGAGTGCTTGAAGTGACCGACTATTTTTCTGCTGACAGCCAATACATCACTTACACTACGCTGTGATAGCAGTCCCTCGTTCACAATAAGTTGGAGGGTGTGTGCGAAGCATCCCAAGCTAGCCACTCCAAGACAATCCATTGCTTTTACCACGTTACTGGCATTGTCTCTTAAAATGACATGGACTTTGCTCTTCTCAATTTTCCATGCATTTAGCATCTCTTCTGTTGCTGTAGCTATGGAGTCTCCTGTATGTGAGCCACGGAACTGCTTAGCCTGCAGCACTGCTTTTTGCAAAGCAAAACTTGAGTCTAGCCACTGTGCGGTCAGACTTAGTAATGACATTGGGCACACGTCTGAGCTCCAGATGTCTGTTATGAAGCTAATCACGGCAACGTTTTCCAAGCATTTCAAAATGAATTCGCTTACTTGTTTGTACTTATTGGGGATAGCCGTTTCGGAGATGAAATGCCGGCTCGGCAACATGTAGCGAGGCTCCAAATGTTCCATTAAGCGTCGAAAACCCACATTTTCTACCACAGAAAGTGGCTGGTCATCCAGCACAATGAATTCGGCGACTTTATCCGTTATCAGCTTTGCTTTGTTGCTGCCTGGAGGGAGTTTCTCGAGCTTCTGAATTGTTTCAATCAGTGTTGGTTGTTGCGGCGCACTTTTTTTCTTGGCACTCGTTGCCTGTATAAATTCGGAATACTCTTTTCCGTGATGCTTCTGTAAGTGTTTAATCAAGTTCGTGGTGTTGAAGTTTCCAACGCTGCTGCCACCCCTCGACACACTCGCTTTGCATAAATTGCACTCAGCTGTTTTGATTTTTTCCCCATTGAGCTTGAAATAATTCCATACAGCTGACATGACGTTGACAGGTCTCACTCGTTTTGTTTTGCTAATTGCTAGCTCCCTGCCATCCATCAGGCACGTGACACATGCTGCTCATCTGTTACTTGGTTACTTGTCACACGTCTTTTTACGGCATGTCGCTCAACGTTTAGTTTAGGCAAATCGGATTATACTCCCCCCTCACCTCAGATATCCGATCCATTAATTTTGGCCAGTATCGGACCGATACCGATACTGAGTATCGGATCGGCGCATCCCTAGTTATTATTATTATTATTATTATTATTATTATTATTATTATTATTATTTTTTTTTATTTTTTTTTATAAATCTTTTTATTAGATTCTTCATTCACATACAACAACATTTGACATATACAATGCGTTATTATTATTATTATTATTATTATTATTATTATTATAATGTTGGTTGCTACAACAAACTCTTGCTAATGCTTTGGCTCATGACACAGTGACAGTGACACCCAGTTTAGCTCTGGATACAGCCAAAGTAGGCTAAGTTAACGTATGCAACACTTGAAATGCAACAATGCATGGTTAACATATTTTCTTATTGTAATGATTTTCTGTCTGAACAATACGGTGGCCGACAGGGGCAAACGCACTGCAACTTAAGAAAACACACGCAAATAGACAAAACACAAGCAAATTAAGAAAACAACTTCATTAATTTGACAACACATGCGCAGCATTCGGCAAACGCGCTGCAAATGCACACAACACAACCAAATACATAAACGCACTGCAAATATGAAACGATGCAAAAAAGAAAAGCACACAAACCCAGAAAACAAATGCAACAAAAAGACGCAGCATCCAGATTACACAACGGAAGTTCTCCAGACCTCTAGAGGGAGCAGCTAGTGGAACAGCTTGATTTTCGACCGTTAACCGATATTAAATTCATATTATTATTAGGGCTGTCAATCGATTAAAAAATGTAATCTAATTAATTACAAAATCTGTGATTAATTAATCGAAATTAATCGCATACATAATTAACGGTGCCTGAACCGATACTTTTTAAGAAAGTAAAAAAAGAAAAGAAAAAAAAAGGGTACTAAACAACAGTTGGTGACATTTTTTATTGCTAAGGCCATATGGTCAAAATTAAATGATTTAATAATAATGTATAACAATAACAATAACTTATTTCACTAGTAAATACGAAAAAAACAACAAAAACAACAACCAGATAGGAAAAGGACATTTACAATAACTTCAAATGCACCATGAAGCTGTAGTTTACCAGTTTCATTGAACGCACCGTCTGTGTTGTTTCTCCACGGCAGCTGCAGATTGTTACATCCCGGTGTTGAATCCTCTACAGTAAAACACAGTCAAACTTTACACCGTTTAGCGTTAGCTGTCAGCATTTTAACCGTGTTTAATCCAGCTACTAGCTAGCGGTAGGCTAACGTTAGCTGCTGTCGAGTATTGTGTTAACTAGCGTCACGTGCAGCGGTGTTTGTGTTTCCTGTAACGTCTGTTTCAGAGCAGCAGAGAGAAGCGCAGACATATCAGTGGCACCAGATTTTTTTCTGTATGCAAACGTCAATATAGAATGGATTAATCTGCGTTAATTTTTTTAACGCGTTATTTTTTCTCAGATTAATTAATCGAAATGAACGCATTATTTTGACAGCCCTAATTATTATTATTATTATTATTAATAACATAATATATTAATAATATACAGTCTATGCTCCCGTCTCATGCCCTCCCGGCTGGTGCCGTCCCCGAGCTTCGGCTTTTCAAAATAAAAGCTTGCGTCTGGTCCGCTATGTGTTTGTACTTTGGTTTGTTGGATGTTTGTGAACTAAACAGTACGGCAATCATGCTAATGAATACAATAACTTTTTCAGCAGATGTCTTACTTGCAACACATTGGAGTTAGCAAAGCAGTTTTGTGTTTATATGTGCAAACGGGATTTATTCAGTTTGATAAATCCCACGGTAAATTGTGTTTGTGTTGTCAAATTAATGAAGTTGTTTTTCTTTTTGCATCGTTTTTTATTTGCAGTGCGTTTATGTATTTGGTTGTGTTGTGTGTATTTGCAGCGTGTTTGCTGAATGCTGCACTTGTGTTGTCAAATTAATGAAGTTGTTTTCTTAATTTGCTTGTGTTTTGTCTATTTGCGTGTTTCTCTTAAGTTGCAGGGCGTTTGCTCCCTGTCGGCCACCGTAGAACAAAACATTCATTGCAACTGTATGACCTTCCGGTAACGCTAACTCTTAAAAATCTTAAAAACGACAGCAGGTGAGGTAAAAACACTACCGCTTTTGTGCAAAGGGGCCGCTAGAATTAACACAAACTGAAAGTTCCTCATAGCCACTTTAAGGGAAAAACAAATAATAACCAGAATTTGTAGAAATAGACAAAAGAAAGTGTCTGTGTTCCAATACCCATAGATCATACTATCTAGTATATCAGAAAAAGATTTACAGTAGTATGTCCCAATACATAGTGTGTCAAATGCAGTATGCCAAAAATACCAGGATGTCTTACTGCATCCGGTCACATTTTGCAGTATGCAAGCCAGCATGCCTTTCTGGCTATTCTGGCTATATATGAGCAAGAGGGTCAAAGTTTAAGGTTCAATGTTATGACAAAGTAGTATGCATATGCAGATATAAAACCAATTTATATCTATAGTAGTATGTCCCAATTCAGTGGTGGAAGAAGTATTCAGATCCTTTACTTAAGTAAAAGTACTAATACCACACTGTAAAAATACTTTGTTACAAGTTAAGGTCCTGCATGGAAAATGTTACTTAAGTAAAAGTATGTAAGTATCACCAGGAAAATGTATCAAAGTATTAAAAGTAAAAGTACTCAATGCAGAAAAATTCTCAAATTTTAGAAACTGGAAACGATCAAAACAGTTCTGTAAACCAACAAAATGTTTGATGGGCTAATTATTTCAGCTGTACTTGTAGGTTTATATGTTGTTGGGTAGTTTAATTTATAATAAAACATGTTTTATAAACTACATGTGTTGTGTGTGCAAAAATCTCAATTTGTAAAGTAACTATAGTAACTAAAGCTGTCAGTAAAGTCTGACCTTACTTAATTGTCTCACATCCACCTGTTTGGTTCATTCATCACTAAAGTCAAAAAAATATAATTACGGTAATGTCAAAAAAACCTTTAGGGTCAGGGTCTGCTTTATACAGTCTGTGGTCAGGGTCCTGGTATTGTGCATGCTGGCTTAGTGGCTTAGTGGTATGAGTTACGGGGGCACTAATTAATGTAAGTAGTTGTACCTGTACTTTTCCTGCTATAACAACTCAAAATGGTTAGTTTAATCACTCCACTTTGAACTTGGATTGTGTGTGTATTATCTCACCATCTGTATCATCCATCGTTTCAAGGTCTATGCTTGCTTTTCTCTTCACCTGTGTGTGTGTGTGTGTGTGTGTGTGTGGTATGTGTGTGTGCAGCAGAGAGGAAATCACGTGTCGGCTTGGTTGCTCACTTATCAGCTCTGCCATATGCTGCTTTATGTAAAACAGTCTTGTTGAGAGGCCTTATGTCATATTTAATAGGAGCAATAAAGTGATAAAGCTACAGTGAAAAAAAGGTAATTTCTACCTCAGCCTTAACTTGAAAACAACATGCATATGCTAATTGTAGATTTATTGCCACCATTATTTCAAGAGATCCCCTTTTCAGTATCTTTACTGTCTGTAAAGCACCATGTCCTCCCCCACTGTTAACACAGCACCATGCCTACAGAGAGAAACAAGGCGGAGCTGTAGGTGGATGTTTTTGTATTGGTGTCTGTAGTGTACAGTACCTGTGTTCTCCCTGTGTCATTCTATTCTCTCTATTCTCTTAGATCAGAGGTTCTCTTTTTTTCTTCAAGCCAAGGACCCTTTACAAGATAGAAGCTATACCTGGGACCCCCTTATGTCCCTTGGAATAATTTGATGTGTTTTTTTTTTTTTAACACTTCTATAGTCTTAGTTATGTGAAAGAACAACACAAGAGAAATGTATTAGAACAATAATAAGCATGCATTAAACAGACAGTATTTTCAGATTCTAAGAGTTATAGATTTGTTAGATTACAACGTAATCTATGACCTATTATATATTTAAATATTATTTGTTGAACTATAAAGCCTTTTGTAAAAAACAAAAATGTCATGATCATTTAAATGAATGAATCTGAAAACTTTTCACTGACTCCCTGGCTGAGTGCCACAGATCCCACTTTGAGAATCAATGTCTTAGATTACATGTTTTGTCTTTGTTTTCCAACCATTTCCTCTTTGGTTCTTTTGCTATACTGCTTCTACTTATTTTCTCTTCCTGTCAGCCATCTGTTCAACTAAGTATCTCTCTCTGATAGGTTGTCATATAATGGGATATGACTGTATGGTCTGACCCAGCTTGGCAGATTCTTGTCTACCTTTAAAGGTCCAGTGTGTAACGTGTTTAGTTGTTCATTATCAAAATCTGTGTTGCCCGTTCACAAACTTGTCCTTTTTCATGAATATTTACCTCCACCATCAATTCCAAGTATTCCTTTTAGCTTGAAATTTTACATTTGCATTCGCATGAACTGGGGTAGACGCAAGGGGGTAAGCTTCTCCTCGGACCGCGAACCTCCTATGGCGTCATTTTAATGCTAATAAGCCATCACCTCCCGTTAGCATTCCATTGACTGCCATTCATTTTGGCGCCACTTTGACAGCAAATAACTTTACATCTGAAGCGTTTAAAGACTTTATTTGTCCATTGTTTATTTCTAAAGAAACACGACAATGTGTAAAAGGCTCCATTACCTTGTATCTCACGTTATGGCTCCGTAGCAGACGTTTTTATAAAAATAGGCTAACGATTGTGTCATAACCATGCGACTTACTGTAGCATAGCAGAGGAATTACCGTACAGTACAGGAGAAGCGCGCAGGCAGTTTTGTCTCACATTAGCTGTTTAAGTGTAGTTACTAATGTTAACTAGCATTTTAGTTAGCAATAATTAGCCTGTGTCCATGTTATCTACTTACATATACCTACGCTCTCTGTCTCTGCAATATTCGGAATGATTGAGATTTCTCTTGGCACAGCTACCAGAAGACTTACAACTTTCAGACACGTTGCTCACAGCACATTTACGTTGTCTCTCTCAGTTGGAGGCTGCGCAGTAACGCTCAGCCATCACCGGAAAAGTGCTTCTAATGGCCTTCACTGGTCTCCGTCCAGAGTAACGGGATCTGTTGGTCCATTGTTATATACTGTCTATGGGTAGACGCTCCATATTCATGTGCCATCTTGAAATACGTTAGCCGGTAAGGGACATACAGGACATACTGCTCCGCCTATCACATTTTCGCAGTAGGTGTTATTTAGTTTCACCATGGAAGGAAATGTCTGTCTGCCAACACTACCTTATTGCCTCCTTTAGTAAGCTGTGGGAATCATCTATAAAGAGGATTTCTCTGGCACAGATAGTGTTATGGGCAGCTCTCTCTCTCTCTGCCCTGTTTTGGGTGTGTTTGTCTGTGTGTATCTGTGTTTTTCCACCTGGAGTGCTGGAGGTGTGTTCAGAGGAAAGTAGGTCAAGGGGCGTGGCCGAATCAACGCTGCACAGCCGTTCCTCACAGCTGCAGCTCATCTACAAGAGTCATTCCAGCAATACTTAAACCCGGGCTGATCACCTCTTCGGCGCCAGTTCGTTCTCAGTTTACTCAAGTTGTGTCCGTGTTGTCTTGTGCACCCTAGCTTTTGTCTTTGTTCTCCTGAGCTCATACTTACCCTGTGTTTCTGTCCAGTGACCGCTCAGACCTGCTGCCTCCTCCGCTGTGCCTACAAGCTTCCAGCCTCACCGTCCAGCCTTATCCTCCACCTGTGGAAACTACTGTGAACTCTTCCCTGCCTGTCCGCCTCAAGTCTTGTACGACCTGGATCCTTCCCCCTCGGCTCGCCTCGGTACTCGGACCAGCCAGGAGATTCCCCGCTCAGACAAAACCCACACTGTATCTCTGAGTACTATTTTGTTCATTAAAACCTTTACAAACTGCTTTCATTGTCTGTGTGTGAAATCTCTGCGTTCTGGGTCAGAACAAGCCCCTTACAGATAGTACATTAACATTCCAAACTCTTCAGATGGCTGGACAGTTTCCTTGGGAGCTGTCCAAGAAAAATGAGCTGATCAAGAACAAATCACTTTCCATCAACTTTGGTAGATAAATATATGAAGAAAAACTTGTGTTCAGCATTTAAGATCTCTAAAAAAAGACATACAGTGCAAGTGTGTAAACTACATACAGTAGCCTAGTTAATTATTCTTTTTTCTTCATTTTCTTTCACTGATTCACCATAAGGTAAGAAAGCACACAAAAACAAAAAATAAATCAGTGACTTAGAGGCAAACAGGTAACCAGTATATAGCTTTCTATTTCTGGCAGTCTTACAATAGCAAAGCTGCTAGCAGTGCAGTTTTAAACCAATATTCATTAATCAGGTTACAATTAAAGTGCCCATATTATGAAAAAATCAATTTTTCTGGGATTTGGGGTGTTATTTTCTCTCTGGTCTCTGGTGCTTCCACATGCATACAAACTTGAAAAAAAACAAACATCCATGCTGTTTTGAGTGAGATACGGGTTTCTGAATGTATTCTGCCTTCAGTCTCCGGGTGAGCTGGTCAAAATCGGCAGGGCTTTTTATGTCACTAGCTGAAACGAGGTGGCTAACCGTAGCATGCTAGCTCGTTCTGAATGGCAAAACACTGCTACAACACACACTAGTTCACCATAATCTACAAAAGAACTACTTACATGTCCCTATTCTGCAGGTATTCCACACAAAGTTGGAAGTGTGCCCTCGTTTAGAAGAAGTCTCCCGGCTAATCCTGCCTTGTACTACTGAAGTTGTAGAAACAAACAGCTAGCTAGATGATGTGATCTTACCTAGCTACTGCGCATGTGCGACTGCCAACAAAGATGTTACAGCAGTGAGAGGTCTCACTCTGTAGCTAAAACAGAGACCTGACCACAGGGTGAAAAGAGGAGCTGCAGCAATATGCAGTACAACAAAAATATGGTGTTTTTTGAAAATGAAACCATGTAAACCTATTCTGGTACAACCTCAAAATACAACCTGAAAATGAGCATAATATGGCCACTTTAAAATAACCCAAATAATTCCAACCTTTTCTTCATCATCATCATTATCATCATCACAGATTTCACTCAGTCTGCTCTGCTGCAGGACACGCTGGGCTGCTGCCCAAACAGAATGCTGACATAGACCCAATCTTTCCTGTCACACACATTAAAGTAATTAACTCTGCATTCAGAGGATGAAAAAGGTGGTGCAACTCTTTTGTGAGGCATGGATAATTTGCAAAAAATGAAGGCAAGAGTTGATGACTGTTGCACTCTTTTAGGTATCAGGCTATAAGTTCTATGGGGAGCAGAAATATAAACTAATTTCTAGCTTTAAGTTTAAATAAATTATTCAGTTCATGTTCACATTCAGATGAGTTGAAAAGGCTGTTTGATTTTTTTCCATCATGACTTCCACAGGGCAAAAAGTAACTGAGAAGAAAGAGAATTAATGAAAGGAGAAAGAAACGAGAATACTATTCAGTATAGCAGTAAATAATTGCATTATGCTATCTGTATTTATGAAGCAGTCACAGGAAAAGAAATCACCTGTGGTTCTGGCAACATTTAACAGTGCACATATTTATTTTTCCCCCTGAATGATTGTGATATGGAATAAAAGCTCCGATCAGCTTCTCCATAATCGGGGGAAGGAAAGAAAAAAATAAATAAAAAGGAAGCCTTTTCTGTTATTCCCTTCAACTCATTTAGACTTGCTCCAAGCACTCCGAGGAACAAACACATCAAAACCCAGACTTTCTCTCTTATAGCTTTATTTTAAAACCCAGCATGTGTTGTGTGAAAGGTATTCTTGCTTGCAAGACCTATCTCCACAGTGCTGCGAAATAAGGTCTGGCCCCTCCACACATACACTCCTGGATGGGAGAAAAAAAACCGGCCTGGATTGTTTGCATTTCTTTAAAGTGTTCATATTATGCTTTTTGGCTTTTCCCCTTTCCTTTATTGTGTTATATAACTTTTTTTGTGCATGTTATAGGTTTACAAAGTGAAAAAGGCCAAAGTCCACCCCAAAGGGACTTACCATCTCCAACAGAAAACACTGTTCACAAACTGCTCCAAACAGCTCTATTGTAGTCCAGCTTTTATTTCTGTGACAAACATGCGTGGCACGCCCTCATACTCTGCTTCTTAATGGCTAGTAGTCCTTACCTAGGTACTGCGCATGTGCGACTCCCAACAAAGAGGGAACAGACGATAGCTAAAACAGAGAGCTCAACACACAGGGTGAAAAGAGGAGCTGCAACAATGTGTAGTACAACAAAAATATGGTGTTTTTTGAAAATTAAACCATGTAACCCTATTCTGGTACAACCTCTTAATACAATTATGAACCTGAAAATGAGCATAATATGAGCACTTTAAACCAATCGCAATCGTCTTGGGCGGTGCTAAGCTCCAGACGCAGAAACGGTGAATCTGCAAATTGGTCTCGGGAAGGAATTTGTTTTGGTGGAACATTTGCAGCCGGCAAAAAGAAAAATGCCACATACAATATTAAATGAATGTCAACTGTTCACACAATACAGTAAAGTGAGCTATTCAAATGAGCTAGATACATGGTTAAACGTAATTTGCTCTTACCAGTGTATCGCCGTGTGTATTTTTTCCATAGCAAATCCCCGCCAACCGGTCCCAAAACGTCTCATAGAGAGTTAATGCTGTAAACATATTCTTTGTAAATCTTGTATACCAGGTCGGCCTTGTTGTACTATTCAAATGTTCTTGAAAACTTGCCATTTTCAGCGAATAGCTTTCTAGCTCAAGTTTGTTGATGTTTTCCGAAACCTACTGAGTTTTGCAAGGCAAGGGACATCCGGCGGCAAGATCCGGCGGTGACAGAATATGTGAAAAGGTTAACCACTAAAGAAACCACTCATCCTGCTGGTGACAATCTCAGCTGTGACATCACAGGGAAATAAATGTGTTTGTTCTTCAACAGGATCATTAGGTGGTTCTGGGCAACATATTTTCAAACCCATGACACATTGACTTTTTTTGCATGGCCTTTGGAATAAAAGAAAGACCTCTGCTTGTAACTCTTCATTTTATAGAAAGAGAAAGACATAAGTTATTGATCTGTGGGTGATGTGTGCTCTTTGGCCATTAATATGAGACCATACAATTTCAGCAAGTTGCTAACTTTAGCTCTTGAATATCAACATAAACCTTATTGGTCAACCATTATAAGACTAATAATAAGCTAAACAGATAAAAGGTGGGTACTACTAGCCATAACTTTGGTTTGCAGAAGAAGCCTGTTTGAAAAATCTGTGGATGTTTGTTAAGAGTGAATTATAAAAAAAACTAATTTAACTGTCACAAATGATGATAAACTTTTTAGAATAACTATTTTTAAAGAATTTAAATGTACAGATGCCATAATTTTTATATTTAAATCTCTGATTTTCATATTGTAGAAGAATGAATGGAATTCAATGGCTGCTTGGCAAACACAAAGAAGGTAAAGTCCGCACAACAGCTTAATGCTCCAAAAAAATACTTTAATAGTGCAAAATAAGGCACACGCAACGTTTAGGCCCACAATTTGGCCTTCCTCAGGTGCTTGGGAAACACAATCAGTCAAAAACCCAACATTTGGAAATTGGTCAGTTATTGTATATGATATGCAGGAAAATGGCCAAAACAGTGGTATGGTCCTTTAACTAGTCAACGAGAGGAGTAAAAACTGCTATTAGTGTCTTTTTGCTGACTTGTTTGGGGAGAAGAGGTGAAGTCAAAGGAAGGGCAGACACCCTGGAGATAAATGACAAGAACGGTCTCCTCTGTTGCTACATCTGGACTTGGGCAGTGAAAGTGCTGATTGAGGTCTACCCCACCTATCAATCATTCAATCAACCATTCACAGCTGACCAATAGGGTTTCCCTGCCTTGGCCTGTTGCTTGGAGTGAAGTGAAGTGCTGGCACGTTGCTCACTTTAATCTCCTTAAGTATTCGCCCACACAGTAGAGTCAATGAGTCCGTCTGTCAAAGTGATCGATTCCGGTGTTGCAGGTTTCCTGAGCAGTCAGGAGTTTCTGCTGGAGCAGGAAACAGTTCGCTGGATAAGAAACTGTATGTTGTAGTCCACAATTCATCAGCCACTTCGTGAAGGCAGATTGAAAAGAGACTGCTTGGAGTCCTGCCATTACAGTCTGGTACTGTAGAAATGACAGATGTTGGTGGCTATTTTATTTCCTCACAAGGCCAATTTTTAAGTATCCTTTGCTTATTGTGGTAAGACTGGCAAGCATTTGCCTTGTATAAAGCCAGTGTTTATTTTTTTTATTTCCTATTTTTAGGAAGTCTGACCGGAGTAGTTAACGATGTAGAAGGCAGACTCGAGAAACCAAGTCCATTTCATCCCTAAAGTGGTTTATTTACAGGTATAACCAAAAGCAATGTACAAAATTAACTAAATAACTTTGCCTAAACACAACTCTTAACAAAGGAAATCGAGATACCTTAAACAAAACATAAAGTGCACACTTCTATACCTTCAAGCCATCTTAACCCCCGAGCCAACTGCTTAAATACGCCTTCTCATCAGAAGGTATACTCCGACCATACCATCTACAGGTAAATATGGAATCCTTTCCCCAACACAGGTAATAGTAAACATTCTAACATTCTAATCATTTGGGGTAGAACCACATTTATCTGTATCTTTAGCACATACCATCTTATCTAAACAAACAGGAAGCAAAACATAAATAATTTACAAAACATACTTTATCTAATTCCCCCCATACTTGGTCTAACCCATTGACATCACAGATGACATCCCATCCAGTATAAATAGAGGAAGTGAATTAGCATTTCATCCAACCTGTAGGAGGCAGTAATGCAACGCATAGGATGCCAACTGCCGTAAAACCAAGAAGAAGAAGAAGAAGAAGAAGAAGAAGAAGAAGAAGAAGAAGAAGAAGAAGCATTTCCTCCTTTTGTCTGGAGCACATAAGTAAACTAACTTTCTAACAAAATTATCCAATAAAATAACCTAACAATACTGGTGTGTAGTGCTGGCGAGATGAAGCCTCATGAAGCATGGAAGCTTTCCAGCAAATTGGTTTGCAAAAGGTTGTCGAGGCTTTATTTTCTCACAATACTACCTGTTGGTCAGAGTATAAAACAAAATTGTATAACTGTTTGGTAAATGGATTGCCTTGAGAGGTATGTGGTTATCAAATGTGTGTAAATCAATCCTGTGGTCATAATATGATAATAATATATATATATGATAATATAATAGTATTAACAATCCATAACTGACTACTTGTGGGAACCCACAGAGAATTATCACCTGTTTCAGTACTAGTATCCCCTCAGCTCTACAGAGTATTTAAGCTGCTTCCAATTCACTGTTCTATAGCCCACACATGTACTTTTTGGGTTCACTCTCGCTGCTCTCATTAGTGTTGTTTTTGGCAGCATAGGTGTTTTCAGCAAAAAAGTAAAAAAAAACAAAAAAACCTTAAGCTACCTTCTCAGCACCAAACAGCAGATAGCTGTTTGGTGCTCATAGCTGAACATGACTGTTGTTATGCTAAGCTATGTGCTTATAGCTCATAGCTGAACATAGTTTAGCATGTAGCAGCTAAATAGACAGCTGTTTTCCTCAGGTAGGGAGATAGGTAGGGTTGGGTATCAAAACCCGGTTCCACTATGGAATCAGACCGGATTAGAACGCAAATTTCGGTTCCTCATTTCGGTTCCACTTAATGTGTCGACTGAAATAATTTCCCTCTGTCGCTCCAAAACGGACGTTAAAATATCACACTTTCTCTGTAGTCTACCATTATCGGAATCGTTTTAAAAGTACCGGTTCGGCATCGGAATCATAAAAATCCAAACGATACCCAACCCTAGGAATAGGCGGAGATCAAAACTGAGCAGAAAGTAGAGTGAAGGTTGAACTTGAGCAAGAAACACGACCCCAAATGAATGTTAATGATCTGCTGGATATGTAAATAAGCAACTATTTACTAACAAGTTCACCATATCAACTCTACTATCCACTAGTGTTTTGGAGCAAAAAGTGACCATATTTGGATGAGAGGGTGGAGCCAAGTTATCAGCTAACACTGATGCTAGCTAGATAGCTTGGTTAGCAAGGTGCATCCTTAATTCATGTTAACTGTGA
Organism: Sander vitreus; assembly: GCF_031162955.1. Taxonomy (NCBI): domain Eukaryota; kingdom Metazoa; phylum Chordata; class Actinopteri; order Perciformes; family Percidae; genus Sander; species Sander vitreus. The sequence goes on along the minus strand of NC_135861.1, from coordinate 10,471,177 downwards.
CATTAATTGGGATGATCATTTTGGCTAGCAAAAACCGGATTAAAACAAAATGTACTTACCAGAAAGAATTAACAGCCGACTCCTTATATTGTCTTTTAGTACAACCGAACACTAAACAAGACGTTTTTAGGCGACCATGTTACTATTAACTTAATCATAAACTAAAAACACACTGTGAAAGGGTCAAAGTTCTAAGACAAAAACATGGACAGCACCCAAAAACAAGTTCACAGCTATTTAAATCTACACAGTGCCATGGTTACGCATTGGTAAGCCTCTATCCTGATTGATGGATCACCGTGGTAGCGACTTGTCAATCACAAGGTAGCCATGCCCTAATGCATACCCTGCTTTATCATCTATTGTAGTCTAAATGGGACCATGATTTACTGAATGAACATCATGCTGCATTGAAGACTTGAAACTAGTGATTGAGACCATAAACTTATTATGAAAATGTTAGTCTCACATTGTCAGACCTTCCTCCACAGTGCTGCAAATGAGTCCACATAGCATTCCGGGATAGAAGAAAAACATGCTCTGGTTTATTGGCATTTCTTTAAACCAATCACAATCGTCTTGGGAAGCGCTAACGCCGCCTTCCCACTGGCAGTTGAAATCAGCTCCGATACAGCTTCGAAACAACCTGAAGTCATTCATTTCCTATGGACATTCGCAGACTGCATGCGAATGGGTCCGAACAAGTGCGGTGCGAAAAAAATCGTGTCAGTTGGTCATCCGGATGCGTAAAAAAATTGAACTCTTGCGAAAGGCTACGGACGGTTCCTATCTGACAATTCCAGCGGAAGTTAGCGTTGCTATGGTACTGATAAACAAACCTGCTAATGCTAATTGGTTATCTAGCAAAAGACATCAAACTATTGACGTTATATCACATTTAACCGATGTGACATTTCAACGTCCTGGGCAACTTTTCTCCATGGAGCAGCCTTTCTATTTATATCTGTATAAGAGAGGTCATAGAGAATCGAAGTGCTGTACGGAGCAACAGCGCCTCTGCAAAATAGCCTCGGGATGGAACTTCTTTTGGTGGAACATACGTTGTGTACGTGTACATTCAAAGGTTGTTTTAGTCGTGCAACAGAAAACTCAGATTGGACAGTCTAGCTAGCTGTCTGGATTTACCCTGCAGAGATCTGAGGAGCAGTTAACCATAGTCCTCATAAATTGACTGGAGTTTAAAATACCAACACAAAGAAAGCCAGAGGTATCCGGCCTAAACAAGGGACATCCAGCGGAATTTCCGGCAGCATCGGAGCAATTCTGGAAGTGGAACATTATGTATATAGACTATGAAAATGTTTACGGAGGTTATAAATCAAGTGAGAAGTAGAGTCATTTTCTCATAGACTATATGCTTTCCATTCTGACTCTTTTTTTTGCAACCAGTGGAGTCACCCCCTCCTGCCCCATAGAAAGAATGCAGGTTTAGTGCACTTCCACATTGGATTCACTTTTCTGACCCAGATGTTACGTCCACTTCTTATATACAGTCTACGGTTTAAAACCCATGCGGATGAACGCTCTGAAGCTACAGTAGTAGGTTGACTTTTTGTGCTTAGATTGTCTTCACAGTATCCTGTTCCCAAAGAACAAGAAGGAATATCCATGCTCAAATGTCCAAGTCACTTGCCATAATCAACAGATCTCTCTGTCAAACAGCAACACACACTGAAAATGAAAAATGGCTCTGGACTTTTGACTCAGACCAGCCCCCTGCCAAAACCATCTGCATGACTGGTTTTGTGATTTATGTGTAACATTTAACACATTTTACACACATAGCAAAGATGGCGGAGCACCAATAGTCACACTTGTGCCTTTTTACCTTGTTGTTGTATATTCACTTAAGTGTTTAAATTAGACAGCATGGGCATTATTAACCAACAGGTATGATCTAACAAGCATTTCTAAATAGCTCTTCATATAGTATGGAGAGTGTTCGGTAGATGCACAATTACTTTATGCCTATGCTGGTACAAAGCCAGTATCTGACTATGTTTGGCACTTAGCTGGCTTGTCCCTGTGGAGTGCTCGCTTTCCATTTGCATTTCTTTGAATGAATTCAGCATCATTACATTTAAGTGCCTCAGTTCTCTCTTTAACTCTTTAATTTCTTGACCGAGAGCTTTGTTCTGTCTCCAAGTTCTTCAGAATTCTGTTTTTGTCCCAATTTCTGCTCTCTTCAAACCTGTCTCTGTTTCAACAAATCCTCCACACATACGACCACATTAGTTGTTTGTTCCTACCCTCTTGTACAACCCGCAGGAGCGTTTCCTAAATTGGCATCCCTACCGGTGTAAGCCAATCAACACATCCACATACCTAAATGTAACTGTCGGAGTTTCAAACACGCGGTTAACGTTGTGAAACAGTTGCAGTTTGGTTACCTTTAGGCAACAAAACTACTTGTTTAAGCAGGGTTTCCCGCAGAAAATGTGTTAGTTAAGGTGGTAGGGTTGCAGAGATGCATATATAAATGCTTTCTGCTTGCCATATGCCAACGCTCCGGTAAGTCCACTCACCCTGTCTCTGCCAGGGCATGCCCCAGCTTCCTGCACATTTGACAAACTCCCACAAACAACGATAGCGATTTATCCCTTTAAATGTGAATAAACGACAGTTACACTCACCACCAGCAAATGCTCTTTCCGTTGTGATTGGTGGTATCTTGACAACTCACCGTTACCTTGTTTCCTACAGACTGTGTTGATGCGACTTGTACATTACAGCCACTCAAACAGGACAGAGTAACGGCAGATATTTTTGATGACTTAGTTAAGGCGGCAGGCGCGTGTTGGTAAGGAGGCCACCTAAACTGCAAAGTGCTGTGGGAAACCCTAGTTAAGATCAAGGTTTAGGTTAAAATAAGTAAGTTGGTTACGTTACTTAAACTATGTACGTAACTTGACTTACAAGTTAACCTCCGTACGTTAGTTAAAATATGTCAACATTAATTTATTCTCTTGTCTTTGTCCTTGTTCCTGGTTTAACCCTGTTAAAAGATGTTTATGTTGAAAACACAATCACTTGACATGCCCGTTTTTAGCCCTGTTAGCCCTGGACTGAATCAAAAGTGTGACCAAAAGGGGGGGAAAAAATGCGTGAAAATGAAAACTAATAGCATTATTTGTGAAAAGTGAAAGCTGAAAGAAGCTTAGGAGAATTGTTTTCTCTATATCTTTTGTAGCTGTAGCACCAGCGCCACTTTGTCTCTTTCCTCTACACTGAGAGAGACACTGCACAGTAAACATGCTGCGCTGAAGTTAGCTGGCAGGGTTTATTCATCTCTATAAAGTCTGGCCTCAGAGAGAGACTTGGCATTGGAACAGAGAGTGGACCTTCTCCCAGTGGCTGAGGGGGTGAGACGCTGCTTGGTTATCTGAGGGACTTTGTTGTTATTGATGTATGGGATGGATTTAATGCCCTTTTTCACAAACTCTCCCTTTCTCTTAAACATTTTTGTTTCTGTTAAATATTTGCTGCTGTTGTTGTTTTGTCCTCGCTGGTGTTGTGGTTCTTGTTGCTGCTCTAACTGATAATGATTCTCGGCAAGTCAAATGAAATACGACAAAGGTAACAGTCTTTCTAGTGTTTGAATTTGGAGAACTGAACAGAAAACATTCAAAGGTGTATTTGGGGATTTTGACATCATGAGGAGGAATTTACATTCTACCATTTCACACGCATTATACTTTTTTATTTTAAAGGTGTATTCTATATTTTTTGTTTACTAAATTTGATTGTTTATGCAAACAAATTGAGTTAAATGAATTTAGTGTTCTTTATCAGAATAACTTACCTGGCACAAAAACATAATGATTTAACAATTAAATGAATAAATTAACTATTAAGTAGTTAAATTAGACTAGGTAGAGTCACAAATGTTTGGCTATGGTCCTGGACGCTAGGCCCTCTAGTGTCTAGGGTCAGTGGCAGATGATCATATGAAACATTCATACACCATGTTTTTCCATTAAATAAGTGCAGTGGTTTAAAAAAGTTTAAAAATGCCATATCATTGTGTGTGTATATGTATATAGCTATATATATATATATATATATATATATATATATATATATATATATATATGTATAGATAGTATCTCTCTCATACTGTAGATGAGATATATATGTATCTATCTCTATATATATGAGAGAGAGAGAGAGATATCCTGGTTAATAACAAACAAATCTGTCTAAAGACATAACCTTCAGTTGTTTCTATTCAATATTTAACATTCTTCACCAACATCAAATATAATTGGCATTGGGCGCCTGGGTAGCTCACCTGGTAGAGCAGGGTGCCCATATATAGAGGTTTACTCCTCGGCGCAGTGGCCGCTGGTTCAACTCCGCCCTGCAGCCTTTTGCTGCATGTCATTCCCCCTATCTCTCCCCTTTCATGTCTTCAGCTGTCCTACACAAAATAAAGGCCTACAATGCCCCAAAAAATATGATTTGCATTAAACATTAATAAATAGTGGTGGAATGTAACTAAGTATGTTTTCTCATGTACTGTACTTAATTACAAATTTGAGGTACTTGTACTTTACTTGAGTCTTTTCTTTTCATGCCACTTTCTACTTCGACTCCACTACATTTCAGAGGAAAATATTGTACTTTTTACTCCATTAGTTTGACGATTGCTTACACACTGACAGTGAATTGTTAGACAAAAGCATCAACACCTTAAACTTTTGTAACCATGCCTTAAACAAAGGCACCAAAAATACAAACATTTTCTGCTTTGCACTTTGTTTGCAATTCTGCAATGCAATTCTTGCAAAACACGGTTGCTTACATTAGAAACTTTATTCAAGAATGAAAACTCTTGCAATCATTCAGGGAAACACTTCTTTTCAAAATGCAAAACACTATCTGAAATTGGGGAAATATCCCCTTGTGTGCCACCGTTAGTCTGCAATGAGTTCTCCATCACCATGACACTCTAGGTCCCTACTGGACCCCTTACTCCCCATTCGGCTTTGTATTGGAAAGTGTACGATGCCAACCACATGCCTGCATGCCTCTTCTGCAATCGATGGAAAAGGCATGCAGAGACATTGAGGTGGGGTCAGTCCAGAGTTGGATACGGCACGCAAGGCCTCATTTCCCCCGTTGCCTGGCCAGGGATGATATTGCTTGTGATGTGAATGAGGTGATGTGGCCAGACCCCAACAGAAGACGGGATCCATAAACCATCCACCCCATCATTTACAAAACAATTTTGTTTACCATTTTAGTGCAATTATTTTTGTTTACAGTAACATATTGTATCCATGTATGTACTGTAATTCTACTTTTCTTTGTATTTTTTGTTTTAAAAACCTGCAATAGGAAAAAAATAAACCATGTATTTTCTGATGCCTTTCTATTTTTGCGTTCATTGAAATGTAAGTAGATGTTCTTTCACAGAAACCTGTATGAGAAAATAGGTATACAAAGTACTAAAGAGAGCAGTGTTTTGTATAAAGTAGGCTACATCAGTGATTACATTTACATGCACATAATATTCCGGGTTTTACCCTTATTCCGAAAAAGACGATATTCCGACTAAGCTGTTTAGGCCTACATGGCTAATGAAAGTGAATACTCCTGTTTACATGTAGCCGTGCAAAATACAATTTGTGTGCGCATATCCAAAAACCTGTTGATATTCAAGTCTTTGATAATGTTTAAAAGTAGCTATTTCTCCTTCTTATCGGGTCTGCAGCCTTGCAAACTGTGGGCTGGTTGGTTTGTGTACAACATCCATAGCAACGCACAGAGCTGACCATTAGCCGTAAACAGGCAAGAGGCTGTAAACTGCAGTAAAATAACCCGATTGAGACGAATAGTCTGAAATAGTTGTATAGATGTCCAAAGAATGCCTCTAAAATCTGAATTATACCGGAATATCCCACGTCTTAATCGGAATAATAGCGGAATATTGGTGTGCATGTAAACGTACTCCGTGTGTTGTTGCTGCTTTGAAAGAGTAATTCAAGTGGTTCATGTGTATATCATTTTGTTGCAAAAATGCCATTTTGAAAAAGGACAGTTAGGTTTTGATTGCAGAGTTTAATCTTGACATTCAGTACTTTTTCCTTTTTAATTCTTTAAATAGGCTACATTCTTTTCTTTTCATTCCTTTCATCTCCTATAACTTTTAGAATACACACAAAGCCCACAGTAGCATGTCCAGATGTAGTCAATCTCCGATATATCAAATTCAACTAATGTTTTCTGGAGCTTTACTGTGTACGAGCAGCAGAAAAGAATTCGGGATAAATAATGAGTAGGCTAACAGCAGGTGTGTAACACAGTGTTTTTGGACACGTGATGCTCCGTTGCAGTCGATCCTTACGCCTATGCGCGTTGATGTCACTCCTCATGCCCTTCTTTAAGTGAGAGTGTCACGTGAATGGTGCGACCTCTAGCTCACCCAGTAAGAGCGTGCGCCCCATGTAGGCTGAGTCCTTTGCAGCGGCCGAGTTCGAGTCCGACCTGCGGCCCTTTGCTGCGTGTCATCCCCCGTCTATTCAAAATCATTAAAAAAAAGTGTCCTGTGAACGCGCACGTATACTGTAAGCTCCGTCCCTCTCTCCCTTCACTTTCGTCTTCCCAGCATCAGCAGCATCGACAGCCAGAAAACGCATGCCCGCGTCTGTGGTTACCTGCTTTTGCTCTTCAAATAACCGTTTGTAAATCCAATAATTCTATCATGCATACCAGCTCTTGATGGATGCTCATTTCTGGCCAATAAACATTACTTTTGAGACACCATGCATGGCGTATACTGAAAATTCACATTGCAATGATTCCATTCTGTGTAGGCCTACATATGGTGTGTGTATGTATGTGTGTGTGTATATATTATTATTATTATTATTATTATTATTATTATTATTATTATTATGGATTATTGACAATTTAGTTGAACTGCATTGCTTCATTCAGAGATAATGGGCCTAAAATCAATTTACCGATTATAAATGACAGCATAGATCTGAATGTTGTAGATTCATAGAAGACATTACAGTAGAGAAAAACAAACAAACTCATGCGAGTTATGAACAGAGGGGAGGCAATGCTCAGAAATAAAACAACCTAAATGAATACCATCCTGAGAACTATAGGCTAATTGAATTGTTTTTCTATTTGTAGCGGTTTCTTTATGATGATCGCCAACCGCATGTTCTTTTCATTTTACTCCATATTGCTCGTTGTATCATCATAATCTTGCTACTGCTGAGACCGAATTTCGCCAACGGTGCTCATTTAACTTTGATCTGATCTAATCTCGGTTTCTCTCACCTCTCTCGCGCTTTTATTTCCCCTCGCAGTGGCCGTGGCCGCGCGCTGCGCGCTCCCTTCATCACGTCAGGAGGCAGCAAACTGGTCCTGAAGCTGATGAGGATGATGGCGGTGATGGAGGAGCAACGCTGAGTTCGCTCTCCCAGTTTTCGCTCCCCCTTTTCCGTTCATTATTTTCTGACTATATTAAAAAAAAGACAACATAGCGTCATAGAAGAGAAACCGCCGATTTGACCGAATACCTTTCTCCACCTCCCTCCCTCCCGTCTCCTGAGCCGAGACAGAGATGGGGAACGAAGCGAGCATGGAGGGCGGCGGGCAGCCCGGTGAGCCAGGAGCCGTCGGGATGATGGGGTCGGTGATGCCCGGAGGACCCGCAACACGACCGGGGGCAGGACAGCACGTGAAGCCGGTCAACGGAACCGCCACCGGTGGAGGGATGGGGATCGGAGGCCCTGGGATGGGAATGACAAGGTAGGAGCAGCAGTAGTGATGCTGTTTCGACTAAACGGGGCTCGCTGAAGTACTCTGGGTTTACTACATCTCAATGTTTGTTTTACCACGGAAACGGTTGATGAATAAAAGACCAGATGTCATTTGCTTTAGGTTTTAGAGAGATGGAGTTAACAGGGTGTCACAAATTGTTTCCCTCTGTCGTGTATTATTTTAAGGAGGACATATAAGCTGATGGTGTGTTATTACAAGGAGAGGAGTAAAATCCCGCGCCGATCTCTGGATGCTGAAAACCCGAGAGCTGTCCGCGGTGCTGAAACGCTACAGCTGCGCCGCTGAGCCTGAATGCCTAATTTTATAGTGTTTCCCAAAATAGGTTTGACATTGCATGTTAAGGTGGTTCACAACCACCGTGTCCCTGTGCTCTTTGTTACGGTTATCATCAGCGATCATTTAGAGCGGTTTTGGTCTAAGATTGTGGTTAATCCGCGGTGGCATGTGCCGTAATAGTATTTCCTCCTTCCTCCAGGTCGGGTTGTGCTTTGGCGTATTGTGTTGAATGGGACGTGTCTTTGACAGCTGCTGGAAAATACACAACCAAGCCCCCGTTTTTCTTCATTATCATTTTAGAAACGTGACCATTTGGACGTTTTTGTGCTTTGTGCTGTTGTAGATGTGATGCAGCTGGATGCTTAAGCGTCTTCATACTCTCTTCCGTATGGGCGAGAGGGTGTGTGTGTGTGTGTGTGTGTGTGTGTGTGCGCAACGTTTCCATTAAAGACATAGAAGCGTCTGACAGATGGTGCCGCTTACCATACCTTACCATGTCAAACCAAACCCTGTCAAATCAAAGCTTATTACTGTGCCACATACATAATTCCACACAACATGTAAGCTATATCACAATAACCAAAATTAAATGTCTAATATCTTCTCACAATACTGATATTCTTAACATACAGTGTCACCCAGTTCAGCATCTACTGGATGACTGGAGACTATAAAATAACCATACTATGGCATGACATCAACAGCACTATAGCATGTGTCGTATTCCACTAAATCATGATATTCCTTACACATACAACCAGATCTCATAGGAAATGTGTGCTTGTTTGTATTATGTATGAGAAATTGTGGACCATTTTTGGACTTTCTAATCCAAACGTGCAACCCTGTTCTCATAATACGACTGTCAGACTTTTTCAAGGACATTATATAGGCCTATACAAAAATCTCTTTAACGTGTATTGGAGTACCCAGGTTAGAAGTTGTTTTACCATACTACACCATAGCATGCAATGACATAACCCTGACCAGAACATCTGTACAAAAGCTGCACAGTGGACACACATCAAACCACATAGCCTATGTAGCAAAGGCCTACATACAAAGTAGCAGCTTTTCTATCAATTTTGGTAGATTCACTTTCTCCCCTACAGCTCCAATCTCTCCTTTAGCTTGGCTCAGCTAACACATTCATATGCTACAATCTTGTGTCTTTGCCACAAGCAAGGAATTCCAGTTTACTGTAGGCTACCACCTCATCCATACATTCTGCAGCCAGGCTATTGTACAGAGACCTAATCAGGTTGACATTTTGTGGAAATAATGCCACGGTAGGGCTACAGCTGGCCTACAAACACACCAGGGTGTGTGTGTGTGTGTGCACGTTATAATTAGGACACAGTCCGGGTTTGATTCATGCCTCTGCAGGAGAGAAGAGCAGAGTGGAGCAGCATGGGCCTATCCATCATTATATAACACAGGGACTCAGAGCAGATGACAGCTTCAGCTCCCTTTCAATGAACAACAACAGAGCTGAACATGCTCTGATGCATTCTGTTTAGGGTATTCCCAGTAATGTAGTGTTTGTCTTTGTTGCTTTTATCAAATATTTAAGATATAATATATCTGCAGGTTTCTGCACTCCTGGTTGCAGACCTCAAAATTGGCGCCCACATTTCAAATCCTGAATTAAAGGTGAGGGGTTTTGCGGCATGAAGCACCTCACATTAAGTATTTATAACGGCGTAATGCAAGGCCATGTGAACAAATTGAATCACGTGCAGAGCGTGTTTGACCCCCCCCCCTACACACACACACACACGCTCACACACACACACACACACACACACACACACACACACACACACACACACACACACACACACACCCTCCCTCTTCTGCACTGCTCTGCCTGACTGCCTGTTCCTATCACTCTCTCTCTCCCTCTCCCTGTCTCCTCTGCGCACTCACATGCCTTGCTACTCTCTTTTCCTTCTCCCTTTTTCTCGGTCTCTCTATATCCTGTGCACACTTGCAGTCTTTATATAGGAGCAAGGATGTTGTTCTCTCTCAATTCCCTTTCTTTCTGTCTCCCTTTCTTCCTATCCCTCTTATTTTATTGCTTTTGTCTGTATTTCTTTTTCACTCACATATTTCTTCTCTATGCACATTACCATGCTCTTTCAATCATTTAAATCTCTCTCTCTCTTTCTTCCCCTGTACCTCTAAATTAACATACCACTCACTCATCATTTTGTGCTGTTTACAATGTACAACGTAAAGCGGTATGGCAGAGGTATGGGTGTTTATTTTAAAGGATAAAGCTGCTATTGTTCAAATTTCTTATTGTCAACAAAACCTAATAAAAAGACCAAAACCAACAATGTGTTAGTCAAACTGACCTTCCATGTCTGTGGCACCCAGTCCCAAGCCCATTGGTTCCTACTGAACATGCCCCACAAACAAATTGTTGCATTAAAAAAAAAAGGCTCAGTAAATTTCTAAAAACAGCTGGATACTTTAGTTGTTAGCAAACACTACTCAAACATGAGGAAAGAGTGCATTTTTTTTGGATGACATATTTGTTTGTGTTTTCCAAAACTGTTATAAGTCACTGTTAAAAAATAAATCCTATGGTTAAGTTTAGCCAGAAAAACAACTGTTATAGGTTTAAGGAAACATCATGATTTGGGTTAAAATAAATATTTGGTTAAAGTTAGGGGAGCTCACTCGGCTCACTTCTTCCTTTGCTCCCATAATTATTACGGTCGTGAAAGATCTTTGCCACTTAAACGTAAACATATGCTGCTTTGGGGCATTTGCTTAAACAAGTAATACTGTCGCTCTTCTTGACAGCACACTCTCTGCAAATATACTGTACATTTCCCTCCCCCCGTCTCTCTATCTCGCTCTCTCTTCCTCTCCACCCCCTTCTCAACCAATAACCAGCAGCCTATAAATGGCTCTGCCTTTACAATGAGATACAACTGTAGTGCTATATAGGGGATGTGAGTACAGATAAGGAGAGATAGAGGAAGATAGAAAGAGAGCTGAAGGAGGTGAAAGGGGAGAGAATAGTGAAAAGGAGGGAACAGAAGCTGGTGGAAATAGATCAAGTGTAGTGTACAATGGGATATAACCTGAAGGGACACAGAAAGGGGAAAAGAGTAATGCGGTAGTTAAAGATCAAAAGGTGTTTAAAACTGTTACCTCCAGTCAGGGATCATCCAGGAACAACAAGCACTATAAATAAAAAATATATTATATTGCCAGGAAAACAGTTCAGATTATTGTGATGTAATGTGCATTATACCAGATGTTGTACAGCATGTTTCGTACAATAAAATTTTATTAAATGATATATGTAATTGTATAAATAAAGTACATTTGAATTTGAGAAAAATTGAAAATGGAGAGGACAGCGGAAGTTGAAGAAGGCGGAGTTCATAGAGGAAATCGACAGGGCCTAATTTACAGCCTAAGAGAGACCGAGAGAGACAATTAGGGAGAGCGCACATATGTATAAGCGGAGAAAGAATTAAAAAAATAGAGCGAAATTAAGGATGGAGAGTATGGATATCCAGATGGCTAAAGATAAAGGAGGTAGAAAGGAATGAGAGAGCATAGCAAATACATAGAGAGAGAGAGACCTAAGATCTACAGCACATATGGAACAAACCACTCCCTTTCTGTGGCATCATGTTTGCAGACTTATTTGTCACATACAGTTGAGGCTGTGTCTACATTTGTGTGTGTATATGTGTAAATGTGTGTGTTATGCACACTGGTGTGTGTGTATGTGTATGTATATAATCAGTAACTGTGAAGAGCTGCTCGATGACTTGCGACATTGCAATTTATTCCCTATACGCACTCATCAAGCTGTGTGTAAGTGAGAGAGAGAGAGAGAGATTAGTGTAGGAGAGTGTGAATATGTGAGTATGATGGAAAGAAAAAAAGAGTGTGAACATTAAGTTTATTTTTTCTTCCTCTGACACCCTTGAGACCAATTTCCACTTTCCAGAGAGGCATGCATGTGTGTGTTTGTGTGTGTACATGAGTGTGTGTGCATGTTAAAGTGTGACTTTGTTTTTTCACCTCTTGCAGAAAATCAGCAGCCTGTCACTGCAGTGTTCAGTGTGAATGTGCAGTGCAACTGAATTTGTTATTTAGGCTTTTTTCTTTTGTGATTTCTCACAGCAGCAGAGAAACAAACGCTGATACGTTTCAGTTTCTGATCCATTGAGTGGGCTGGTTACCGGCCTTCATTTAGCCTTTAGTTGGTAAAATTGATGGTGAGGTTGAAAATGGTCAGTTGGGAAGCTGAGTAGATGTAGGCCAACATTTCAATTTAATAACATCAGGCTGTAGCTAGTACAGAAGCACTGATGAATGCGAGTCCAATATTCCCTCTCCTTTCAAAATATCTGTCTTTTTAGCTGCCAGATGCTGCCGTTTGGTGCTGGGCAGGTAACATACTGTACAGTGGGTTTCTCAGAGGTTGATTATTGAAAATAGCTGCCTGCTGCTGGGTAAGAGGTTACATTGACTAAACCATACAGTACAGTTAATATGCCATTAACCCAAAGCAGTAAGCTAAAAGAGGCTTAAAAGCTCGGTAGAGCTGCAGGGTTGGGTGATAGATTTTTGTGGTTTCATCTGTACAAGCAAAATATGTTCATGTTACACATAGACTTGATTCATTGTCAATAAACAAGTGGAGCTATATGAGTTTCAGCTGATTTACGGCATCGCAATAATGAATGGTTGAATGGATTATTAAAGGTTGTGGGAAACATTTCAAAGAAGTCTCTTAATTCAACTCAACTTTTTTAATATAGCACTTTAAACACAACAGATATGTTGATGACAATGCACAGAGACAAAAAACAACTTAGCTGCAGGTTGGCTTTACCTTACTGAACAAAAAAAAAAGACCGTGATCTTGTCACTGTAAATTCTGTCTTCTCAGGGTTTTTGTGTGGGATTTCAAACCATACAGTTGGAAAACACTATCCTGGGCTAAGATTGTAGGTTGACTTTCTGACGCTTACCCGGAAAGGCAGTGAGTAGGTTCTTAGTCATCATCTTTAACCGCCTGGTTCACAAACCGTAGCCTGACCTCATCTCAAAATTAGCCTCATAAGTTCACATGGACGTGTTCGATAGCGATTGTGAATGGACATAAGAGAGAATGTGTTTCTCTCTGTGGGCGTGTTAGTGTGTGAGCTTGAAAAGTGAGATTTATTTTTAACAAATTGTGTGTTTGTGAAAGTGTGACAGAGTGGGTGAGACACAGACAGAGGCTCTCTATATATTTACACGCCCTGTTATCAGGAGGACATGTTTGCGGGAGCCTCCAAATACTAAATGTGTTTGGGTGGCTGCATCAGGAGATAAGATGGCAATAAGCACAATATCACAGCCCAAGACAGTATTGGTTTTCAGCAAATAGATGCTGTCGCTGGAGCTTATGAGTGAAACACAGAAATAGACTGAACAGAAATTATACGGCCATCTGAACAGGACGAGGAGGGAAATCTGCGGAATGAACTGAAGACATTGGTGGTTATTGGATTATCTGTTGGATTCTTTAACCAGGAGAATGTAAACTCCTGTAGTCGCTAAGTGAATCTGTAGGAATTTGTCCTTGTATACGTAGACAGGGCTGGACTTTACCGAAAAAGTCAATGCAATGCATGCTAGAACACAAGCAGGAGACACTATCAAATGTCCAAAGGAAAAGGCTTTTTCTAACCTCATTCATGCCAATATTGGTAAAACTTAAACTAAGCATACAGGCTACAATATGCAAATTATTATAGTGACTATTAGAGTAAAACACAAACAATCCCGCCAAGAGCTTCCTGCCATTCTGTTGGTCAGTACTACTCTATTGTAGAATGACAAACCTGAAACCTTACTTTGCCCTCTGGTTCATTGTGAGCCCTGTAATATATTTTAAAGTGATATTCCACCGTAAACATTTGAGTATCAAACACCATACACATGCTAGATGCAAACTGGTTTGCACTCAAAGTTTCCAAAGCTTTTCGGAGTTCTTATTTGTTGTATATTTATTCATTTACAGTGCAGAATAATAATTTAGCCAACACAGAGGCTGTGGTAACAGTTGCTATAGGAGGTTTAGGTTTTTCCACAACAATTAAAAGACACTTAGAGTTTGAGAGTTACTTCTGTAAATTGATTTACAACAACCTGCACAGCTGTGTCATCTCTTCCACGCTTGTTGCCATTTTTGTGACTGATTTTCAGTTTGATATGTTTCCGAGATGTGAGCTGAAATCAACATTCTAAACCCCACCTACAAAGCTCTGACTGGTTGATTATTTTTCCAACCAGCACAGACATAACGACAAAGGGCAGTTCAGAGGTCTTGAACCAGGCTAGCTAAATATGCTGTTTCAGTCTCAGTTTTGTCATGCATGACTTAAAGTTTATAACGCCCACGATATTTCATCTATGAATTTGTTCCAAGGTTGCAGCATGAAAAATGTATGTAATATTGCTTTTTTAGCTCATACTGCAGATGGGTTGGAATGAGGTTGGAACATGCCACACCCTTTAAATCTCTGCGACTGGAAGGATCAAAAGTCTAGATTACGGAGGCCTCCTGGTTTTGGCTGTCGTTCCCCTTCCAGGGCTCAGCAGGGATTTGTAACAGACACTCTGACCTCATGTAGTGAGCAGAGTGCAGCGCTGCTTCAACCACCTCAGCCAGCACTGCCGGTTTCCACAATGATGCCAGGGTGGTGTATCAGACCTTAAACAGTATTAGTCCTGTGTCTACCGGAGCCTTTGAGGACTTTGACATTGTTAATTTGATCTTCACTATAATGCCAAACAGCTCACAAAACATTACTGTGGTTTTATTTAAGGAAATAGTTTACTTAGTTCCTTTAGGACAAAGAAAGAGACAAAGAAAGAAAAGACTAGAAACTAGTACATTTCTCTGCTGTCCACAGCTTACTGATTAGCCCTTCAAGGCCAGAAAAGAGCTAATCAAAACCCAATTATTATTCATGATCTTTATTAACCACCAAACCACAAAACTAAGATTATACCTTACTGTCAGAAACCATTTGTTTGTTGAGCTATTAGCTAAAATAAACATCATGTTTGATGATTTAGACTTTTGGAATAATATTTTTTTGATCAGTTACATCTTTTCCTGATTATAGTATTATAAAGTATTCACATTTACCTTCATTTTTAAATAAAAAAGCTTCAACAGGAAAACGTTTTTCGATATATTGCCAACTAGGTGTTGGTGCTGTATGCTAATGTGGTTATATTGGGACTAGGAAAAAAGAGTTCTCCTGTACTCCAAAGTCAAAATACAGAAAAAATGCACAAAGGGACACTTTTTGCAGACTGTTACTGTAAAACTCAAGTTGACAAGGGCAATGAAATGTATTTTCATCCTCCCTGCTGACCCACATAGCACTAAAAAGGGTACATGACTATGTTTCTCCTGTGACAGACAGAGGTTTGTATTATATACAGTAGAAGCTTAAGTCCTTTTTGGAAGGTGTTCACAATGACAGTTTAAGTGTTGCTTTACATAAATGTCCACGCCCCCTGAAGGTATTTCACTATTTGTTTCACACAGAGCGTTTCAGTGTCGTGTGATCCAACTGTGGGTTGAGGGTCCTCTCACCCTGCCAAGAAATCCTGTCCAGCTAAAGCTCTGATGTTAACAAATTGATCGGCTCTGAGGCGAGCTGTGACCCAATGCACTGCTAAAAATATGAAGGGTCAACAGCCAAACTGCACAGCTCCTCCGTCTCTGCCAGAAAACCATACAACAGCGGACAATTAATAAGCCAGCTCTGGCCAGAACGAACTCTCCAGACACTGAGACAGAGACTGACACACAGCAGCCTGCCCTGACATTTACCTGGATACAGGTGCTCAGTCTCCCTTTGGCTTGCATTTACCATTTTCAATCCAACATTGCAGGCTTGGATCAAAGACCTTTAATTCATGCAAACCTGGCATTGAAAACAATTAACGAATAAGCCACCTCTCATAAAAACCTAGAATGAAGCATTGAGACAGTACAGCATGATTGCTCTGCACAAAGCAGAAATAAATAATAGCACTTCTAAAATACAGTCTGTACACAATGACAAAAAAAAGAAGTGCTCAATATATCTGGTTGTCTGTAGTGTATAGGCAGCTAACTCTGCCCATACAGCTGACAAATTCTTGTGACGCTTCAGAGGAAAGGACGTCTCATCCCTCTAAAACACATTTCATCTCTCTTCCCATGTTTTCCTCGCGTCTTTCCCATGCTTCCTTGGTGGGACGGACTAAGACGCGAAGAAGGGAGGCAAGTGGAGGAGCCGGGGATGCAATTGAAGGGAAGTGAGAAGCACCTTATTTGTGTCTGAACCAAGACATCTGGCCTCCACTTCACCCCTGTTGTGAAGATCACACTCATGCGTATTGTTACACACATACTTATCTCACAATAGTCTATATCCAGGACGTTCCACTTCGGGGATTACTCCGTTGCCGTTGGAAATTCCGCTTCATTTTATGCTTTTCAGCCGGATGTCCGTTACCTTGTCCGTTTTGTTTGTGTCGGAATTTTTAACTCTGGTCGATCTACGAGGACTAGAGCAACTGCTCCTCAGATCTCTGCAGGGTAAATCCAGACAGCTAGCTAGACCATCCAGCCCGGTCTCACGGCAGTTCGTGTAAATGTCACGTTATTTTTAATCTATTGATACGTGTTCACAGGGACGTTTTTCTCGTTTTTTACGTAGTGGCCAGCACGAACATGTGAAGTAATGTATTTCAATGGGAAGCATATTTCGTGGTCACAGCACGAAAATGGTAGGAAGTAGTATAAAAAGCCGGAAATCCGCACAGGACTTTCACCCGGGCGAGCGGGGATCGCGTCCCGCGTGTGGTGTTTTGTTTCCTGTAGTCTTCCTAATCACAACCGTCCCGTTATTGTCGTGTGTCCCCAGCGGCCGTCTCCTGGCGTGTGAGGCGTCCTTTCCCTGTAGTGTTTTTCCTTAACCCAACCTCCGCCATCCCGTTATTGTGGCGCGTCCCCAGCGGCCGTCCCCCGCGGCCGTCTCCCGGCGTGTAAGGCGCCCTTTCCCCGTAGTGTTTTTCCTAAACCCAACCTCCGCCATCCCATTATTGTCGCGTGTCCCCCGCGGCCATCTCCCGGCGTATGAGGCGTCCTTTCCCCGTAGTCGCATCCCCAGTGGCTGCCTCCCGTCATATGAGGCGTCCTTTTCGGGCCGTCTCCCGGCGTGTATGAGGCGTCCTTTTCGGCCGTCTCCCGCCGTGTGAGGCATTCTTTCCCCGTAGGGTATTTCGTGCTGGCCACCACGTAAAAAATGAGAAATGTCCCCGTGAACACGTATCAATAGATTAAAAATAACGTGACATTTACACGAACTGCCGTGAGACTGGGTTGGACCATCTGTCCAATCTGAGTTTTCTGCTGCCCAACTAAAACAACTTTTGAACGTACACGTTCCACCAAAACAAGTTCCTTCAAGAGGCTATTTTGCAGCAGCACCATTTCTTTTCCTGGTGCTTAGCACTGCCCATGACGATTGTGATTGGTTTAAAGAAATGCCAATGAACCAGAGCACGTTTTTCTCCCATCCTGGGATGCTGTTTGGACTAGCTAGACCCTCCTTTGCAGCGCTGTGGAGGAGGGTCTGGCAAAGCGAGACTAATCTCACACCTAATATGCAAACATAAACATCAGAAACACAGTACAGGCACACACACACAAGTTGGATTTTGTATGATTAAGATCTCTTCTCCGGGAACCATAACCTTATCGTGGTGGAGAGGTTTGTGTGTCCCTATGAACCTGAGGGCTGTGTTGTCTGGAGCTTTGTGCTCCTGGTAGGGTCTCCCAAGGCAAAGTGGTCTCAGGTGAGGGGCCAGACAAAGAATGGTTCAAAAATCCTATGAAAAATTGAGGAAGGGATGAAGTGACCCTGCCCGGAGGAAGCCCGGGGCCCCCGTCTGGAGCCAGGCCCAGATGGAGGGCTCGTCAGCGAGCGTCTGGTGGCCGGGTTTGCCACGGAGCCCGGCTGGGCACAGCCCGAAAAAGCTACGTGGCGGACATCCCTCCATCCCATGGGCCCACCACCTGTGGGAGGAACCGCTGGGGTCGGGTGCGCTGCCACATGGGTGGCAGTGAAGGTCAGGGGCCTCGACGGACCAGACCCGGGCAGCAGAGGCTGGCTCTGGGGGACGTGGAATGTCACCTCTCTGTGGGGAAGGAGCCGGAACTTGTGCGGGAGGTGGAGCGCTACCGGTTAGATCTGGTGGGGCTTACCTCTACGCACAGTCTTGGTTCTGGAACCATACTCCTGGATAGGGGTTGGACTCTTTTCTTCTCCGGAGTTGCCCAGGGTGTGAGGCGCCGGGCGGGTGTGGGGATACTCACAAGCCCCGGCTGGCGCCGCTACGTTGGAGTTTAACCCGGTGGGCGAGAGGGTCGCCTCCCTACGCCTGCGGGTTGTGGGGGGAAAACTCTGACTGTTGTTTGTGCATATGCACCAAACAAGAGTTCAGAGTTTTCGGCCTTCTTGGAGACCTTGAGTGGAGTCCTGCATGGGGCTCCAGTCGGGGGACTCCATAGTTCTGCTGGGGGGACTTCAACGCGCACGTGGGTAATGATGGAGACACATGGAGGCGTGATTGGGAGGAACGGCCTCCCTGATCTAAACCAGAGTGGTTGTTTGTTGTTGGACTTCTGTGCTAGTCATGGATTGTCTATAACGAACACCATGTTCGAACATAGGGATGCTCATAAGTGTACTTGGTACCAGAGCACCCTAGGCCAAAGGTCAATGATCGATTTTATAATCGTTTCATCTGATCTGAGGCCATATGTTTTGGACACTTGGGTGAAGAGAGGGCGGAGCTGTCAACCGATCACCATCTGGTGGTGAGTTGGGTCAGGGGTGGGGGGAAGACTCTGGACAGACCTGGTAAGCCCAAAGCGGGTAGTGCGGGTAAATTGGGAACGTCTGGAGGAGGCCCCTGTCCGACAGACTTTCAACTCACACCTCTGGCGGAGCTTTTCGTGCATCCCTGTGGAGGCTGGGGGGCATTGAACCCGAGTGGACAATGTTCAAAGTTTCCATTGCTGAAGCTGCGGTGAGGAGCTGTGGTCTTAGGGTCTTAGGTGCCTCAAGGGGCGGTAACCCACGAACACCGTGGTGGACACCGGTGGTCAGGGAAGCCGTCTGACTGAAGAAGGAGTCTTTCCGGGATATGTTATCCCAGACGACTCCGGAGGCAGTTGCAAGGTACCGAAGGGCCCGAAGGGCTGCAGCCTCTGCCGTGAAAGAGGCAAAGCAGCGTGTGTGGGAGAAGTTTCGGAGAAGACATGGAGAAGGACTTTCGGTCGGCACCAAGGTACTTCTGGAAAACCGTTCGCCACCTCAGGAGGGGGAGCGGGGGAACCATCCAAGCTGTGTACAGTAAGGATGGGACGCTGTTGACCTCAACTGAGGAGGTAATAGGGGCGGTGGAAGGAGCACTTTGAGGAACTCCTAAATCCGACTAATACGCCCTCTATGGTAGAGGCAGAGCTGGAGGATGAGGGGGGATTGGCATCAATTTCCCTGGTGGAGGTTGCTGAGGTAGTTAAACAACTCCACAGTGGCAAAGCCCCAGGAATTGATGAGATCCGTCCAGAAATGCTTAAAGCTCTGGGTGTGGAGGGGTTGTCTTGGTTGACACGCCTCTTCAACATTGCGTGGAAGTCTGGGATGGTGCCTAAGGAGTGGCAGACCGGGGTGGTGGTTCCCCTTTTTTAAAAGGGGGGACCAGAGGGTGTGTGCCAATTACAGGGGTATCACACTTCTCAGCCTCCCGGTAAAGTCTACTCCAAGGTGCTGGAAAGGAGGGTTCGGTCGATGAGTCGAATCTCAGGTTGAAGAGGAACAATGCGGATTCCGTCCTGGTCGTGGAACAACGGACCAGATCTTTACTCTCGCAAGGATCCTGGAGGGAGCCTGGGAGTATGCCCAACCAGTCTACATGTGTTTTGTGGATCTGGAGAAGGCGTATGACCGGGTGCCCCGGGGAGATACTGTGGGAGGTGCTGCGGAGATACGGGGTGAGGGGGTCCCTTCTCAGGGCCATCCAATCTCTGTACGACCAAAGCGAGAGCTGTGTCCGGGTTCTCGGCAGTAAGTCGGACTCGTTTCAGGTGAGAGTTGGCCTCCACCAGGGCTGCGCTTTGTCACCAATCCTGTTTGTAGTATTTATGGACAGGATATCGAGGCGTAGTCGGGGTGGAGAGGGGTTGCAGTTCGGTGGGCTGGGGATCTCATCGCTGCTTTTTGCAGATGATGTGGTCCTGATGGCATCATCGGCCTGTGACCTTCAGCACTCACTGGATCGGTTCGCAGCCGAGTGTGAAGCGGCTGGGATGAGGATCAGCACATCTAAATTGGAGGCCATGGCTCTCAGCAGGAAACCGATGGAGTGCCTTCTCCAGGTAGGGAATGAGTCCTTACCCCAAGTGAAGGAGTACAAGTACCTTGGGGTCTTGTTCGCGAGTGAGGGGACAATGGAGCGGGAGATTGGTCGGAGAATCGGCACAGCAGGTGCGGTATTACATTCAATTTATCGCACCGTTGTGACGAAAAGAGAGCTGAGCCAGAAGGCAAAGCTCTCAATCTACCGGTCAGTTTTTGTTCCTACCCTCACCTATGGTCATGAAGGCTGGGTCATGACCGAAAGAACAAGATCCAGGGTACAAGCGGCCGAAATGGGTTTCCTCAGGAGGGTAGCTGGCGTCTCCCTTAGAGATAGGGTGAGAAGCTCAGTTATCCGTGAGGAGCTCGGAGTAGAGCCGCTGCTCCTTTGCGTCGAAAGGAGCCAGTTGAGGTGGTTCGGGCATCTGGTAAGGATGCCCCCTGGGCGCCTCCCTAGGGAGGTGTTCCAGGCACGTCCAGCTGGGAGGAGGCCTCGGGGGAGACCCAGGACTAGGTGGAGGGATTATATCTCTAACCTGGCCTGGGAACGCCTCGGGATCCCCCAGTCGGAGCTGGTTAATGTGGCCCGGGAAAGGGAAGTTTGGGGTCCCCTGCTGGAGCTGCTACCCCCACGACCCGACCCCGGATAAGCGGATGAAGATGGATGGATGGATGGATGGATGATTAAGATCTAAAAAAACATGGTTGTATTTATGTTGAAAGTCATTATAGGCATAGATATTCTTCCAGTGTTGTGCACTACCAAAGATGGAGGTTCCTTCCTGACAAATGTTGAATGATCATCGATGACATTTTTTTCCACACCTTTCATGTCTTAACAGTTCTTTATTTAAAGGCAATTCCTCACCATGCAGTGGTCATCCTGCCTGAAATAAACCAAATACTTTTATATTTTTGGCAAGAAGATTTGTCAAATGTAATGATAATGAATAAAATATGTGACTTCAAAAAGAGCATCTATTGATCCCTAATGCAATTGATTCATTTAGAGACTCCAGAGTGTTTGAATGCATTTAATAGCTGATACTATGTCCGTCAAGTCAGTACAGTTGTTGTCATTCATTCACTTGTTATATGCCAATCTTCCCCCTAGTGGCCATTAAGAGGCCACTCTATAAGTGACTGAAGTTAGTTTTGTCTCAATTATATATCAAGTATCACAGTATGCACAGGATAAAACAGAAATCTACACCGTTATGTAAATTCTTTTACAACCAGCAATTTTTATAAACTGATCAGATAGACTGCAACCTATGCTGCATCCAAAACAAGATAAATGTTTTTGAAATGATTTTGCACTTAAACGTTTTACCTCTTATTTCTGAGCTGTCACACCAAAGACGACACTTTCACTTTCTTCCAGCTTAATGTGGCACATGTTCATTTTGACTAAATATTATATTCTTTGCTTAAAGACATTAGGTATGATTACTCAATGACTACGTTAACATGCACATAATATTCCAGTTTTTGCCCTTATTCTGAAAAAGACAATATTCCAACCAAGCTGTTTACATGGCTAATGAAAGTGAATATTCCACTTATATTCCCGTTTACATGCAGCCGTGCGAAATAAGTATTTTTCAATGTTTTCCACCGATGGCGGACTTGTTCAACCTTGCAAACACAGCATGCCAGCGTGCCTCTTTCATTCCTTCAACCACCTTCTTGAAAAGGTCGACGTAGCAATGTGTGCGCGTATCCAAAAACCGTGTTGATATCTTTTATAATGTTTAAAAGTAACTGTGTTTCTCCTTCTTATCGGGTCTGCAGCCCTGCAAACTGTTGGCTGGTTGGTTTGTGTACAACAACCATAGCAACTCACAGAGCTGACCATAAGCCATAAACAGGCAAGAGGCCGTAAACTGAGGTAAAGCCCCCGATTGAGGGGCATTTTCCGAATGCCCTGTATACATGTCCAAAGAATGCCTCTAAGACCCGAATAATACCGGCATATCCCACGTCTTAATCGGAAAATGCTAAATTCGGAAAAAGGCCTTATTTGGAATATCCAAACGGAATATGCTGTTTACCTGACCTGTATCAAATTCTGAATATTGTCATATTCAGAATAATAGTGGAATATTGGTGTGCATGTAAATGCACTGAAGTGTATATTTCTATTTTTCTGTGATGATGCCTGTGAGTGAATGGCACCTTTCAACTCGCTGTTCGTTTGTTCAGTCGGGGGATACATTTCCTCTGACTTTCATTTGTTTGTCAGAGAATATTGTGCTGTGCTCTGCCATTTTCCCGCCGCTGCACTAGCGAAGGTCACACTGTTTTCTCATTATGTTGTCGCCAACTGACAGTAAATGTTACCTGTATTGATATGGTGTGTTAGGCTATATGGTGTGTGTGTGTGTGTGTGTGTGTGTGTGTGTGTGTGTGTGTGTGTTCCCACCTGGAACAAACTACAGTAGTACATAGTTTGTCTGTGTGTTTTTTTGCATCAACTCACATTAGCCATTTACTCTTGTATTGTATTGTGAAGCCCATTGATGAATGGGTGTTTTTTCATAGTCAATACGTTTCAACCTTTTGTTTGTTACAGAACTTTAAACTGATTTACTGCTCCTTGCTTTATCCTTTACTGTGGTTTAATCAAAGATGGTGGATAAAAAATGTTTTTTTTTTTTTTTGCTGCAAGATAAAAAAAATCTAACCTGGAAACCAGCCAAATCTGCCAGTTTATGTTTAATTTGCTCTCGCAGATACGTCTGGCCCCTCTCCCATTCAAACAGATTTCCAGCCAAAGAGAACCTGGACGGACCAATCACAACCGTTTATCTCACATTGGGCGGGTTTAAAACTATGACTGACAGAGCAGCTTCATGCTTTAATGATGTAACTGGCATTCTCCGTCCACAGGGCTCACAAAACTCAAACTGTGCTAAACAAATATCAATCAAGATTCTCCTGCTTTAAAATCGACCAAGCACCGCTCCAACTTGCATGTGTTGCTCAGAGCTACGTCGTTTCATTGCTCTGACTGGTTGTAGGTCTATTTAATTGCGTCCAAAGACATTTTGGTCTGGACCCTTGATAACGCTCCCTTCCTTAGGGCACGGTCACATATAAGTGAATGCAGGTGAGTGACCATCCTCTGCCGAGGCTGCTTAGACACTGCAACGATCAGCTTCTCCTCCGTCTAGCCTCACTCAGAAAACTACAGCCAAGCGAGTCAACCACACATGGGTTTGCTGTTGGTTGAGGCTGCGATTTTGCCAGTCCAAGTTCCCAAAAGTTGAACCGCCCCTTCGCTCACATAGAATGGAAGTGAATGGGAGACGGATAATCGGCGATGTTAATTTCGCCCATTTGTGACCGTGCCCTAATATGCTTACACGAATTAGTCTGGTGATGCCAGGCTAACGAAAGTCAGCACCACAGGCTCTTCAAACATACAAAAAGTCTTGTTCATAAACCAGACTGATCTCATGAAGTGGCGTATGTTTGACACGCCAATTTGTATGCCATTATTGCCGTGTTATCAAGACGCATACTCGCTTTTAGCGTGTTTATCAACGCCGTTTGGCCTCCATTGACTTACATTACCATGCGATTGCGTGTGAATTGACACCGTAGCGAGTAGTATAAAAGGCCGAAAATCCACGTAGGGAGGTTGGTCAGGGTGGAGGATGGGTAAAACACAGGACTTTTCACCCAGGAGGCCAAGGATCGTGTCCCACGTGTGACGGTTCCTTCGTGTCCCGCGTGTGATGTTTCCTTTCCATGTTTGTTCTTTTTCTAAACCCAACCCTGTTCTTCTTTTCCTAAACCCAACCCACGTGTGATGTTTCCTAAACCCTAAAGCCTCGCGATAACATGTTGCCTCGCGATAACATGCCACGTGGCTTTAGAAAGTGGCGTGTATGTTTACGCTGTGACATTGCAGATAGCTCAAAATGCATCCAGATAACACAGAGTAAAACATGCTGACACCATGCAGAGTTTAATGAATGTTAAGTAAGATTTAAACTCAAAAATCACTAATTTCTCCATTTTAAAATCATTAAATACTTTGTCTTTGTTCGCTGATGGAGTAAAGCCAAAACTTCCTCTGGATGACGGTTTCATTTTCAGCACAGTCGTGTTCCTGCAGTCATTTCGACTCAGTGGGGGAGGGTTGGCACAGCGAAAGACACTTAAATCGGATGTTTTTGTTATCAGCATGAAATTAGGAAAAAAATGGGATTTTTGAATTTAGGTCACTTTGGCCGATGTGTTCAAAGGTTTGCGAGCAGTTTTCCAGCAGCTTCAAAAGGAGCTGCAGCTTCTGTTTCCTGTTATCATGCCGACTTGTCTGATTTTGAACCTAAATCCAATAACGAGCCAACCCCGTTCCAGTGCGGGAAAACAAAGACTCTCCTAGTCTCAAAGTCTCCACTTTTAGAAGCATTTTAAATATGTCACAGAAAAATAAAGATACAGTCGGTTTTTATACAGAATAAAGAAAGTAAATAGAGCTGAAAATATAAAGAGAGTTGGAGAAAGAGAGGGAATAGAAAAAACAGAAGCAAGATGAGAAGGTAGGATGTCAGAGAGACATAGCATATCAGTTGGGAGTGGGTCCAATGCAAAGTTTGTCTGTCACAAAAAGACAGAGGTTTCAGTCCTGCTCCTGGAAGCAGCTCGTACCAAATATTTTACAGCTTTCAGGTGTAAAATAACTCCTTTCATGGTCTTTTCCTAAAATCTCTGTCAACTACTAAGTTACTTACTAAAATAGAACAAATCTTCAATAAATCCACAAACCAAGCACTGTACTTTTAGAATATTATTTCCTTAAATCAGCCATGCCTGATCTGTGAGCAGATTAGAGTAACCAGAGGTCAACTGTTTTATGCCATTATTAACAGAGCAGTGAACCAGGGTACCAGAAGTAAAAGTCACATTCATTTTGTACCTGAACAATATTCGCTGACTGACTGTTGGAGGCTTGGATGGACACAAAAATCTCCTGGTTTAATCACCAGTGGTAAAGATGAGCAGCTGTGTAAAACAAATATGTGATAAAAAGTAATTTTTATGGGGGCCTGGATAGTTCACCTGGTTGAGCATGCGCCCCATGTATTAAAGTGCTCATATATTTTTTTGGGACTTTTTCCTTTTCCTTTATTGTTCCTATGTATCTTTTTATGCATGTAATAGGTTAAGAAAGTGAAAAAGCCCAAAGTCCACCCAAAAGGGACTTACCATCTCCAACACAAAACACTGTTCACAAACTGCTTGAAATAGCTCTATTGTAGTCCAGCCTTTACTGCCGTGACAAACACGCGTCATTTTGCACTCTGTTATAATGCTCGCCTAGCTGCTAGTGCGGCACGCCCTCAAACCAAGCTAGTTAGAGCGGAGGCCTGAAGAGTTCAGATAGTTGTATCACCATGTCCAGGAGACAGTGCAGAATTAAAATGTTACGTATGAAAGACTAATTTGTTAACATTTAAATAACTTGCTATAACTATAGCTTTTATTCACAATTTAACACACACAAACTAAACACTAAACATACAAGACATACTCCAAAGCACAACCACACACAAAAAAAAAAATATATAATAATAATAATCCTACGCTACCACAGTCTGTGGGTTATCCATTATTCAATGTGAATTCATAATTTTATAGTCTTTATATAATTCAGTACTAAGGACCATTTGGATAAGAAATCTTGCAGTCTTGAATGCCGTTTACTTGTAATTTGTTCAATGGGCAACAAGTCTATTATCTGCTCCAGCCATTGATCCAATGTGGGTCCTGACTGGGAAATCCATGTAGTAAGTATACATTTTTTGGCAAAGTAGGAAAACATTGTAAACACACATTTTCTTGTATAGGGAAACTTATTTTCCACATCATAATTCAACAAATATAACATAGGGCATAACTCAAAAGTACAGTTACACATATCTTGAATTGCTTTATGAATCTTCTCCCAAAAGGAATAAACAGCTTTACAATACCAAAATGCATGAATGTTCCTAATTCAGTTCCACATTTCCTACACATAGGAGAATTTATATGATCAAACTTATTAAGCTTCACTGGAGTTACATAGTATTTATACAGGAATTTATAATTAGTTTCCTTAACTTTAATGTTTATAGTTAAAGGTGAGGTCAATTCCGTACACAGACTTAGCCATTCTTTTTCACTAAACTTCTTTTCAAGCTCTAATTCCCAATTTGTTCTCAAAGAAGAAAAAGAATTCTGGGAACTTTCAGACAAAATTCTATACAAGTGAGATATCTTACACTTAAGCGAAGTAGCAGAAATAATGAATTGTTCCAGCTCAGTGGGGTAGAATCTAAGTTGTCCCTTTTTATATAAAGATACAATGATGTGACGAACCTGCAAGTATTTAAAAAAAAATCTGTTTCTATTAATTAGAATTAATTAATCTATTTGCTATTCTGCACTAATAGCAGTAAAGGATTTAACGGATTCAGAGTCTTCATCAAACGTTTTCAAACCATGAAGTGACCAATTTCGAAAGTCAGTTTGAGAGAGAGCTAGAAAGTCGGGATTAAATGCAATAGGAGAGTTTTTGCTTATATGACCTTCTGTGTTCAGATACCTATTACAGTCCTGCCAAGCTTTCAATGTGGCTTGTAAAGGGGGGAACCCCTCTACATTCATCAGGGACTGCAGTTTGTTAACATAAAGTATTGTTGTGATCGCCAATGGTTAGCATGTTAGTGATTCCAGTGCTACCCAAAGAGAACTAGTTCGCAACTTCCAACTTATAATATTTCTAACTTGGCAAGCCCAGTAGTACCATAACAAATTTAGACTTAAAAAAAGAAAAGGGGATATAACATGGCAACATATTAAAAGCATAAACAAACGTAGGGAGTATACTCATTTTAATGACATTAATTTTCCCAATAAGAGACAGTGGGAGAGCAGACCAAGTCTAAAGTTTCTTTTTGCATTCCTCCAGCAAAGGGTTATAGTTTCCCTTAAATAGTTTGTCCAAAGTGGGTGTCACTTGTACTCCAAGATATATAAAACCATATACTGACCAAGAGACGGGGCATTCTCTCTTAACATTTTCCTCATTTGGAATGTTAAGAGGGCAAGCAATTGATGTTTGTAAGTTAACCTTATACCCTGAAGTCTTAGAAAATGTTTGAATATCTTCCATAACATGGCGCAAAGTTGACATAGGTTCAGTAACAAATAAAGTATCATCGGCATAAAGAGAGATTTTGTGATGTTGTGTGCCTGCGGTCACTCCCTTTATCATAGGATTAATTCTGATCATCTCAGCAAACGGTTCTAAAGCAATAACAAATAATAATAGGGAGAGAGCAGCCTTGCCTGGTACCTCTTCTTAAGTGCACTGGGGGGGATTCCACATTGTTAGTACAGACAGTTGCATTTGGAGTGTCATATAATGCTTTAATCCATTCAATTAAATTGTAGCCTAATTTAAATTTATCTAGTACTAAAAAAAGAAAATCCCATTCTAAGCTGTGAAACGCCTTCTCAGCATCGAGAGATATTAATAATGAAGGTGTTTTTTCCTGGTTCAGATAATGTATGATGTTAAACAGTCGTCTAGTATTATCAGATGAGTGGCGGCCTTTAATGAATCCAGTTTGATCTAAATTTATTAATTTTGGAAGAATTATTAGAGAATAATTCTAATCTCTTCTATAACAGTTTTGTAATAATTTTATAGTCACAATTAAGCAAACTTATAGGCCTATATGAGGCACAACTTTGAGGATCGTTACCTTCTTTCAATATGACAGAGATTCTAGCTGTTTTCATAGAAACAGGAAGAATATTATGGCTAGAGAAGTCGTTAACCATTAACATAAAAACTAATTTAAGTTGTGGCCAGAAAGTTTTATAAAATTCTCCAGAAAAACCATCCGGGCCTGGAGATTTATTTGCTGGTAATGATTTAATTACAGAAAACACCTCTTCCTCAGACAAGTTTTTATTAATAGTTTGTTGATCTGAGACTGTGACCTGAGGTAGATCCAAACGGTCTAAAAAGGTTGTTGCCTCAGGGATTGAAATATTTTCTGATTTATATAAACCACTATAAAAAAAAAAGTTTATTAATTTCTAATGGCTCGTATGTTACTTCATTTTCGGTTTTAATGGCCATTATGGTTCTCTTAGCTTGTTCCTTTTTCAAATGTGCCAATAGTTTCCCTGGTCTATTCCCAAATTCATGCATTTTTTGTTTCAAATACATACTTTTTTGTTTAATATAGTTTGAGTGGTCTGAGTTGAAATTTGCTCTGGCTATAACTAATTTGTTCCAATTTTCTTCAGATTGATCTTGCTTATGTAACGCTTCTCTAAATAATAATTCTTCCTTTAAGGCATCAGTAATTAATTTTCTTTCTTTATTTTTATAAGAGGAGTAGGATATGTGTCCTCTCAAAGTAGCTTTTGCTGCATCCCAAAGTATGGATGGGGCTATTTCAGATGATAAATTATAAATATTAAAGTCTTCAAACCACGCTCTCATTTTCTTACAGAATATTTCATCTTCTAATAGATTATTAAAGCTCCACATTTTAGTTTTATAAGATTCATTTAGAGTGATTTCCAAGGAGACCATAGCATGGTCCGATATAGAAACTTCATGTATTTCACAGGATGAAACAAGCTTCATACATCTTTTAGGAAGAAAACAAATAATCTGAATGAGAGTAAGATTTATGTCTATTGGAAAAGAAAGTATAATCCCTTTTTGTAGGGTTACTTTCTCTCCAAGCATCTATTAAACCTATTTCTAATCCCAAAACACGCAACATTTTTGCTGATTTAGGGTTAGAACCTCCAGAGTGTGAAGATTTATCCAAATATGAAAGTTGAGTTAAATTGTAATCTCCTCCCATCAAACCAAATGTTGTGCATTGTGTATTCAAAAGAGAGACTATATCAGAGATGAATGTAGGTGTATCTATATTAGGAGCATATATGTATATTAAGTATAGTTATCTGTTTGCCCCAAATTGTCCCATTCACCAAAATATATCTTCCCTCTACATCTGAAATCTGAGCAATTAATTCAAAGGGTATATGTTTATGAATTAAAACTCTTCGGCTATTTGTTTTAAAGGATGAAAAGAAAATGTGTCCAACCCAGTCTTTCCGTAATTTAAGATGCTCTTTAGGTGAAAGGTGAGTTTCTTGCAATAAGGCTATTCCCACTTTCTCTTTTTTGAGAGCTGTAAGTATTCTTTTCCTTTTGATAGGATGTCCTATACCTTTAACATTCCATGTAATTAATTTAACTGATTTATCCTAGTAGTCCTTTAAAGAAAAAAGAAAATACTCTTGCAACCCCTCAGGCTAACATGACAGGTAGGTAAAATTCAACAAACCCCCCCCCAAAAAAACTACATTTAACACATAGAAAAAACACACACTCACACACATATAGGCTAACCGAAAAATTCCATCTGCAATAGAAATAAACAATGAAAATAAACAAAAATAAAGATCAAGGACTTCATTAACATTCTTAACTAAATATGTAAGCTAACCAAATCAATGTCCAAGCCTATATGATTTCTGGTCCTACCTCCAATGTAAGTTCACTGATCAGTGTGATTTCTTGTCATCAGCTTTGTATAATCCTTTTTCTTCCAGATCTTTCATTGCTGCAGCTGGAGCTGGGAAGATTGTTGTAGTCCCGTCATCATTAAAGACTTTTAGTTTAGCAGGAGCCAGAATGTGCGTTTTGATATCCTGCGCTTTTAGCTGTACTCTAATAGGCTTGTAGAGGGATCTTTGTTGTCTCACTTTGAAGGTAAAATCGTGATCGAAGTAAAACCGTGTGCCTTTTAGCATTACTTCCTTCTTTGCCCAGGCAGCTTGCAGACGCGTCTTTTAATACTGTTATTGAGGAAGGCGACAATAATCGGCCGAACAGAGTTTTTACGTTCATGATAAGTGCGATGGGCACGAATAATGTTCAATTCACCCGGCACTCCAAGTTCTTTTCCAATCAGCTGATCGAGAAATGCCATGATGTCGCTCCCTTCACTCTTTTCGGCTACATTGTAAATGCACAAATTATTTTGTCTCGATTTATTCTCCAAGTAATCCATCTGTTCAGCAAGTTCATCAATTTGAGACTTCATCCATTTCGTAGTTTTCTGGTTGTCGGCCTCCGCGTCATCCAAGTCGCTCACCCGAGCTTCCAGCTGATCAACACGCGTTGTTGTCACGTCCAGCTTTTGATTCAAATCAGCTGTTTGTTGCATACTCGTTCTAATGTCGCGTTCAGTCTCTTGACGAAAATCTTTCAGTTCATCTTTCAGTTCTTTGAACTCATTGCTTAAGGAATTTTTTAACTCAGCAAACAATAGAGGGTTTTCACGACGCGTCATCAGACTCGAAGTCACCATGTTGGAGGTACTCCACATCACAACAAAGCACAGGCACTGAAGTAGATCCCGAACGGCGTCAAGGAAAATGGTTAATTATTGCCGTGTTTTAGGTTGTACCAATAGGTCAGACCGAGAAAAACATTTGGAATATTATCGACTTCCAAAAGTTATTAAAAACCAGGGAGAGGAATATCAGAAGTTATCAGAGGAAAGGAGGCGCTTGTGGTTGGCAAAGCTCAACCAGGATCTACGAGGGAAAACTCTGTCTCATTCGGTCTTTGAATTGAAAAAAAAAACGATTGAGAGTCACTTGGCTACACCTTGAGTATCACAATGATATCATACAGTTAAGGTTAGGTTGATTAAAGACGTTATTGCATTACTTACTTTGGCCTTCACAACACAACGGTCGTCAATGACTTGGTACTGCGTCTCCCTCACCCATCCACACACCATCTGGTTATAAGCCTCCAAACTTTTGTAGGATTTAAGGTCTTCCGCTGTGTATGGGCTCGGCGAGAAAACCAGGTAGTTGACTATATCGGGATATGCAACTGAAGGAAGAATCATCGGGTCGCCATGGATCCAAGAAGAGGGAGCCGACTTGTAGGGATCTGCACCGCCAGTAACTGTAATTTCTACTGTAATTTCTCAAAATATATAATAATATCGTCCAAGTCCTTCCATGCCTTTGCATCTTGGACGCATTTTGATGAGCTTTTCTGTTGTTTAGACATAAAGTATTAAAGTATCCAAAGTGCACAATACTCCATTACTCCATTCAGTTGTTTACACCGAGTGCCTCCAAAATGGCCGCGCATCCAGGTTACCACCCAGAACGTGACGTCGGTGAAAACCCTCTATTTGTGCATTTCACTTAAGTCAGCCATGCTGCTTGCGTCCCCAGCAATTAGTTTGTTTGCCATTTTCTTCTTTGGCTGATACTTATTAGTCTCCTTATACATTCCGGAGCGAAGGTTCATAACTCAGTTTTTGCTGCAAGGCATATTTTCCTCTTTAGATGTAGGATAAACAAAGTACAAAATAACTTTTGGGGGAGGTATAAGCCAGCTCAATCAAGCTGCTGCCATGTCACCGGAACCGGAAAGCCACCCCATAACTTGCCACTCTGAAACGTCTTGCTCCAGTCTAGGTTGCGAAGCTGGTTCGAGTTGTTCTGCCTGTGTTTCAGGATCAGACTCGCGGGTTTATAGTAATATATATATAAAATATATAGTGTTAAAAAAAAACAAATGACCCAGCTCTTACCTACACAAAAAGGCTATGAATTAAACAAAATAGAAATTACAAGTGACAAATGTGAGGCATGTTTGTGCTGTGAAGTGAGCAGCTGTCTGCGATCCCTGCAGCTCTACTTTTGGTGCAACACCTCCATGTCTCTGAAGGCCTCGATGAGCAGTCGCCTGCTTGTCTCTGATTCTGTTTGACAGTCCTGTATGACAGTTAATGAGCAGAATAAAGAGGGAGAGAGGGAGAGAGAGAGGTAAATCCAGCAGGACACATGTGGCTCAGCAGTTCTGTTGCATTGTGGCTCTGCCAAGGACAGGCTGCATATCCTCACCGTCACACAGCAACCTCATAACTCTAGTCTCGCCCTTATTGATTTCATCCTCACTTGAGAAGTGAGTCCTCTGCGTGCTCACTGAGTTTCATGACCTTCAAGCCACAGCAGCCCAATTAAAACCCACAATCTCGTTTCAGACATGGTCACCTGGCATTCTGGGATTGAAACCACCAGGTTGATGCATTATAAACACCACACATGATCAATGTCTCACCACAGCCTTTAATTAACGAGTCTGATTTCAAGTGAAATTAGCTTAGTGCTAATTAGTGCTTGCCAGCTGTGATCCTCTTGGCTAATAATGTGATAAAATCAAATCAGCAGCAAATACTTTACGACTACAACCTAAAGCCTAATGGCACCATTTTCAGCCTGGCACAAATTTTTCCCATCTGTTTCTGTAGAGCAACATTTTTTTTTCTTCTAATTTAATCCACCAGCCTGATAGGACTGTAGTTGCAGACATTCAGGCAACTAACTGAAAAAAAAGGAAGGAAAATGATTAAAAAAACAATGCAAGGCTAAAAATGATCTATGTTACATGGTGACATCCAGTTAGCAAGGCACACAAACATAATGTTACGTAATTAAATGGAAACCTATTTAAAATAAGTCTTGTATTGAAAAAACTGATTATGAAGTCTAAACTAAAAAAAAAATGTTCACCATCAAGAAACAAGAACAAACAGTTGAATTATTAAAATACAAAAACACAATCTCTCTTTTCCACAGCAGTGGAAAAACAACAACTCAGCCTGTTACTGCACTCCATCTTCTACAAGTTCTGTTCGTAAACTAATCTACACCTTCAGTGGCAATGTTTTTTTTCTGGTGCAAGAAATAGTGTGACGTTCTGTAGAACAGCGAAAACGTAGGAAGAGGTCAGGGTAAGTTACTGGGTAAACAATACATATTTACTCTCATACTTCAAGTCAGAATTGACTTTTTCTAATCTTAACTAAGTGCACCTTAAATTGGGATGATTATGATACATTGTTATCCCAACATCAAGAATAAACTTCCATAATAAAAACCAAAACATCTTATTTATGCTATGGTTGTCTCCAGCAGATATAGCAGACTAACTAAAGGTCAACTGGGAACTTTGTTGTGGAGTCATTTGCCCAGCCTGTTTCATGTAACTTGTACACTCTCCTCTTAACCTGTTGTCAATGTATCATGCTAAGCCATGTTACTACATTCATTTTCAACATGTCATCGCACAGTTATTATTGTGGTCCATTCTGATTTACAGACAGCAACAGGAGGCAAAAATCAAAGATGCATGATTAGGAACACCACACTAGTGACAATGATGATGATGATGATTATCGCTGATTTTTTTTGCCTCTTTTGCGGCAATCTGTTTCAGGAAATTTAAAGTGTTGAGTGAGGTAGTTTCTATTTATTCCCCTCTGTCCCATTTACTGCCCATTCTGAGTCTGAGCAGCACAAATTAATCCTTTTATTACACACACAGCATGAAATAGCCTGCTCCTGCTGCTGCTGATAGTGAAGCAAAAAGATGGCTGGTTGGGGGAAATACCATTTAAAAGTGAGGAGTGAAGAAAGAATTAGACAGATGTATTTACGTCAGGTGTAAAGAAAAACAAAATGATCACATGCCTCCATGAGCCAATCAGAGTTGTTCCCTGCACCACGCAGCTTAGTTTAGATGTAGACAGTCGTAACGTGAGGAAAATTCCACAACAGATACCAGTCAGTCATAAGTCGTCACGAGGTGTACCAGTTTACCAGTAAACGCAACATTTTGTCCCGTCTGTGTTGTTTTTCAGACAACCGCAGTGACCAGTGCTAGTTTGAGTCTTTTAGCTCATAGCGTTAGCGGCAGACTGTTGACGCTGTACACGCTCACACTACACCGTTTAGCTGTCAGTATTTTAGCCGTGTTTACTACTGTAGCTAATGGTAGGCTAACGTTAGCTGCTGTGTATGTACGTGTTATTAGGGTTTACTAGCGTGACATGCAGCGATGTTTCTGTTGCCTCTAACATCTGTTTTGGAGCATCAGAGCGCAACGCAGACATTTAAGTGGCACCGTAATCCGTGGTGCTATTTCGTCCGGTAGATACCGGGCACTGGTGCCCTATTGGCACCGAATTTTAACATGGCCGTTAACATGAACAGAAAATTGCGTTGCCTGTATCTTTTCACGGCAAACGCGCATGTTTGGAAAGCGGTCGCACAACAGCTGAAATGGCATACTCCTTCATAGTATCCTTCAACAAAAGGAGGAATGTAGCACAATATGGATGTGAAAGCAGTTATAATTAGCCTATGTGACAATAAAATTTGCTTTGGTTAAAATCAACAAATAATCGTGATAATTAATCACGATCAATATATTGATCAAAATAATCGTGATTATCATTTTGGCCATAATCGTGCAGCCCTAATCTGAGAGCAGCAGAAGTGTGATGATATAGAAACATAGAAACAGCCAACTTGCTGCGCATCCAAATTGCTACAATAAAAACAAGAGTTACTCTAAATTAAATTACGTTATTATTATTATTATTATTATTATTATTACAATTATTGATTATTACAAAAGACAGCAACAACTTAGTATCAGTTCTCACTATCACCTGTTGGACTTGCTCATAATGAGGAACAGTTTGAACATTTGTGTTAGCCTAGTAATTTTTTTTTTTTTAGAGCATCTTCCTGAAAACTGAAGTACTTTGCCGATATGGTCTGACCCATCGATTATTGGCATTGATTATTATTTCTTACTATATCTCTATATATGTACATTTCACGATATCGTGCTTAGCTCATCGGCTTAGTCAGTGCTAAAGAAAAAGTCACAAATGACACACACACACACACACACACACACACACACACACACACACACACACACACACACACAGTCAATGGTCAGTAGCCACGATTTACCTCCTGCTACACTCAACTGCCCAAAAATACACTGTGTGTGTGTGTGTGTGTGTGTGTGTGTGTGTGTGTGTGTGTGTGTGTGTGTGTGTGTGTGTGTGAAGTGAAGTGTGTGTGTGTGTGTGTGTGTGTGTCTGTACCAAAATACATTACAAACAAGTACACCCCTGTCAACTCGCATAATCTGATCTTTTGAAATGTGTCCTTTTTTCATATTCTGTGTTATTGAGGCTAATATTATGGTTATTAATGCTTGTTTTAATGTTAATAAGGCTTACGTTTTGATTGATCTGATGCTTCTGCCCTTGTATGTCCACAAGATCAAATTGAAGTCTAAACAGCTAATCTGAGTACATTTTAACTTCAATCGTGTATTCTTACTTAAACTTCTTCCACTCAGGTGTGTCTCTGATTTTGTGAGGTGGAAATATGTTGTTGTTGTCTTTTTGCTGTCTTACCCGCAGCACAATGCTGCCTTTTGTTCTTGTTGATCTGCTTGTGGGCCTGTTGGTTAACTTAATGAGAGTCATTATAAAATGACTCTTATTAAGGCTAAACAAGTCGCTCTGTAAACAAAGATCATAGAGGGAGAGAGAGGAGAGAGAGAGAGGAGAGGAGAGACTCGGGAAAAGGGAAGGAGAAAGTTGGGTGTGTTCAACATGGAGAAAAGACAGATGCTATTTAAGAGAAAATTCATTTTGATCTTGTGTCTCGATGTTTCATAGTTTTGTCCTCCTGTTTCCTACTGATAAAATAAATCAGACTGAATTGGAAGGAGATTGTTTGAGAGCGATTCCACCTTGGACACACATTTTTGTGTTTGATATTTGTGAGGATAAATGAAAGTCTATGTTCTTTTAAAAAATAGATTTTCAAGAAAATATGGCTTCTTTTTGTTTATTATTGAAATGTTTGCTCAAATATACTGTATACCAGCAGTAAGTGAGACAGTGCACAGGTTTTGTTCTAGACAATACTTTATACTTAGCTTAACCACTAATACAAGTTTCTTTTTTATCTCTACAAATTCTAATCCTGCGTCCTTGTAATTGTTCAGTTTGTGCTCGTTTCTCTTCCTGTAAAACGCTGCAATATTCTTAATGGCTAATCTTGAATTTGGGGGCATATGCATATATTTATCCACTCAAATATGATTTTGGGTGACCATCTTAACAAACCAACCATCACATAAACCTGCGTTGAACGCTAGCTTGACATAGGAGCTACTGTAGCGAGCGATATCATGGAAGGAGGTGGGTGCTTAGGTTTTATTAAGCAAAGACTTTTAAAATCTCAAAAGAGTGTGGTTTAACTTTAGTTTATTTACAGTCCTCTACAGCTCCTTTGCTCAGTATTCGTTAAACCACACCCACTTTAGAGTCATCCAATCAACACATTCTCACTCCCATCGCGACAAAAAGCGACGCTTGGTCAGGTGCCTTTGACATTTGTTATTGATGCAAAAAGTTTCCTTTAGTGTCATATTTAGACGCGCTTGGTCGGGACTCTTGGTGTCACTTTTTGACGCTCTGGGTCGGGATGTACGTTTAACTGACATGGAGCACGAGAACACACGGGACAAGAACGGGACACAAACCCCGGTCTCTTGGGTGAAAGTCCTGTGTTGTTTGACCCATCCACCACTCCAACCAACCTCCTTTAAGCAAATTTTAGGTCTTTTATACTACTCACTACCGTTGTTGCTCTTAATACTACGTCATCTTACAGCGCTGCGTTCGAGCTGCTGCTCTGCCCGGTGCGTCCCGTACAGACGCTAAAGGGTGATTTTTGCGTCGGTACCTGACTCTGAGAGCCGCTGACCAAGCGTCAGTATTTTACGAGTTGGGAGAGAGAACGGGTTGATCCAATCAAATCTGTAGCATGTGATTTTAAATCTCCCTTTATTCACTCTGAAAAATGTCACATTGCTGAAAGTAAATATGCTCTAACTTACATTGACCAAAAACTTGCATCATCCTGCGCAAACATGCACGCCCACAAGCAAGCACGACTGCACACTCTTTTCAATGCATATATTTGCATGTATATTTTACTTTCAGTGTTAGTGTTAAAGTCTATTCATTTGAAACTGACGGCAACATGCTCGCCTGTTTATTTCTTCTGCATGCATCTTCACACTTACTTAGTCTTCTGTGTTTACACTTGCACCGTTCGTCCTCTCCCTTTGGTTTTTGCTCTCCTCTGTTAAATTGCATTTATTTGCCTCTCCGGGGAATTTTAATTTAAGTGCAGAGGAGATGGTAGAGGGGTGTTTTTATAAGTTCACAATGCAAGGGAGAGGGAAACTTCTTCGATCCCATGATGATGATCTGATTTCTTATTCCAAAATGTATTAAAAAAAAAAGTAACATGTTAAGAATTTTTTTTCTCTGTCTGGTACTGTTCCATTTTCCATTTTGATGTGGCTTGTGACAAATGATATACCATTTACAGTGTGTAAGAGACAGACATCTGTGCTAACATTTTGATATCTGAAGTAGCGTTTTCACAGCTTTAATTTGCTGTTCTTTGTGTTTATCTCTTCATAATTTTATGACAGGGCCAGTTCTAGACTGCTTTTGCCAGACCATCCGGAGCAGAGGAGGATCCCTTTTCTTTCGCCAATGCGGTTTTCCAAATATTAAATCCTTGCCTGGTAAACACTATCTCATTAGATGCGCTGAATTTGTGACAGGCGAAACAGAAACATGAAACTAGCTTTGTGATAGAATACTCCAGTCTGATGGTCTCCCACCGAACCTGCTCGGGTGGAAAGTGCGTGCAGTCTGGCCAAAGTTATGCTTTAGGGAAAACCTGCAGATTAGAAAAGTGACACGCTCTCTTGTTGTGTCTCCATGTTTTATATATATGTAATTACATAGTATTTCCGTGTGGCATTTTTATGATTGGTTGAACCGACGAGGACAAAATAAAATACTTATTTTTAAAATATGGGATGAAGGGGGGGATACTGCCCCCCCCGTGCCCCTGCCTAGAACTAGGCTCGTTTTATGGACTGATTCAAGCTATACAGATTCAGATTGGTAGATATTGATTCATAATGTCGTAGAGTCAGATTGAATTTAGTGAGCAGGTGCAGCAGGAAGGGAAACACCTTGAAATGGATTTCCATTTGTGTGTGCGTGTGTCTGCAGGCATAAATATGTATAAATGTGGGGATGAGAGAGAAAGAGAGGGTGAAGGATAAGTTTCCAGGTGTGGAGCAGGATGCTAAGCAGGGTAATTCTTCCCTGAGACCTTCCCTCTACCCTCTCCTCTCTCCTGCATCTTACTGCTTTTTCACTTTGATCATTTTTACACCTGCCTCCATTTGTCAGAATTTGGCTGCTTTCATTTCAGCGTCTGAGCCGATTGAGGCAGCGCCTTAGTCAGACAGCGATAATCGCTCAGTCAATTAGTCAATAAGCTGGCCAATCAGAAAATAGACAGCCTGTCAACCAGCAGGGTGAGCCATGTAGGCAGCCTGTCAGAGAGACCAGCTAACAAGTAATCAGTCAGACAGACAGCCTGCAAGTCAGCCAGACAGACATAATTTTCTAAATCCAATTTCTTTTCTAGCCTTTTCTGTCTTGGGGACTTGGTTTGACTTGGAGAAGAGTTGATGAGGCATTATACAGTACATCTCAATTGGTCTCTGCTGCTGTGTGTGTGTGTATGCATGAGAAAGAGAGGTTGTTTGTGAAAATTTGTATATCCTATTCAATGTGATTGCAAGCTTTATGCATACTATAGGTGCAGGCGTGTGTGTTTGTATGGTTCATAATGAACAGTCTGTTACGCACTGGGGTGTTAATGGCATCTCTAACGGCTGAAAACACAGTGAGTCTGCACACAGAGAGGTAAACGTAGACTGGTGTCTGAGTGCAGGTTACTGTCATCCTATCATACTGTTCACATGGAATATTAGCACATCTGCTTGAGCCACATTCAGCACAGAAAGAAACCTACATGACAATAACCAGGACATACACAAACAAACAGTGTTCACACTGTGCATGTACATGAATGCATATATCATTTTTCCACACGAACAAAAACATTTAAAGAAACGTTTAAATGACGGAAGAGTGATTGTCATTTATAGCAGCCATATGCTGAGAACACATCAGAAGGTTACAAAGATATGGGAGTAAATAGATGGAGAGGTACATTAGACATCTGGTTGACAGAGTATTAGTGCTGCAAAATACAGTAAACGTGCACGTGCACGTGCGTGTGTGTGCACATGAGTTTGCGCGTGCGTAGACAGGCACCTGGGTATCGTAGAATACAGTA
The DNA here is from genome assembly GCF_031162955.1 of Sander vitreus. Taxonomy (NCBI): domain Eukaryota; kingdom Metazoa; phylum Chordata; class Actinopteri; order Perciformes; family Percidae; genus Sander; species Sander vitreus. The sequence continues at coordinate 10,431,422 of NC_135861.1, read as the reverse complement.
AGTGCTCTCAGTCTCCAGCCTCTCTGGCTGTAAATCAAACAGCAACCATCAAGCACCTGGTGTGGTGGGCCTACTATGCACCCCACTGAAGGTGATTAAAATGAGAAATAATATTGTAGCTGTGGTGACGCTGAAGACATCGTCCATGACTACCATCTTATTCTTTTTTCTATTCTATTAGAAAGAAAGCCTTATTTGCAGCCGGTATCCTCTATCCACTACCCTTCTTTAATTGTGCTTAAAGCCATTTAGAGAGTGTGTCCATTTTTGGGGGGAGGGGTGGATATTACTTCCACATTTGGGAACAAAATTCATTATTCAGCCTTTTAGGATTTGTCTCAATTTAAATCCAGGTCAGTGTTTGTGGCCTTTACTCAGCACCATGTGGTATCATTACAGTTGTTTGCAGCAAAGCCCCTTACACTGCACTGCCATACAACTGTTGACATAACTGATTACATAACACAGCTTTACCACGTGCTTACTGTAATAAGGAGTTGCACAATACTCCAGCGTGGTGATTTTACTTTATTTCTTTTAATCTACTGATTAAAACTTTGCATCTCTAATGTTGAATTACTGCTAAGTTCATCAGCTGATGAACACTATCATCTCTAGCTCCATGGTATGAAAGCTTTAACTACTTTTAAGGCAGAAGATCAAACATGGTCGAGCTCCAAGCTATTTTATATAGGCTACCATAATTGAGACTGTCAATCTTGAAAGTACTCATGCTGTGATGCTATCACGTTTTGGCATATTGTATTATTATTGTTTACTATTATGTAGATCTTCTTACTCTCTTTCTTCTTCCTCATTTATTAATGACACATTTATATCATACCACAGCAATTTCACCCTCAACTAAAGGAAGAGATTATGTACTTTTGAGCTTAAATGTGTGGAACAGACACAGCTCTTATATAACGTTAGCTTAAGCAATATGAATCAAACACCAAAGTGACATGCTTGAGATCACAGTATCACTGTAAGATTTGTTGTTGTTGTTGTTGTTGTTGTTGTTGTTGTATTGCTGTTTTTGGCATTCAGTGTTTTTGCTTTCAAGGTACTTTTCAAGGTACATTTCTGCTAGAAGGGAGAAGGTAGGAGGGCATCATCATCTCCTACATCATAGTTTAGATGTGTCAAATTGTGCCACAGAGAGCTGGGACGATACAGGTTTTCATGCCAATAAGAGCCTGATTTAATTAATTAATTAATTAATTTTTTTCTTCCTCTTTAACAGAGTAAATTGGTGAAATCCCCTGGTGTAGTCTTTGGTTTAATTGAAAAAAAAGAAATGAAAGCCCTGCAGCTCCACAATAAAAGGCCTCTGAATGACAAGCACATAGCTTGCATTTTGACATAGCCAAACACCAGAAAATACATGGTGTGATGTAATACAGAGTAAACTTATCACACAGACAAAAGCTTGCTGCGGCTGCGTTGCCCACTTATTCCTTATAACAGTGCCACGCACTAGTGAGAATATATGTGCAAATAAAGTCCTGTTTCCCACTTCCAAAAATCTAGTTTTCCTGTTATAATTTGCTGCTGCAAGGGCCCAGTTTCCCCATAAAGCTTTATTTTTCATTCCAAATATACGGTATGCAAAATGTATGCATGTGCTTAAATATGTTTATTCATTGCCTCCACTTGTGCATGCATTCAGCATACCCAATAGACCTGGTGCCCATAGTAACAGCAGGGTGTGTTGTGTTGAATCATCTGATAGAGGAGCAAGGAGGAGAAAAGAGCATCAGCACTCTGGCCCAGGTGAAAATATTAAACAGTGTTGATAATGGGTTGGCTTCACGTTTTAATTCAGATATCTGAAAGGAAGAGCCTGAAAATATTCCTGTGACTACAGAGTGAAGAACTAAGGAAAGAGGTAAGAACAGCAGAGATATGAGATATGATTCAGAAAGTGACCTCCTGGTTTCCTCCCTGAGCTGAGGAGTGACTCTGCTGTTCTCAGACGAATGAGAAAGTCACTGAAGGTTAGCAGAGAGGGAAGAGACTCAGTCCTGCAACCAGCTTAAGGTAGGAAGGGAAGACAGGAGTTTAGCTCCACCATCACTGTGGTAGAAAGGATACACTGCACTTTCCCTGCCTAAAAATGTTAAGCCCAGAGACGTGTTCTGGTAGCTAATGTTATACAGGCTAGCACTCAGTTAGCCCAAAAACAAGCTAACCAAACTGATAGAAAGTAGGTTAGTAAGCTAGTCTGCTGACCTTCCAATAACATGACTGTCATGTACAAGAGTGAAAACATTTAATTTGTGCATTTAATTTATGGTTATAGTACCTTTTTTGTATCCATGCCAGTTAGCTAACCCGTGCCCTGGAAAAATGTGGTACCTGTAAACAAGATATGAAAAAAGAGGATGAGGAAAGGAAAATGAAAAAAAAGGAGACCGGAGAAGAAGAGATGACAGAAACTATCCATCCATCCATCCATCTTCATCCGCTTATCCGGGGTCGGGTCGTGGGGGTAGCAGCTCCAGCAGGGGACCCCAAACTTCCTTTTCCCGGGCCACATTAACCAGCTCCGACTGGGGGATCCCGAGGCGTTCCCAGGCCAGGTTAGAGATATAATCCCTCCACCTAGTCCTGGGTCTCCCCCGAGGCCTCCTCCCAGCTGGACGTGCCTGGAACACCTCCCTAGGGAGGCGCCCAGGGGGCATCCTTACCAGATGCCCGAACCACCTCAACTGGCTCCTTTCGACGCAAAGGAGCAGCGGCTCTACTCCGAGCTCCTCACGGATAACTGAGCTTCTCACCCTATCTCTAAGGGAGACGCCAGCTACCCTCCTGAGGAAACCCATTTCGGCCGCTTGTACCCTGGATCTTGTTCTTTCGGTCATGACCCAGACTTCATGACCATAGGTGAGGGTAGGAACAAAAACTGACCGGTAGATTGAGAGCTTTGCCTTCTGGCTCAGCTCTCTTTTCGTCACAACGGTGCGATAAATTGAATGTAATACCGCACCTGCTGTGCCGATTCTCCGACCAATCTCCCGCCTCCATTGTCCCCTCACTCGCGAACAAGACCCCAAGGTACTTGAACTCCTTCACTTGGGGTAAGGACTCATTCCCTACCTGGAGAAGGCACTCCATCGGTTTCCTGCTGAGAACCATGGCCTCCGATTTAGAGGTGCTGATCCTCATCCCAGCCGCTTCACACTCGGCTGCGAACCGATCCAGTGAGTGCTGAAGGTCACAGGCCGATGATGCCATCAGGACCACATCATCTGCAAAAAGCAGCGATGAGATCCCCAGCCCACCGAACTGCAACCCCTCTCCACCCCGACTACGCCTCGATATCCTGTCCATAAATACTACAAACAGGATTGGTGACAAAGCGCAGCCCCTGGCGGAGGCCAACTCTCACCTGAAAGCGAGTCCGACTTACTGCCGAGAACCCGGACACAGCTCTCGCTTTGGTCGTACAGAGATTGGATGGCCCTGAGAAGGGGACCCCCTCACCCCTGCTACTCCGCAGCACCTCCCACAGTATCTCCCGGGGCACCCGGTCATACGCCTTCTCCAGATCCACAAAACACATGTAGACTGGTTGGGCATACTCCCAGGCTCCCTCCAGGATCCTTGCGAGAGTAAAGATCTGGTCCGTTGTTCCACGACCAGGGACGGAATCCGCATTGTTCCTCTTCAACCTGAGATTCGACTATCGACCCGAACCCTCCTTTCCAGCACCTTGGAGTAGACTTTACCGGGAGGCTGAGAAGTGTGATACCCCTGTAATTGGCACACACCCTCTGGTCCCCCCTTTTTAAAAAGGGGAACCACCACCCCGGTCTGCCACTCCTTAGGCACCGTCCCCAGACTTCCACGCAATGTTGAAGAGGCGTGTCAACCAAGACAACCCCTCCACACCCAGAGCTTTAAGCATTTCTGGACGGATCTCATCAATTCCTGGGGGCTTTGCCACTGTGGAGTTGTTTAACTACCTCAGCAACCTCCACCAGGGAAATTGATGCCAATCCCCCCTCATCCTCCAGCTCTGCCTCTACCATAGAGGGCGTATTAGTCGGTTAGGAGTTCCTCAAAGTGCTCCTTCCACCGCCCTATTACCTCCTCAGTTGAGGTCAACAGCGTCCCATCCTTACTGTACACAGCTTGGATGGTTCCCCGCTTCCCCCCTCCTGAGGTGGCGAACGGTTTTCCAGAAGTACCTTGGTGCCGACCGAAAGTCCTTCTCCATGTCTTCTCCGAACTTCTCCCACACACGCTGCTTTGCCTCTTTCACGGCAGAGGCTGCAGCCCTCGACCCTCGGTACCTTGCAACTGCCTCCGAGTCGTCTGGGATAACATATCCCGGAAAGACTCCTTCTTCAGTCGGACGGCTTCCCTGACCACCGGTGTCCACCACGGTGTTCGTGGGTTACCGCCCCTTGAGGCACCTAAGACCCTAAGACCACAGCTCCTCACCGCAGCTTCAGCAATGGAAACTTTGAACATTGTCCACTCGGGTTCAATGCCCCCCAGCCTCCACAGGGATGCACGAAAAAGCTCCGTCCCGGAGGTGTGAGTTGAAAGTCTGTCGGACAGGGGCCTCCTCCAGACGTTCCCAATTTACCCGCACTACCCGTTTGGGCTTACCAGGTCTGTCCAGAGTCTTCCCCACCCCTGACCCAACTCACCACCAGATGGTGATCGGTTGACAGCTCCGCCCCTCTCTTCACCCGAGTGTCCAAAACATACGGCCTCAGATCAGATGAAACGATTATAAAATCGATCATTGACCTTTGGCCTAGGGTGCTCTGGTACCAAGTACACTTATGAGCATCCCTATGTTCGAACATGGTGTTCGTTATAGACAATCCATGACTAGCACAGAAGTCCAACAACAAACAACCACTCTGGTTTAGATCAGGAGGCCGTTCCTCCCAATCACGCCTCTCCATGTGTCTCCATCATTACCCCACGTGCGCGTTGAAGTCCCCCAGCAGAACTATGGAGTCCCCGACTGGAGCCCCATGCAGGACTCCACTCAAGGTCTCCAAGAAGGCCGAATACTCCGAACTCTTGTTCGGTGCATATGCACAAACAACAGTCAGAGTTTTCCCCCCCACAACCCGCAGGCGTAGGGAGGCGACCCTCTCGTCCACCGGGTTAAACTCCAACGTAGCGGCGCTCAGCCGGGGGCTTGTGAGTATCCCCACACCCGCCCGGCGCCTCACACCCTGGGCAACTCCGGAGAAGAAAAGAGTCCAACCCCTATCCAGGAGTATGGTTCCAGAACCAAGACTGTGCGTAGAGGTAAGCCCCACCAGATCTAACCGGTAGCGCTCCACCAAGTTCCGGCTCCTTCCCCCACAGAGAGGTGACTTTCCTCGTCCCCAGAGCCAGCCTCTGCTGCCCGGGTCTGGTCCGTCGAGGCCCCTGACCTTCACTGCCACCCATGTGGCAGCGCACCCGACCCCAGCGGTTCCTCCCACAGGTGGTGGGCCCATGGGATGGAGAGATGTCAGAAACTAGTGGGAGACAAAGTAGGGGGAAAAGTAGGAGGAACCGTGTTACTAATGGTGGAACCACAGTTTTCCTGTCTAAGAAATTTTAAAACTAGGTTGTCACTGCTCGTCTCCGGGAGCTGATGTTACGAGGCTTAGTGGTCCCCTAAGTTAGCATCATGCTATAGCCAAACTGTTACCTTTTTATTGTTATACAGTTCATTCTTGTTTTATTTAGACTAGTTAGCTAGCTCCAAAAGTCTGTGGCATAGCAAGATTTGAAAGAAAGGGATGAGGAAAGGGGAACAAATAATAGGAGACAGGGAGGAAAGAAAAAAGGGAGATAAGATGAGGCAGGTAGAAATGTATCCTCTGTTAGCGAAACCACAGAAGTTTTCCTGTCCAACACAGTTCAACACTTTTTCTGTCAAAGACATTAGATTGTCTTAGCCTGTCTTTATGAGCTAACACAAACCTAGCACTTCATTAAGTTAACAACATGCAAACCATTTTTTTTAAAGCTTATTTAAATTCTCAGAGTGAACTCTGTTCGTAGCTAGCTAGTCTGCTGACCTTCCAAGATCATGAATGTCATGGGCAGGAATGCATGAAAAATTAACATGAACATTTTCTACTTAGGTCAACTACCAAATCTGTGCTCCCCAAACTTAATTTGCACAACTCTGAAGAACTGAGAGACAGGGAATGACGAAAGGGAAAGAAAAAAGAGGGGACAGAAGAAATGAAGAGAGGACACAAAAAAATGGGAGGCGAAATGGAGAGAAAGGAGAAAGAGAGGGGAGGCAGATGGAAATAAATGGGCCGTACAAAAGCAATTCTGTCAACAGCCCAGAGTGGGAAGAAATGGAGGCAGAGAAGGAGGGGGAGGAAATAGGTGTTTAGTTTGGGTCCACCAATAACCTAAATAGACTTGTTTTGCTGCAGATCTAGAGGTGGGATAAGGAATGTACCCGGCTAAGGGGGAACATGATCAGGTAAATCCTACCCAAACCTCTGTTTGCTCTGTGTATCAACTGGAAGAGAAGAATACTAAGGCTAACA